>NW_006408599.1:2332898-2413801 GCF_000296735.1 Chrysochloris asiatica | reverse complement strand
TAACCTCATATGCATGTGAAAGTTGGACAGTGAATAAGGAAGACCGTAGAAGAATCGATGCTTTTGAGTTATGGTATTGGAGAAGAATATTTAAAGTACCATGGGCTGCTAAAAGAACCAACAGATCTGTGTTAGAAGAAGTGCAGTCAGAATGCTCCTTGGAGGCCAAAATGGCCAAACTTCGTGTCAAATGCTTCAGACATATTGTCAGGAGGGACCAGTCGCTGGAGAAGGAAATCATGTTTGGGAAGGTGGAGGGTCAGAGAAAAAGAGGAAGACCCCCAGTGAGATGGACTGGCAATATGGCAACATCAATGGGCTCAAGTGTGGCAACAATAGTGAGGTTGGCCCAGGATCGGGCAGTGTTTATTTCTGCTGTGCATAAGGTTGCTATGAGTCGGCACTGACTCGATGGCACCTAACAACAAGAACAACAACAATGAGTATAGGTGGAAAACAAAAAACAGAAACAAATATCAAAACAAAATTATTAATAGAATTGAAATTTAGCAATGCACACATTTCCAACTAATAAATAGCACCCGGACATGGTTAAAATGTGAGCACAGCCTCCTTTTGATTTTAAATGTGGAGTTTATCAAGATTCTGGGGTTTCCTACAACTTTAAGGACGACAGTATTCTATAAATGTGAATGTGAATGGTGACCCCTATCGGAAGTCACCTGAATTTCCTATTAAGGTGAAACCATTTAGGAAAAATTGAAACAATTGCCAAGGAAACATATAAGTCCTTATGAGGCTTAAGGAGATCCTGGTGGTGTAAATAGTTAATACGTTCAGCTGCTAACTGGAAAGTTTGTGGTTTGAAACAACCCAGAGGCTCTTCAGAAGAGAGCCCTGGTGATCTGCTTCTAAAAACCAGTATTGAAAACCCTATGGAGCTTGGTACAGCCATTGTGGAAAACAGTGTGGTGGTTTCTCCAAAACCTAAAAATTGAATTACCATCTGACCCAGCAATTCCACTCCTATGTATGTACCCAAGAGACATACAAGCAACGAATGCAACATGTATGTGTACCAATGTTCACTTCAGCACTATTCACAATAACCAAACATATGGATCTTAAATATCCATCAGTGGATGAAATGATTAAACAAAATTTGGGACCAATATTACAAAGGAATACTATGCAGCTAATATGAGAATTGAAGTCTTCATTACAACATGGATGATCCCTGAAGACATTATACTGAGTGAAGTTAAGTCGATCACAAAAATATTGAATAAACTCACTCATAAAATGACAAGAGTAACCAAAAACATCAAGACCAAAGATTTTTAGTAGTTAGTTACCAGGAGCATGAAGGAAGGGAGAACGGGGAGTCATTGTTTATGAAGCACTGAGTTTCTGTTTATGGTAATCAGAAATGTGGTACTGATCAAGGTTGATGGTTACACCGTTGTTAAATATAATTGATGTCACTCAGCTGTATACCTGCTGAATTGACAAGTGCTGTGTAAGAGGTATTTTAAAACAACAACAAAAAAAGAAGAGTAGTTGCTGATGCTGCTTATATACAATTAAACACACACCTCATGGTATTTGTGTTCTTGGTTTGGAAGTTTAGGATCATGGTTCATGGGACATCCCAGTTAATGATCCTCAGATCATTTATAGTGTTTCTGTTTTACCTCATAGCTTATTTCATAGTGCCTGGGGTCTTAAAAGTTTGCAAGCAACCATTCAAGATACAATTTGCCTCTATTTATCTAGAACAAAAGAGGAAGGAGAGTCAGGAATAGGAGGAGGATATGGAATGGGTTTGCTTCCACTGACAGAAGACCACAACTAGACCACAACTAGGCCACCATTACTGCATGTTTTGATCAAAGATGCTATAGAACAATCCTGATCAAAAGAAACAGAATTTCAAATGCTCATTGAATTCAGCCTTTCTGGACTCATTGAGGCTGGCAGAACCTCTGGGAAAATTGCCCTGAGATATTCTTTAAACCTTAAACAAAAAATTTCCCTTAAAGTCTTTTTTTAAAAAAAAATTTATTGATAATCAGGGAGATAACAGTTATAAGTATATATTCACTTAACAATAGACTTCCAAACTACATAAACAAATAAATGGCAGAAGCAAAGGGGAAAATAAGCAATTTAATAAAAATTATTGAACTTCTCAATATTCCCACTGTGATAGTTAGAATAATGACCCCCAAAGTTGCCCATTTCCTAATCCCTAAAACCTGTGAATATGTTACATATTTTTAACCTCTATTCACTTAATTTTTAAAATCCATTTTGCACTTGTTGTTTTTAGGTGTCATCAAGTCACTACCAACTCATAGTGACCCTATGTACAACAGAACAAAACACTGCCTGGTCCTGGCCAACTTCACAATTGTTGCCACACTTGAGCCCATTGATGCTGCCACTTTGGCAATCCATCTCACTGGGGGTCTTCCTGTTTTTCTCTGACTCTCCACCTTACTAAACATGATATCCTTCTCAGTGACTGGTCCCTCCTGACAATATGTCCAAAGTATGAGAGACGAAGGTTGGCCATCCTGGCTTCCAAGGAGCACTGTGGCTGCACTTCTTCCAACACAGATCTGTTTGTTCTTTTGGCAGCCATGGTACTTTCAATATTCTCCTCCAACACAATAACTCAAAAGCATCAATTCTTCTACGGTCTTCCTTATTCACTTACAAAACAAAAAGTATATATTCATTCAAATGTCCAAAGGGCACATTCTTCCAGCTAGCCTCCTGCCCACAGGCACACAACCTTTCTCAGTCTGTGGGCATATAGCCCACAACTGTTCTGTCTGTCCATGCTACTGCCACCATCTCTGCTATCGCTGCGTTTCTAGGTAAGGATCTCACACTTTACTCGTGTTCTTCCTTCTTGATGGTCCTGGGATTGTCTGTTCCTGAAATGAAAGATTAACTACTCCCCACTTTTAGTTACACACCTTCTACAATTACAGTTGTGACAATCGCAATTAAACCTGCTAGCAATTGTTTACAATTGAGTCATAAAATCCTATCAGCATCATCCCCTATCCTCTTTCACCAGATCCATCAGGGAAAGAGGGAAACTATTCAGTGGGGATTCTACCTTATACGCCTCGTACTGAAACTAAGCACACTCATGAACATTTGTAAGCTAGCCACTTCATGCCTTTATAGCTTCCCTCTACCCCACTTTTGATACCTACTGTCTAAATTTCTCATTCTTATCAACCCAGTACACTGAGGAAATAAGTTTGTTCCTTGATATGAAGAATCCTTCCATTCTGGTTGGAATTGTGAGTCACTGCATTCAACTAGGCAAAAGTTTAGTTCTTCAAGTTGTAGCAATTTGCACTTGCTCACATATTAAACAACTTTATCTTCTTCAGTTCAAGTACTGGTCAACTAGCCATTCTACTTAGGTCAAATGGGTACTAGCTGCAAGTTTGGGAGTTCACACACAACTCCCTGCACTTCAGACCAGTTGACTGCTGCACTCTAAGCTTTAGCTCCCAGTGGCTAGATCAGTGCCCATGGGCTCAGGAGTTCACACATCTTCCTAAACTTCAGACCAGATAGCCTGTCTTCTTCTCTCTCTCACCTCAAGGTCAACAGGTGCCAATGGAACATGAACAAACTCAGCCATGTCTTCATTGCTGCATTTCCCCCACTTCCACTCACAAGTAGACCGGGTGGACACCAGTGAGCATACTAGGCTGTGCCTGGGTTCCCTTTGAGTTTCCTTCCTAGAAAGGGGTTTTTCCTAATGGGCTAACTTTTCTTAGAGTCTTTTTAAACCAAGCAATATTTTACCTTAACTAGTAAAGAATATCTGTCTGCCTTGAGCATTATGTCCTTTTAAAGAACTACCTATATGGGGTACCATTCATCTGTCATCTGTCATACTGTGGTGGTTTGCATGTTGCTGTGATGCTTGAAGCTCAGCTGAAACTTGTCATCATGGATGCCATGAAGGGGCGTTCGTGATAGACAGGTTTCAGCTGAGCTTCCAGACTAAAACAGACTAGGAAAAAGGAGAGGCAGACAATTTCTGAATCTTTAGCTACTGAAAACCTTAAGAATAGCAGTGAAACACTGTCAGCTCCAGAATTTTGAATATCGAAACATTCTGAATAGCACCAAAATATTTTCAGACATAGTGCCAGAAGATTAGGTCCTCAGGTTGGAAAGCACTCAGCATACTTATGGGAAAGAGCCTCCTCTGAAAAGTAGAGCTCGTGATGACTTGAATGGAGTAAATTTCTCGGGATCTTTATTTGCTGATGAGGCACAACTCAAAATCAGAACATGGAATGTGTGAAGTATGAATCTAGGAAAATTGGGGGTTGTCAAAATGACACGGAACACGTACAACTGAGATCTTAGACATTGTGAACTGAAATGAACTGGTAGTAGCCATTTTCAATCTGATAATATATGGTTTACTATGCCAGTAATGACGAATTGAAGAGAAATGGTATTGTATTTATCATCTAAAAGAACATTTCAAAGTATGTCTTGAAGCTTAATGCTGTTGGTGATAGGATAATATCCATACACCTACAAGAAAGACCATTGAATATCATTATTATTCAAATGTACACACCAACCACTAATGATGGTGATGCTAAACTGAAGAATTCTGCCAACTTCTTCAGAGTGAAATTGATCAAATGTGCAATCAAGATGTAGTGATAATTGCTGGTGATTGGAATACAAAGGTTGGAAACATAGAGGAAGGATCAATAGTTGGAAAGTATGGCCTTGTTGATAGAAATGATGCAGGATATGGCATGATAGAATTCTGTAAGACCGATGACTTATTCATTGCAAATACCTTTTGAAAAAAACATAAAAAACAACCATACACGTGGACCTCACCAGATGGAATACACAGAAATCAAATTGACTACATTTGTGAGAAAAGACCATGGAAAAGCTCCATATTACCTGCCAAAACATAGTCAGGGCAGACTGTGGAACAGACCATCAATTGCTCATATGCAAGTTCAGGCTGAAGCCAAAGAAAATTAAAGCAAGTTCATGAGAACCAAAATATGGCCTTGAACAAACCCCACATGAATTTAGAAACCATAACAAGAACAGATTTGGTGCATTAGACACAAAGCGAATTTGTGGAATGACATTAATAACAGCATACAGGAAGAAATAAAAAGGTCATTAAGAGGACAAAAAAGAAGGAAAAGACCAGAACAGAAAATATCAAAGGGCAGCTTGAAAAGACAACGTCAAATATTATATGATACGTGCAAAAACCTGGAGTTAGAAAACCAAAAGGGGAGACCATGTTTAGCATTTCTCAAGCTGAAAGACCTGGAGAAGAACTTCAATGCTCAGGTTACAATATTGAAGGATTCTATGTCCTGGTGTGGTGTTGTGGGTTAATGCAATGGACTGCAAAGTCAGTTGAACCAGAAGGTTGTCAGTTCAAGCTCACCAGCCACTCCTAGGAAACCCTATGCAGGGTTGCTATGGTTCGGAACCAACTTGATGGCACTTAACAAAAACAACAATGGGCAAAATGGAGTCCTGATGTGGTGTTGCAGGATAATGCGCTGGACCACAAGGTCAGTTTGAGCTGCAAGGTCTGTGGTTCAACCCCACCAGCCTCTCCTAGGAAACCCTATACAGGGTCGGTATGAGTTGGAACCAACTTCACAGCACATAACAACAACAACATGGGCAAAATATTGAATGATGCAGAACACATCAAGGAAGATGGAAGGAATACTGTATCAAAAACAAAATGGTCGATGCTCAAACATTTCAAGAGATAACAAATGATCAAGAGTGAAAGGTACTAAAGGAAGAAGTCCAAGGTGCACTAAAGGCATTGGATAAGAAGAAAGCTCCAGAAATTGATGGGATACAAACTGAAATCTTTCAGCAAGCTGATGCAGTAATGGAGGTACTCACTCATCTATGCCAAGAAATTTGGAAGATAACTACCTGGCCAGCTGATCGGAAGAGAACCATATTTGTGCCCATTCCAAAGAGAAGTGACCCAACTGAATGTGGAACCAGTGGTCAACATAATTAATATCACAGGATATTACTAAACTTTTAGTAAATTTTTGCTAAAGATAAGTAATTGGCAGGGAACTGCCAAAGGTTCAAGCCAGATTCAGATAAGGACCTGGAATGAGGGATATCATGACTACTGTCAGATAGATCTTGGCTGAAAGCAGAGAATACCAGAAAGATGTTGATTTGTGCTTTATTGACTATGCTTTCCACTGTGTGGATCATGACAAGCTATAGGTAACATTGCAGAGAATGGGCATTCCAGAACACTAATTGTGTTCTTTAGAAGCCTGTATGTAGACAAGAAGCAGTTGTTCTAACAGAACAAGGGAGCACTTGAATGGTTTAAAATCAGAAAAGATGTGCACTAGGGTTGTATTCTTTCATCATACTTATTCAGTTTGTAAAATGAGCAAATAATCTGAGAAACTGGATTATATGAAGAATATGGCACCAGGATTGGAAGACTCATTAACAACCTGTGATATGCAGAAGATATAACTTTGCTTGCTGAAAGAGAAGAGGACTTAAAATACTTACTGATGAAGATCAAAGACCACAAACATTAGGATGGGCTGCACCTCAATGTCAAGAAAACAAAAATCCTTACCACTGGACCAATAAATAGCATGATAAATGGAGAAAAGATTAAAGTTATCAAAGACTTCATTTTGCTCGGATCCACTATCAACATTCATGGAAACAGCAGTCAAGAACTCAAACAACATATTGCATTAGGCAAATCTGCAATTTGCCTAATGCAATTGCAGATTTAGTGTTCAAGAGCAAAGATATCAGTTTGAGGACTGATCCAAGCCATGGTATTTTCAATAACCTCATATGCATGTGAAAATTGGACAATGAATAAGGAAGACTGTAGAAGAATTGATGCATTTGAATTGTGGTGTTGGAGAAGAATATTAAAAGTACCATGGACTGTCTGAAGAGCAAAAAATTCTGTGTTGGAAGAAGTATAGCCAGAATGGTCCTTAGAAACCAAGATGGTGACACTTCATCTCTCATACTTTGGACATCATGCTTAGAAAACTAGAGAGTCCATGAAAAAGAGGAAGACTCCCAATGAGATGGACTGGCACAGTGGCAGCAGCAATGGGCTTAAGCATATCGACAATTGTGATGATGATGCAAAATCAGGCAATGTTTCGTTCTTTTATGCCTAGGGTCACTATGAGTTGGTACTGACTCAAGGGCACCTAACAACAACAACCTATATATGGGATCAAATTAACAATGGGAAAGATTGATATGAAGCTTTATTATCTAAGGAAGGCAGTAAGTTTATATTAATGGTGGAGGAATCATTCAGAAAAGGACGGTGAGAAGGGTAGCATAACATCAAGGTGTAATCAATGGCACTGAACTTTATATGTAGAAATGGGTTGAATGAGCAGATATTTTGCTTTGTGTATTTATAATAATAATTAAAAAAAGAATGATAAAGAAACAAACAGAAAACCCTATAGAGTACACGTCTGCTGTGACACACATGGGCTCACCACGAGTAGGAGGGCAACTGTGCTAATGTGGCTTATAATGTGGCCTCTAAAGTTCCTTTTGAAGTCCTGGGGTGATGCTGTGGGCTAATGTGTCAGACTGCAAAACTGTTTGAACTGCAAGGTTGGCAGTTTAAGCTCACCAGCTGCTCCTTGGAAACCCTATACAGGGTCGCTATGGGTCAGAACCGACTCGACAACACTTCACAGCAACAACAACAACAACAAAGGTCCTTTTGGAGTCCTGGTGTGGCGCTGTGGGCTAATGGGTCAGATTACAAAGTCGATTGAATTGCCAGGTCGGTGGTTTAATTAAGCTCACCAGCTGCTCCTTGTGGTCATTATGGGTGGGAGTTGACTCCACTACACTTAACAACAAAGTTCCTTTTGCAGCTTTAGCTTCACCACTTGATCCTAACTGCAAATCAGAAACTAGGTTGTTTAAGCCCACCTGCTGCTCAATGGGAGAAAGATGAGGCTTTCTACTTCCACAAAGGTTCTGTGTCCTGGTGTAGCATTGTAGGACAAGCATTGGATAGCTAACCATAAGGCTGGTAGTTCAAACCCATCATCAGCTACTCCTAGGAAATCCTACACAGGGTCACTGTGAGTCAGAACTACTTTATGTTTGTCTTCTGATACACCAAATTACTTTTTTAAAAAAAATCTCAATCCCATTGCGACTTTTTTCTCTCCTCCTGGATTTTACAAAAGCTGTTCCTTTTTGCTGAGTGGCGCTGTGGGTTTATGCGCTGGACTGAAAGGTAGGTTTGAACCGCTAGGATCGGCGGTTCAAACTCACCAGCTGCTCCTCAGAAACAATACAAAGTCCTTTTGAGTCGGAATCCACACGAAGGCACGTAACAACCACCACTTGACTACACCCTCCTCTTCCAGGTGTAGGATGAAACACTGCTCCCTCTGGGAAACCTTTGCCAACAAATAAAACTGGTAACTAAAACTTGCTATGGGCCAGCACTGTTTTAAGCTCTTGCATATGCATTGTTGTTGTAAAGTGCCTTTGAGTCTGTTTCCACCCACAGCGACCCTGTACAGGCTTTCCAAGGAGAGACTGGTGGGCTTGAACCCCACTGACCTTGTGGTTCAAACCAACTTTGCAGTTCAGCGCATTTACCCACAGTGTCACACCAGGACTGCCTTTTCAAATCTCAGGAAAAGTTCGGGAGGCAGGTATTATCATTTCTAATTTCATAGATGAGAAAACTAGGCACAGAGAATTTCTAAGATACTGTTATGAGGGGCAGTATCTGTCAAATATATGGCTCTGTGTGGTACCATGAAGTACTTTTAGGTAAGCTTCAAGTGAATCTCATATTTTTAGCTTTCAGTTCCCTGTCACCAATCAGAGGAATATTCCCCTTGATCGACCATAGGATCAGGAATATTCTCTGCCTGCATGCCTAAGTGACAGCTGGAGCACTAGCCGCCTTTTTTCACTTTGAGGTTCATCCATATCTGATGTCTGAACAGCATTCGCCCTAGAAATAGCTCAAGCAAGAAGCTGCGGATAGGCCCATGCGTTAGAGGACAGATGCCAGCATAAGAAGTGGGGGAGGCTGGTGACAGCACTAAGTCGTTCTCTAAGGCCGTTCGTCCTCAGGCCCAGATCCCAGGGTCTTAGCGAGAAACACACCACTAAAGTCGCCGGCATCCAGACCTGAATGATAAGGGCGCCACAGTTTAGGCGATCCCGGCGCTTGTGCGCGCCAGGGGTTGAGGCGCCAAAGACCGCGGGAAACTGAGCTTCCACGGCACCAGAGGCAAGGGCGTGAGAGGGGCGTGGCCTGTAACCACGCCTACAACGCGCCCGCTGCCTCTCGGCAACCGGCACAACACGACAAAATGGCTGCCGCGCCGTGGAGTGCCTAAAGGGAAGGGCGAAGTCGTCTCCTGCCCTGCCTCGATTGGCTTTGTCGTTCGGCCCGGTTCCGAGGCGGTGAGTGCCGGGGCCAGTTAGAGGTGTTCCTTGGCACCCGGGAGAAGAGGTCGGGGCCAGAAGCTAAGACGGGAGGGCCTGGACCAAGCGTGGGGTGGGCTGTGCCGGGATTCGGGGCGGGGGCGTGTGCCTGGGAATTGGGATTGGATGGGAAGGATGGGAGGGCCCGGAACAGGCATCCCGGGGAGGGAGGTTAGGAAGAGGTGGGCGGGAGTCAGGGGTGAGGATGCTGGAGGCTTCTGGAGATGGAGGGTCAGTAGTGGGGAAGTGCAGCGCTAAAACGAGTGGGATTCGGCCCCGAAGGAAAGGGGTGAAGTACCCCAGGTACCTGTGAGGAATGGCAGGGATAAAGGATGGCTTGGGTATCCTGGCGCGTCTCTTGGAGAAAGAGGATATTGGAACCGAAAGTTAAAAGGAGGGGAAGAGCGAAGACTAAGTTGTGTAATGGTTAAGAGACTGGTAGGTTTTTAAGTTAAACAAATTTGGATGAAAGTCTTGATTCTTTTACCTTGTTCATGTTATCTTATGACTTTATGACTTTGGCCTGTTCTTTTCTGAGCCCCATTTACAAAAATGATTGCTATTCACTTTTGAGTGCTTACTTTGTGTGTCAGATACAGTTGTAAGTACTTTATATGTATTAATCCTTTACAATAAACAATAACCTGTATGAGGTTATCGTCTGTTTTAAAGCGAGGACACCTGGGCCCAGAGTAGTTAAGTAATTTACCTAACATCATACAGTAAGTAGAAAACCTTGCTGCTAGTTGTAGATTCCAAACAGTTAATTTTCATGATATAATGCCATTAAGTCTGATTTTATTCGGCATCTGTAAGGATTTAAATTTGGTAACATCTTTAGAATTCATTCATCCAACAAATATTTATTGTACACTGAATAAGGCAGATATAGTTATTGCTGTCTTGTACTTTATAATCTAGAAGGGGACACAGGCACGAAACAAGTAGTTTCACAATCCTTTAATTACAATTGCTATAAATATTAGGAGACTATTTAGTGCTTGCACCATATATAAAGGATATAATCTTATTGTTCATCTTGAGTATAGGGACCCTGCCTTTCGGCTTTGCACTGTAGAGCCTAGCACAATTCTTGACACATAAAAGTTGCTCATTAAAATGTAATGACTGTAAAAAAAAAAAAAAAAAGCTGTAAATAAAATTGACTAAATCTGAAAAAAAAAAATGTAATGACTAAGTTATGGAAAGGGATGGGAATCTTGGGTTTCACGGTATCGGAGAAGAGTTGGTTGATTATCGTATCTTTACATATATAATGTACTGTGCGTGTGCAAACTGCAGTTATGTGTGTGCTTTGTTTATGTGGGTGCGTTATATGTAGTACAACACAGTAAAGAGCCCACCAAAAGACACCTTGGAAGAAAGCACTCACTTCTAAGAAATCAGCCTTTGAAAAGCCTATGGAGCACATCTACTCTGATACATGTGGGGGTCACCATGACTCACAATATACTCAATGGGAACTGAAGAGATGGATATGGATCCAACACCATTGTTTAATATGTAAATATCTAGCTTTCCTAGCACCATTTGTTGAGAAGACTCTAATTTCTCCATTGAAGGATGTTGACATCCTTGTTGGAAATGAATCAACCATGTTGTTGTTATTGTTATGTGCTGTCGAGTCGGTTCCGACCCATAGCGACCCTGTACAGGGTTTCCGAGGCTGTAAATCTTTACGGGAGCAGAAAGCTGCCTCTTTCTCCCCCAGAGCAGCTGGTAGTTTTGAACTGCTGACCTTAAGGTTCACAGCCCGATTCATAACCACTACGCTACCAGAGCTCCTTGAATCAACCATAGATGTAAGAATTTTTTTCTGGGCTCTCTATTCTAGTCCATTGAAGATGAGGGTGTTGCCATAAAGATTTCTAGTCTCAGAAACCCGATACAGACAGGGTCACTATGAGATGGAAACGTCTCAGTAGCAGTGGATTTGGGTTTTGCTATATATATATATATATATATATATATATATATATATATATATATACACACACACACACACACACACACACACACATACACACTAATGCCACTGCCATATATATATATTTAATGTTTTCATGTGAATTATGTGATAGTTTACATGGCAGAATATTATGTGATAGTTTACTTGGCAGAAGATGTATATCATTTCATTGCCATGGTTACAATCCCCTCCATGCATCATCAACCAACCAAAGGGCATGCTCCATCTCTGGCATTACTGCTTCTCTGGGTAGGGTCCCGCTCTCTGCTTTTCTCCCTTGATGGTCCCAGGGACCTCCACTGCAAAGTCAATCACTCCCCTCCTTTTGCTACAAAATGTCTACCTTTACATTTCCAACCCTCAAAATCAGTCCTGATGTGCCATACTGTTTTGATTACTGTGTGTGTAGTAAATTTTGAGATTGGAAAGCGCCAGTCCTTCAACTTTGTTCTTTTTTTCTTTTAAGATTGCTTTGACTATTTTTGTCCTTTGACATTCCATAGAATTTTAGGAAGAGTTTTTCCATTTTGGAAAAAAATGTGTTGGGATTTTGGTAGTTAGGGATTGCATTAAATCTGGATATTGCTCTGTGTAGTATTGCCATCTTAACTATTAAGTCTTCTAATCTGTGAACATGGATTAATTTTTCATTTATTTAGGTCTTCTTTTACTTCCAACGATGTTTTGTAGTTTTCAGCGTACCAGTCTTGTGCCTTCTTGGTTAAATATATTTCATAAGGATTTTATTCTTTTTGATGTTATTGTAAATAAAATTGTTTTCTTAATTTCTTATTCAGATTGGTCGTTGCTAGAGTATAGAAATATAGCATATTTGTGTGTTGATTTTGTATCCTGCAGTTTTGCTGAATTCATGTATTAGCTCTTAACAGTTTTTATTGTGCATTCTTTAGATTTTCTACATGTGTGTTCATGCTTTCTGCAAATAGTTTTACTTCTGCCTTTACAATCTGGATGTCTTATTTCTTTTTCTTGCTTAATTTTCTTGGTTAGAACTTACAATGCAGTGTTGAGTAAAAGTGGTGCAATCACACGTTCTGGTCTTGTGATGTTCACCATTGAGTGTGATGTTAGCTGTTTTTTTTTTTTTTTCATCTGCAGCCCTTAGTATGTTGAGGAAGTCCTAGTTTAGTGAGTGTCTTTATCATGAAAAAGTGTTGGATTTTTGTCAAATGTTTTTTCTGCATCAGTTGAGATGATCATGTGATTTTTTAACCCCTCCTTTATTCATAGATGCAGAGATTTACATTCTAAATAGATAACTCTGACTTTCTTGCTGCATACAGTATAGTGATGGAAAGGAGGGAAGCAAAAGAGCTTGTTGGTAGATCAGTTACAAACTGTTAAAGTAATTTAATGAGGGCTTAGATTGAAGAGTGAAGATAGTAGATTTGAGAGATTTTGAGGAAATGGGATTGATTGGATTTGGTGATTGGGTGACAGATGTCAAGAATGACCTTCAGGTTTCCCATTTATTCCTGTGAGTGCTGTTCACCGGGTAAGGAACATTGCTGGAGGAACAGGATAGGAGAAGACTGAAGAAATTATGTGAGAAACTGAAGAATTTAAATTGGGGCATCTTGAGTTTAGGATGCTGATGAGATATCAGGTAGGCAGGTGTTTGGATCGCAGAGAAAGGTGGGATTGAAGATATAAATATCAATTTACAGGTGATATTGGAAGCACATGGGTATGTATTACTTTGTCTAAGGTGAGATTCCACTACTCATGTGTCTGTTTGTCATACTGTGGTGGCTTGTGTGTTGCAGTGACACTAGAAGTTAGGCCACCGGTACTTTAAATACCATCAGGGTCAACAGGTTTCAGTGGAGCTTCCAGACTAAAGCAGACTAGGAAGGAGAAGCAGGTCACTTCTGAATGGTTAACCACTGAAAACCTTATATATAGTAGCTTAACGTTAACTGACACAGATGAGCCTTTCAGGTCAGAAGGCACTCAAAATATGACTGAGGAAGAGCTGCCTCCTAAAAGTTGAGTTGACCTTAATGATGTGGCTGGAGCAAAGCTTTGCAGACCTTCAGTTGCTGATGGGACACAACTCAAAATGAGAACAAACAATTGCAAACATCCATTAGTAATCAGAACATGAAATGTATGAAGTATGACTCTATGAAAACAGTTGCTATTGTTATTATGTGCCGTCTTATTGGTTCTGACTCATAGCGACTTAATGCACAGCAGAACAAAACACTCCCCAGTCCTGTGCCATCCTCCCAATTGTTACATTTGAGCCCATTGCTGCTGCTCTTGTGTCAGTTCATCTTCTTGGCGGTTTTCCTGTTTTTCGCTGATTCTCCATGTTACCAAGCATGCTGCCTTCTCCAGGGACTGGTCCCTCCAGATAACATGTCTGAAGTATGTGTGATGAAGTCCTGGATCCTAAGGAGCACTCTGGCTGGACTTTTTCATCATAGACCAACCAGTTTGTTCTTGTGAAAGTCCATGGTACCTTCAATATTCTTCTCTAACACCACAACGCAATGCATCAATTCTGTTACAGTCTTCTTTATTCACTGTCCAACTTTCACATGCATATGAGGTGATTCAACATACCATGACTTGGGCCAGGTGCACCTTAGTCCTCAAACTGATATTTTTGCTCTTGGACACTTTAAAGAGGTCTTGTGCAACAGATTTGCTAATGCAACAAGTAGTTTGTTTTCTTGGCTGCTGCTTGCATGAGTGTTGATTGTGGATCCAAGCAAAGTGGATCTTTTCTTCAGTATTTTCTCCGTTTAACATGATGTTCTTTATTGGTTCTTTTGTGAGGAATTTTGTTTTCTTTACATTGAGATGCAACCCATATTGAAGGCTATGGGAAATTGGAAGTCATTAAAAATGAAATGGAACACATAAAGATCGATATTCCTAGGCATTGTTGTTAAGTGCTGCCGAGCCAATTCTGACCCATACCAACCCTGTATAGGGTTTTCGAGTAGCGGTTGATGAGCTTAAACTGTTGACCTTGCTGTTCAAATCATCTTTGCAGTCCAGCACATTAACTCACAATGCCACACTAGACAAATGGACAGGTATTGGTCATTTTGAATCGGACAGTCATATGGTTTACTATGATGTGAACAACAAATTGAAGAGGAATGGTGTTACATTCATCATGAAAAAGAGCATTTTAAGATCTATCTTGATGTACAGTGCTGTCTGTGATAGGATAATATCCATAGGCCTACAAAAAAAAGACCAGTTAATATAACTATTTTTCAAATTTATATACTAAACACCATTTCCAATGATAACGAAATTGAAGAATTCCATCAACAACTTCAGTCTGAAATTCATCAAACATGCAGTCAAGTAATTACTGGTGATTGGAATGTGAAAGTTGGAAGCAAAGAGGTAGGATTATTAGTTGGAAAATACGGCCTTGGTGATAGAAATAGTGCTGGAGATTGCATTATAGACTTTTAAAACTAATGACTTACTCATTGAAAGTGCCTTTTTACACAGGAATCAAATTAACCACATCTATGGGAAGAGGCAATGGAAAAGCTCAATATTATAAGGCACAGTCAACACTGATGGAAATTAAGAAATCAAAGGATGTATATTACATTAAGCAAATCTACTGCATGAGACCTCTTTAAAGTGCTAAAGAACAAAGATGTCAGTTTGAGGACTAAGGTGTGCCTAACCAAAGTCATGGTATTTTCATTTGCTTCATATGCATGTGAAAGTTGGACAATGAATAAGGAAGACCAAAGAGAATGGATACATTTGAATTAATGGTGTTAGAGAAGAATATTGAAAGTACCATGGACTGCCAGAAGAACAAACAAATATGTCTTGGGAGAAATCTAACTAGAATGCTCTTTAGAAGCGAGGATGTTGAGACTTTGTCTCTCATACTTTGAACGTGTCAGGAGTGAACAGTTCCTGGAGAAGGACATCATGCTTGGTAAAATGGAGGGTCAGCAAAAAAGAAGGAATACGTACAACGAGATGAATTTATGCAGTTATGCAGTGGCAACAGGACTTGAACATAATGATTGGGAGGATGACACAGAACTAGGCAGTGGTTTGTTTTGTTGTGCAGTTAGAATCGACTCAACAGCACCTACTGACTTGACAGCACATAACAACAGGGTGAGATTAGACACTAGAAGGAATCCTTGAGGATGTCAACCTTTTAACGCTGAATACAGGTGCATGAGCCAATAAAGGAGGCACTTAACTACAGCAACAGCAATAGTATATAGGGAATATATGGATCCCCGGTGTGGCACTGTAGGATAAGCACTGGACTGTTAATCACAAGATTGGTGGTTCAAACCTGCCAGCTACTACTCCTCAGAAATCTTATGCAGGATTGCTGTGAATTGGAACCAGTTTGATGATAACTTTACAACAACGGCAACAGAATAAATGTCCAGGAAGGCAGGAAGAATCTTGGGAAAATGTAGAGTCCCAGAGGCCAAAGGAAGAAACTTTCAGGAAAAAGAGAGTACTCTTCAGTATTAAATGTTGGTTGACCAATATTTCCAGTTTCTTCCAGTCTAGACCTCTTTATGGGTAGGAAGGGCCTTGTGAATAGTTCTTTTCACTGAATTGAGAACAGAAATGACAGGTATCACTTTTTGCTTTGGCATTTAATTAAATTTTCCCTCTGGCCAGGTGATCAGAAATGTTTGACATAGTCCATCACTTGGACTGGGGTGAGTCACTAGTATGGGTAGCCTGTGAGTTTATAACCTTGTACTGTTGAAAATTTAGTCATGGTGTTTTAAGAATAAACACAACTAATTAAAAACTTTGGTAGCTCTAAAGTATTAACCTCATGAAATTTACTGAAAACTCTTGCAGACTTCTTGCGATGAAGAAAGGTCCTCAACAAAGAATATTTTCCAGAGCAAAGATACCACCATCATCTCGCTCTCCTCATCCAGCATCTCTTAAATCCAATATGAGATCTCGGTCGCTTTCACCTTTAAGTGGACCAGAGACTCCGCCTTTTCTTTCTGGAGGACAGTATTGTGAGCAAGAAGAAAGCGATATTCCTTTAGGCTACCAAGACCATAAAGGTATTACTTTAAAATCTAAGGGTATGTTTTACCACATAGAGATGAGAAATACTGTGTTTTCATTTTTGGTCCAAATGTAACATCTGGGCTGGTACTAACTTGACTTATTGTTTGAAGACAGTGGGAGAAGTTTCTCGGTGAAGATGAAGATATCTAAAGGAGGATTAGGATTAGGAAGTTTCCAGAAAGAGAAAGAGGAAGCTCTGTCTCCTGTGGTGTGAGGTGCCTTTAATCCCACATCCCAAGTTTATTAGCATTCTTGGTTAACAGTAGGGCACATTATTTTACTTCAGAATGGAGTGCCCAATTTAGTGTAAAAATTGTATCTATGCTTGGTTATGCTAGTCTACTTGTTGGCAAACTGCTTATCTGGCTGTAGATGGAGTTCTGTGTATGGGTCATTCATATTGTGTTCTACCTTATTTATTTACTTATTTATTTTTACTGAAAGCATTTTGTTATTTTGGAAATCTCTTTACAAAACTGTATTACTTGTTGCCAAGTCATGAAATCACAGTCACTAAACTTGAGTTGAACGCTGACCAGCTTTTATTAGTTAACATTCTAACATTTGTACTGTACCTTTACTGCCAGCTGGTCCATTGTCATTTCCAATCTTAGAATATCAGCCATTTTCTTTCCTAGAACAAACCAAATTAAAAAAATTTATTTTGAATCAAAATAAGTATAACCGTAACCCATTTTAAATAAGCGTAGGGAATCTTTAACCCACAGCCTGCATCTGAACCGAGGGTTAAATTTTCTCTGAATCATAAAGGAAGAAACAGTCCTCTTTGAATGGCTGCTTTTTAAAAATGCAGAATGGTTTTAACACTCTGACAGAAATATCCAGAAAGTCCTGATGGGGCATGCTGCCCATCATCTAGCTATCCATCAAGGTAGCACTTTATTGATGGAAAATGTGTATCATGCTGTTTAAAAGAGCAACAGATTAGGGGTTTTCACTATTAAAAAAAAATTGGAAAACAGGATTTTTAAGAATAAAAATATTTCTAAACTTTAGATTGGAATAAAAAATACCTCACTAGATAGTGCTAGTTTATTTTAAGGACTAACACGAAAATATTACTAAAACCTTCGGTGTTGCATATGGTTAACAGTACACATTTTGAATTCATTTGCCTGAGTTCAATCAAGTACTGACTGTAAGTTCTTGGGCAAATGATTTCCCCTTTTATAAATGAGGTTGTTAATAGTTTTTATTTCAAGGATTTTTTTGTACAAGTCAAATGTTTAAAATATAAAGCATTTACTCAAAGCTTGGCAGAACTAATATTTGTAGATTATAACTATTCCTATCATTATTATTATTATTGAAATGCTACCTAAAATAAAATATTACTAAAGCATTGTGCTCAGAATTAGCTAGGTGATTTTACATGCAGGATTTAAAAACATGTTTTTTATGCTATAAAATCAAAATAATTTGATTTTCTGATTTTTGTGTTTTCCTGTCTGATAGTCTGTTTTTGTAATTTCAGAAGCTGATTCACATGCAGGAGTCCGATACATTACTGAGGCCCTTGTTAAAAAGCTTACCAAGCAGGACAACTTGGCCTTGGCAAAATCTCTGAACCTTTCACTTTCTAAAGATGGTGGCAAGAAATTTAGGGTAGGTTTCTAAGTATAGACATTGTTTTTAAGTTGCTTTAAAGTTTGTAGCAACAACAACAACAAAAGATTATATTAGATTTTAAAGTAACATCTCATCCTAATGTCACCTGATTTGTAGCAAACTCTGTATTATTTCTAGTGAAAGCTCTGTCAGAAGAATATCACCAGCTACCTGAACTATGTTAAGTAACTTGGATTCTTACCATTTGTGGTGCTTGTAAGACTGCTAACGATTATGTTGTCAGTTGTTGAAACTCACCAGTTGTTCCTTGGAAACCCTATACAGGGTCCCTGTGAGTTGTCACTGACTTGACAGCTCTTAACAACAACAACAAATATATTACTTGCCCAAACTAAACTGAAGCCATTGTTGTTGAGTTGATTTTGACACATAGTAATCCTATTGGACAGAGTAGACTACTCTCTATGGTTTACAAGGCTGTCCTGGTTTGGTGCTGTACAATAAACACTGGACAAGGTCAAACTCACCAGACATTCCTTGGAATCCCTATTCAGGGTCACTATGAGTTGGAACTGACTCAACGGCACTTAGAAACAACTATCACATGGAGCACTGGTAGCTTAGTGGTTACGAATCGGGCTGCGAACCTTAAGGCCAGCAGTTTGAAACTACCAGCCGCTCCATGGGAGAAAGATGAGGCATTCTGCTCCCATAAAGAGTTACAGCCTCAGAAACCCTGTACAGGGTCACTATGGGTCAGAACCGACTCGAAGGCACTTAACGACAACAAATCATATATAAGCAAACTGCCACATCTTACTTCTGCAGACTAGCTCTTGGATTTGAACCACTGACCTTTCAGTTAAGAGCCAAGCTCTTAATCACTGTGTCACCACGGTTCCTTTGGTAGAGAAGAGCCTATGGGTCATATTGGGCCTGCTTCATATTTTTACAAGTAAAAGTTAATATTGAAACACAACCATACCACCCATTTATTTGCTTAATGTTTATGGCTGTTTTTACAGTACAGTGAAAGGTTGAATAACACAGAGACTTTATGGTCTGTAAAACCAAAAATAATTACTACCTAGCCTTCTACAGAAAAAGTTTGCTGATTTTTTCTATCATCAAGGATCTATTTTCCAGTCTAGAGTGTTGACTACTTATCCATAAACTATACAAAATGAACATATTGCAATGGGAAATTTAGTTTTTCTAATTAGAAAAATACAAGTTTAGATTCCTATCCCATGTTATTCAAAACAATTGTAGAATTTTGAAGAGCTCATGGAAAATGAAACAAAAAAATCAACAAAAATACAAAGAAACTTCAAAAATTTTGTGGAAAATGGAATTAAAAGATAATGAAATTTTATCATGAACTTTTTGATGCTTTCTCATATTAAAAAATATATAGGGAACAATATAGGAGCTTGATACCATTTTTTATCTTGTATATCTACTTCTAGTACCAGTTACCATCACATTAATTCCAACTCCTGACAACTCCATGTGTGCTACTTAGGGGATTGGGGATTGCCTTTTGGCAAGTAGATAGCCAGGTCTTTATCCCAGCGCACCTCAGGTGGACTTGAGCCTCCAACTTTTGGGTTAGCAGCTGCATATGCTAGTCTTTTTGTGCCACCCAAGAACTCTCTACACCTAATGGACAAGAATTTTAGAAGATAATGTCAGTGTTCAGAGGGATGTTGAAAATGAGTATTTTCATATGTTCTTACTAGAAGTATAGATTGGTATTACATTTAGGAAAACAGTATAGTGTTATTTATCAGAGTTTTCTTATTTTTGATCTAGCAGTTGAGTTCATACCCACGGACATAGCAGTTCTTATTATACTGATATTATTTGCACATATGTACAAAAATGGGAGTCATGGTGTGGTGCTGTGAGTTAATGCGTGAGACTGCAAAGTCGTTTGAGCTGCAAGGCCGGCAGTTCAAACTCACCAGCTGCTCCTCAGAAACCCTATACAGGGTTGCTATGGGTCAGAACCGACTCAACGGCACTTAACAACAACAATATACAAAAATGTGTGTTGTTTGTTGTTGTGCCATCGAGTCGTCTCCGACTCCTAATGACCCCGAGGAGTAGTTAGTGGGTTTGAACTGCTGACCTTGTTGTTTGCAGTCCAGTACTTATCCTATAGCACCACACCAGGACTCCAGGGTTGTTTGTTATATTTATTATATACAGGTTGCTTATTACTAAAATTATTATATTTTATTTAAAAATTTAAAAAGGAGATAACTAAATGTCTGTTATCAATAGGGAATTGACTAAATTATAGTACAATATGTGGGGAAATACCATAAGGTCTCTTGAAAAATAAATTAGAACTCTGTGCATTAATGTAGAAAAGTGTGTATTCTGACTATACTTCTTCCAACACAGATTTTTTGGTTCATCTAACAATCCATGGTACTTAAAAATGTTCTTCTCTAATACCGTAACTCAAATGCATCAATTCTTTTACGGTTTTCCTTATTTGTTGTCCAGCTTTCACATGCAAGTTAGGCAATTGAAAATACCTTGCCTTGGGTCAGGCTCACCTTAGTCTTCCAACTGTTATCTTTGCTCTTGTACACTTTAAGGAGGACTTGAGAAGCAGATTTATCTGACCTAATGCATCATTTGATTTCTTGACTGCTGTTTCCATGAGTGTTGATTGAGATCCAAGCAAAATGAAGTCTTTAACAACTTCAGTCTTTCCCCCATTTATCATCACGTAATTTATTGGTCCAGCTGTGAGAATGTAAAGGAACACATTGAGGCACAATCCATACTGAAGGCTGTGACCTTTGATTTTCATTAATATTTTAAGTCCTCTTTGCTTTCAGCAAGCAAGGTTGTAGCATCTGAATATTGCAGGTTGTTAATTGAGTCTTCCTCCAATCCTGATGATACGTTCTTCTTCATATAATCCAACTTCTCAAATTAGTTTCTCAGCATACAGATTGAGTAAATGTGGTGAAAGAGTACAGCCCTTTCCTGATTTTAAACTATTCGGTATCCTCTTGTTCTGTTCTAACAACTGCCTGCTGGTGTATGTGCAAGTTCCTCATGAGTGCAATCAAGTGTTCTGGAAAACCCATTCTTCACTGTGTTGTCCTTAACTTGTCATGATCAACACAGTCAAAAGCCTTTATATAGTCAATAAACCACAAGTAAACATCTTTCTGGTATTCTCTGCTTTCAGCCAAAATCCATCTGACATAAGTAGTGATGTCCTTGGTTCCATATCCTCTTCTGAATCTGGTTTGAATTTCTGGCACCTCCCTGTCTATGTCCAACTGCAACTGTGGTTTTTTTTAAAATTATGTTCAGAAAAATGTTACTTGCATGTGATGATACTTTTCTATGATTTTCACATTCTATTGGGTCACCTTTCTTTGGAATGAGCACAAATATGAATCTCTTTCAGTCAGCCCTGGAACTGTCTTTCAATTTTCTTGCCATAGATGAGTAAGTGCCTCCATCACTCATTGGTTTGTTGAAACATTCATTTTGTAGTCCATCAATTTCTGTAGTCTTGTTTTTCGCCAGTGCCTCTGTGCCACTTGGACTGTACTTGAACATATGACACCTTGAAATGTTTGAGCTTCAACCAGTTGTTTTTGGTACAGTGACTATGCACTCCTTTCATTTTCTTTTGATGCTTTCTGCATCATTAAGTATTTTGCCTGTAGAATACTTCAGTATTGCAACCCAAGTCTTGAATATTTTCTTCAGTTCTTTCAGCTCCAAAACTACTGAGCATCTTCTTCCCTTTTGGTTTTCTAACTCCAGATCTTTGCACATTGCATTGTAATACTCGACTTTGTCCTATCGAATTGTTCTTTGAAACTTTCTCTTCAGCTCTTTTACTTCATTTTTTTTTTTTTCAGTCACTTTAGCTTCTGTATGTTAAAGAGCAACTTTTGGAATCTATTCTTATATTCACCTTCATCTTATCTTTCCTGTCTGTAAATAACCTTTGGCTTTCTTCATGTATGATGTTCTTGATGCCATTCTGCAATTCCTCTGGTCTTTAGTTATTAGTGTCCAATGCATCAAATCTGTTTGTGAGATGCTTTCTAAATTCAGGTGGGATGTACTCAGAGTGATATTTTGTTTCTTAGGGAGTTGTTTTAATTTTCTTCATCTTCAGCCTGAACTTGCATCTGAGCAATTGATGGTCTGTTCTGCAGTTGGCCCCTTGCCTTGTTTTGACTGATGATATTGAACTTCTCCATGGTGTCTTCCCACAGATGTAGTCAGTTTTATTCCTGTGTATTCCTTTTGGTGAGGTGCAGGTGTATAGTTGCTAAAAAAAATGTATTTGCAATGAGTAAGTCATTGGTTTTACAAAAATTCTATCATGATCATCAGCATCATTTCTATAACCAAGGCCATATTTCCCAACTATCGATTCTTCCTCTTTGTTTCCAAATTTTGCATCTCAGTTACCAGTAATTATTAATACATCTTGATTGCATATTTTATTGCTTTCAGGCTGAAGCAGTTGATAGAATTCTTCAATTTCATCATCACGGGCTTTAGTGGTTGGTGTATCAGTTTGAATAATAGTGGTATTAACTGGGCTTCCTTATAGACTTATTGATATTGTCCTATCATAGACAGCATTGTACTTCAAGAAAGATCTTTAAATGTTCTTTTTGACAGTGAATGCGACACAATTCCTATTGAATTTGTCCTTACTAGCATAGTAAACCATATGATTATCTGATTCCAAATGGCCAATGTCAGTCCATTTCAGCTCACTAATGCCTAGAATATCTATCTTTATTTGCTCCATTTCATTTTTGACAATGGCCAATTTTCCTAGATTTATACTCTTTATATTCCATTTTTTATTAGTAATGGATAGCTGTTTCTTCCCATTTTGAGTTGTGCCACATCAGCAAATAAAGGTCACAAAGCTTTGCTTCATTCTAGTCATGAAGGTCAATTCTGCTTTGAGGAGGCAGTCATCCCTAGTCATATTTTGAATGCCTTTCATCCTGAGGGTCTCATCTTTAGGCACTATATCAGAACATGTTCCACTGCTATTCATAAGGTTTTCAGTGACTAACCATTCAGAAGTGATCTGCCTTTTCATTTTTCTAGTCTGTCATAGTTTAGAAACTCCACTGAAAACTATCCACCGAGGGTGACCCTGCTGGTATTTAAAATAGCTTCCAGCATCCCAGCAACACAAAGCTACCACCATATGAAAAACTGACAGACAAGTGGTGGGAAATGAAATAACAAATTAATAAATGTTGTCTGTTTATTATATGCCAGGCATTATGTTAATGTGTAGTGATAGATATCAAGGTTAATAAACTTAGTTTCTGATCTCTGAGAACATAAAGCTTAGTGTGAAGAATTCCTTGGATTAAGAGGAGGAATAGTGAGGAGAATCAAAGAGTGAGTGAGAGAGTAGATGGGAGAGGTAGAACCAGTGAAGAAGCGTGAAAGAGCTGTTGGAAACGGAGAAGCTCTAAGCATATGATCATTGGAGGCTAAAGGAAGAGGAACTTTAAGCAAGAGAGGACGGATATAAAACGTCATAGAATAGTCAGATAGAGTGAAGTCATTTGGATTTGGCTATTCATCAGCAACTCCCAATAGGCACCCTCTCCCCCTGCTCTCTCCTCATTCTTTCAGTCAACAGATTCTTTTTAGCACCTACTGTTTTCTAGGCAGTAGTGCTATCTATAGCTGTGACCACAACAGACAAAATCTGCCCTTGTGCTTGTTTTCTGTCACATCATGCTGTCTTTGGTTTCTTTTTAGTACTCATCAGTATCTGAAACTTTGCTTGCTTGTATATTGCCTGTCTCCTGTGAATGAAAACAAGAGCTATGCTCCCTTATTCAACACTATTTGCAATACCTAGAACATGCATGGTCCGTGTTTGATAAGTATTTGTGGAAAAGATGAGTGATTGGTGACCAAGCAGAGAACTATTTGAATAAACTAATGGGGACATAAGGTGTATTGCCTTCCCAATAGAATAGGAATATGTAGAAGAAGGTAAAACAAGCAAAGGTCTTTTGAGAATATTGGTGGCAGATACCAGAAATAGGATGATGATGACTTGATAGAAAAACAAGTTCAGTGCAAGGAGATTTGTTATAAAGAAGAGGCTTGTGTATGTTGGACCTAGGTTTGATGTGGCAAAAAATTGTCAAGTTCACTGCTATATCCCTATTATTTGGTGCCATTTCTGGTATGGAGTCCTGGTGTGGTGCTATAGGGTAAATTCTGGACTGTAAGGTCAGTTTGAATCACAGGGTTGGTGGTTTAAACTCACCAGCTGCTCCTCAGAAACTCTCTACAGGGTCACTATGAGTTGGAACCGATTCGACAGCCCTTAACAACAACTTTTGGTGTGTACTAAGAGAATAGTGAATATTTGCTGAATAATGCATGTTTTTGAACTTGAGGGGGAAGATCCAGGAGACAGTAAAAAGTTGATGTTTCAGGGGAATGGAGGCAGGAGGTGGGTAAGGTTTTATAAGAGCATGAGTGCCTGGGTGAACTTTACAAGGATGGAAGCGATCTTGGAGTCAAGGATGGAGGGAGGGGAAGAGAGGCATCAAAACGGTGAGATGGAGGGAAAGATAGCGGGGTGTTGTTCTTCTTGAGCTTCTTAGTATTCACTCAGGAAGTGCTGTCTGCTGAGGGGCAAAGAGAGCTTGGCCGTGTGAAAAGAATTGCTACTCCTGGTCAAGGAGACCTGCACCAAGGGACTGTCAAGGGGCAATAAGGGTTCAGTGTTCCTTTATGACTGCTCATCCCTGATGCACAGACTTAAATGCTTTTATGTCAAGTCATCTGTTAAGTCAAGTATTTATTCATTTGTTTCCAATCAGTATATCGAAAATTTGGAAAAATGTGTTCGACTTGAAGTACTGAATCTCAGCTATAATGTCATAGGGAAGATTGAGAAGATGGATAAACTATTAAAATTACGTGAACTCAATTTATCATATAACAAAATCAGGTAAGTAAATACTGTAGATAGCATTGCATGATCTTTGTTTTAGAGAGATAAGATATGTTACTGAAAGAATCCTTTGAAAGGGTAGGAACTTTGATCCTTATTCAATGATAGTCTAGATTTCCACATATGATAGTTGCCTTTTTGTTTTGGAATAAGTGTGTGGTTTAAAGCCCTGGACCACAAAATCAGTTTGAACTGCAAGGTCTATGGTTCAAACTCATCAGCTGCTCCTTTGAAATCCTTTACAGGGTCTCCATGAGTCAGAAGCAACTCGACAGCATTCAACAACAAGTATAGAATAATATCGAGTGTTATCAAAGAAGGAGATAGATTTTTTTTTTAATTAAATGTTTTTATTTTGCATTGAGTGAAAGTTTACAGGGCACATCATCAGCTTCACATTCAACCATTCATATAGCTTGTTTCATTACATTGATTATTATCCCCTCCATATATCATCAGTTTACAGTGTTTCTCTCTATCCTATTTAGCTTTTTTTTTTGGATGTTGGGGGACTTGCCTTTTTGGAATTTACAGTCTTGGCTTTTAGGGAAGGTTTTTACATTTGTCTGTGGATATGCAGGGCTCATGTATGAGATTACTAACAAGCATTACTGAATAATCAGATGAGGGACAGTTTGCTATGTCTACTAGGTAGCTAAAGTCTGATCCTCAGATCCTATGGTTTGGACGGTCAGCAACGCTTGGGCCCACAGGGGCTTGGCCTCCTGACCGGGTCTGCACGGTCTGCATCCGAATCCTCCTTATTTATTGATTGTTTAAGGGACGCTGCCTGTCTTAGGTGGTCAGTGCGAATTCGAATTCCTCAGTCTTACCAGTCATTGAGACTCATTGCAGCATGGCAATGGCTCTGTCTTAAGTAGCCGAGGTTCCACGTGATCCTTACCCGTCTCTGGCCACACGTCCAGCATAAACAGCCGCCATCCGAGGAAGGCAGGGAGGGAGGAGATCAGCTGGGGACCCCATGCGCCAGACGTTGCCGGCCCACCACCTGCTCCAAGCAGGATCACTATGCTGAGGTTCAGTCAAGTTCTTAGGGGATCTTACTCTCTAGCAGGGGTAGCAAATGAGTAGCCACTCAGTGTTCACTTTGAGAATTACTTATATCATAAATTTGAGCATGTAGTTAATGAATATCCCCAGACAAGTGTAGGAGATAGATTTTTGATTACCAAATTTTATTTTCTTAATTCCATTTTGACAGGAATTTTTCCTAGCGGTAGTCTGTGTTTTGCTCACTGCCTTCTTAAATTAAGGAGGTTGGCATGAAACAATGTTTTAATCCTGCCATTTTGGGCAGAAAGATATCTCGGTCTCATTTTGATTTTATGGATTTATCTTAATATTCTTTGCTCATTGTTATAAGAAATGCCCTCAGTCTTATTTCCAGTTCATAATAAATAACAACTGTTAGAAATAAAACTGACAATGGTTAAAACTGCACATAGAAAACTTACTATAGACAAAAACTGATGGAAGAATTAAATCTTGAAAAATTTTTGTAATCTGTATTTGTTGAGTACCGTCGAGTCGATTCCAACCCATAGCGACCCTGTATAGGGTTTCCTAGGAGCAGCTGGTGAGTTTGAACTGCCAGCCTTGCAGTTCAAACGGCTTTGTAGTCTGGCACGTTAACCCACAGTGCCACACCGGGACTTCCCCCTCCCCCGCCCCCCCCCCAAAGTAGTATTGCTATAAATGTTCTTATTGTTAAATGCTGTTGAGTCGATTCTGACTCATAGCAACCTTGTATAGGGTTTCTGAGGCTTTAAAATCTTCTCAGAAATAATGGCCAACAAAGCCAATAAACCACAAAAAGCTAGTAGTGACAGAAGCTATAATAAGACAAAATTGAAATGAGAAAAAGAAAGATTAATGAATCAAATCCTTATAACGTTTACATTGAAAATAATTGATCCTAATGAAAATAATTTCAGCAAAATAGAAATGGAAAAGCTTTGAAATATTTACTTGGTAGAAAATGTTCCAAGCATTCAGTTAGAATTCACTTGGAAGAATACATCACTAATAAAAATTGATCAATATGGATAACAAAAAAATTATTAACTGGAATACTGTGATTAAAATATTGGTATTGATAAACCATCATCGAGACCACTAACTCAGAATGGTAGCCATGTACTGATGGCCTCCATAATCATTTTGGGGTGAGTTGAGCTAATAACTGAGAGCATTTTCTCTTCATAAGACTAACACATAGCCAAGTGTGTGCTTCTGAGAATTCCAGTCTTCTCTAGTGGGCAGTTATTACGTTTCATAGTGGGCAGTGACATTGTCACTCACAGACTCTTCTTTTCCAGTGTGCTTCCAATCTGTAATCTTTATTCACACTTTATGCTGAATAGTCCAGGGCTTGGATTTAGGGCAAGTTTTGTGGTTATATATACTAATGTCACTTATTTTAAGACTTAGAATGCTTCTCAGTGGGGCCCTAATGGTGGACTATAAGACAGGTAGGGCTGCTGGGCACAGTAATGGTTAGCAGTTTAGTGCTTCTAGTATATTGGCTCTTAGCCCCATTTCCTGGTTCTCATTTAGGAAAAGAATTGATAAAATTATGAAAAGTAACCCCAAATGAGACCAAAGTTACTTATTCTTAAAATACAGTGGAAGACAAATGTCACTGTTCTCATTAAATTTAATTTTATACTTTCCTTTATAGCAAAATTGAAGGCATAGAAAATATGTGTAATCTGCAAAAGCTAAATCTTGCAGGAAATGAAATTGAACATATCCCAGTATGGTTAGGGAAGAAGTTAAAATCTTTGCGGGTCCTCAATCTGAAAGGCAACAAGATATCATCGGTAAGTTATTTAAAGTCAGAAGAATTACTTTTCAAATTTTGGGACTTGTAGAAAAAGATTCAAATCTGAGTTGTTGGTTTTTGTTTTTATTGTTTTTTTTTAATGGGATTTCTTCTTTCTTAAAAGATCTTAATCTTTGACCAAGAAGTAAAAATTGAAAGTAGACGTAAGAAATGAAAGATCATAGAGTAGGAAATGAGAGCCATCTAGACTTGGCTTTCTGTGAGTTTGAGGATTCTTTAACCTGTGTAAATTTGGCAAAAATAAAACCTTTACTACTTTATAGGGTGGGTATGGGGCTTGGATGGAATGAGGACTATGAAAATGCTTTAAAACCTGAAATCAGACTTTCACCAGTGGAGGCCATTTGTGTCATGCTGTGCAGTTGACAATGTCTGAGCAGTGACAGCCCCACACTGTGTGTGTAAAGTGTCAGCTCCTCAGCTCAGGGCTCCTGAAGCTTGTGGGGGGATGGGAAAAGCAAGTCTCAATTTTGCCACAAAGAATACAGTAGATGACCCTGAGAGAGCTGCTGTTAGGGAAGTCACCCAGGAGAGTTTCTGTACGTAATTTCTTATCCCAGTTTATATCTGATGTTGGCATCAGGACAAGGGATGCACATTCACTTGGGAAGATTTATTTTACTCATTATTTAGAGCAGTAGTTCTCAGCCTTTTTACCGCCCCTTTCAATAAACATAAAAATCGCACTTTCCTCCAGAGATTTGGACAGACCCACCTAGGGAAGCTGGGTGCTCCCTCTCCTGCACCACCTCCAATTTGAGATTTTGTTTTGCTTCCCTCTCTCTAGTTTTTGACCCCCTTGCTTTTCTAAATGTAAAATTAGACTGCTTTACTGAGTATGCTTTTTTCAGAATACATTTCCTGCCATCTCTCATTAAGAGTCACTGCTTTAAAGCATTCTTAAGAATGTTAGAATTTAAGAACTTGCTGTCTTCTGTTTGGGGTCAGATCCCGGTTCTGTTTAGCCTTATTGACTTGGGCCACGGTGTGAGAGAGCCTGTTATGTTCCTTAATATCAGCTTCAAAAATGGACGTCTCTACATACCCGGATTTTTTAAATGATCATTTGTAACTGTTATCTGAACAGTTACCAAAATCCTTTTTGTAGTCATTGGGGTCCTGGTATGGTGCTGTAGGATCAGCACTGAACTGCTAACCACAAAGTCAGTGGTTTAAACCCACCAGCCGCTCCTCGGAAACCCTGTACAGGGTCACTTTGAGTTGAAACCAACTTGACAACCCTTAACAATAACAACACATTTTACACTTGTTCCATCTTTATAATGAAAAGACCCTAGTTTAGAATGACACAGAACTGAATTCAAATCTTAATTAATTCATTTCCAAGATCTGGGTCTTTGCAAGTTACCTAACTTCTTTGAGCCTCAGTTTCTTCATCTGTAAAATCAATATAATACTTAAATCATAAGCTGTTGTGAGGAAGTACAAATGAAATGGTGTATGAAGATTGCACAGACATACTCTACTACTCAAAAACTCTGTCCTCCTTTCCACCGCTTCCCTGCCACCACTATGTGTAGAAAATGGCTCTCATGAGTAGATTTCTTGCCTTGTTAAGAGTAGTTTCCTTTGATTTGTTACTTCCTTTAGGTATGTTTATTGTTTCTAAATTATGATAATATGAATCCTTTACGTCTCTTCAGCTCCAGAATGTAAGCAAGTTGAAACCACTTCAAGATTTGACTTCCCTGATCCTACTAGAAAATCCAATTGTGGCTCTTCCTCATTACCAGCAGTTTACCATTTTCCACCTCCGTTCACTGGAGAGTTTGGAAGGTCACGCAGTAACCACTCAGGACAGACAGGAGGCTTTTGAAAGATTCAGCTTAGGTAAGGTGACACTTCGCAAAAATCAAGTTTTGATATGAATTTGGGGGTACTTTTTTTTTTTTTCAGAAGCTATCCAGAAAAAATACATTGTGTTAGGAACTTTGCAGTACTATTAAAATTTGCATTAAAATGATACCATAAGTTAATACATACAGCAATTATTTATTGAACATGTACTGTGAGGCATACGTTGTACTTGGCACTAGGAGTATAATAATGAACAAGATGTATCATGCTAATTTTCATGCAGCTTATAATCATATAGGTAGAGAAGACAGAAAGCAATGAAGCACAAAGTGACAGAAGGGAATCTCTTTTTAGGGAAATGGTAAAGGAATGCCTTTCTGAGGACTTGCTATTTAAACTGAAGGCAAAGGGAAAGGAGAGTTAGCCATGTGAAAAATGGCATTTAATGAGAGGCAATAACTTGTACTTCGAGGTTGGGAAGACCCTGATAAATTCTGGGACCTGAAAGAAGACCACTATGACTGGGTGGTGGCTCAAGACAAAATGTGGAGAGATAGGGAGGGGCACGATGATACAGGCCTTGAAGTTTGAATTTTATTTCAAGTGTAGGAGGAAGCCATTGGTCATTTCTAAATGGGATGGGACATAGTTCAGTTTATATATTGAGAAGTTCATTTTTGATGCAGAGTGGAGATTGATTTGGAGCAAGGCAAAATGGAGATGAAAGGACCTGTTAGGAGGCTATGACAACAGTCTAGCTGGAATTCTTGATGGCCTGTACTTAGGTGTTAGATTTAGAAATGGAAAGATGGCATATTTTAGATCAGTTTTAGAGGTAAAATAATCAGCACTTACTAATGGATTGCATCATTCCCAAGCTTCAGGGAGTATGTGTTTGGATAGTAATATCATTTATGGTAAATGATTAATTTCTTTTATAAGAATCAACACAGAACATGTTCTTGTGAAGCAGAGGTTAAAGATGTCCCAATTGTCCAACTTTGCCAAATTGCTGTGCTACTCCATCATCTCTAACATCAGCGATTCCTCCTCATGTCTTTGGGTTTGGTAGTTTGCTGCTGCAGCTTACACCACTCACAAACTATACTTAATAATTAAGTGCTTTTTTAGGGAAGTAACAGGTCATAACATGGAATCAGGATCAACTGTAAGGATTAAGAACAACTCAGGATACAGTTCTTTGATCAGGACAGCTCCTTCTTGCCCTCTGCTGCTAAGCCTTTTTGGGACCTACTCAAGCATGTGTTACAGCTCTCAGCTCTGTGGATCAGCAAGCCACACCCATCTTGAACAGGCATCCTGTGTCTTGTTATCTAGTGCTGTTATTGCTCTTGCCACCATTTCTTGCTGTGTCTGGTGTTACATAGCTCCCTCTAAAGCCTCTGCCAGGGAAGCTGGTAATACCACAAACTAACCAATCCCCTACAAGGCTTTCATGTACCTTATTTGAATTAGCAGACTATTGGATGCCCACACCCCCAATCATTTGGAAGGTGCTATAAAATGATGATACATGGCTAAAATAGCCATATTAAGAAATTCATTGTACTACATACAGAAGTAGGAGAATTCAGATTTTTGTTTTGGACATACTGAATTTGAAATGTCTGTAAGACAACTAAATACTCATGGTGAACCCATACACAATGGGACTTCCCAGCCCTGCACCATCTCCTGATCGGTTGTAGACTAAACTCTTGTGTTAAGATTTGCTGATTGATTTTTAGAAGTAGATTGCCAGGCCTTCTTGTCTAATCTGTCATCGTCTGGAAGCTCTGCTAAGCTCAGCATTATAGCAACATGCAGACTTCTCCTATATTCAGGTGGTGGCTGCACGTGAGGTACATTGGCCAGGAATCACATTCATTCTCTTGTATGTTGATGCTGCTGTTAGGTGCCGTTGAGTTGGTTCTGACTCATAGTGGCCCTATGCACAACAGAATGAAACACTGCCTGTGTTTGAGTCCATTGCTGCTGCCACTGTGCCAATCCATCTTGTTGGGAGTCTTCCTCTTTTTCGATGACTCTCCACTTTACCAAGCATGGTGTCCTTCTCCAGGGACTGGTCCCTCCTAATAACATGTCTGAAGTATGAGAGATAAAGTCTCTCCATCCTGACTTCTAATAAGCATTCTGGCTGTACTGCTCCCATGACAGCTCCCATGACAGATTTGTTGCTTCTTCTGGCAGTCCATTGTACTTTCAATATTCTTCTCCAACACCATAATTCAAATACATCAATTCTTCCATGGTCTTTCTTATTCATTGTCCAACTTTCACATACTTTTCAGGCAATTGAAAATACCATGGTTTGGGTCAGGTGAGAATTCTTACCCAGTGAACCACCACTGCTGAAGAAGTCCAGATGAGATCTGACATGGAGATGTAGATATCATACACATGATATTTAATTCACTGGAATTGACTAACTTAGCCAGACAGGAGTTGGGAAGTAGGAGAGGAAAAACTAGGTAAGGAAATTGAGGAGAGACCAGTAGGTGTTGGGGCCAGCTGCCGCGTCTGACAATTGGCTTTTCTCTGCAACCCGCGCGGAGATATTAAACCCGAGTAGGGCCTACAGGAGATGAGAAATAAATTGAAGGCACAAGTGAAATCAGAAAAGTTGGGACCAGGTGGGACACAGACTTCGGCAAAGACCAAAGCAGTGAGTTTATTATATACAGCACTGAAGGGGGAGGTGCTTGAGGCAGGGTAAGGAGTACAAGAACATCTTGCACTGAAGGAGCCAGCAGTAAGTGGAACTTTATCAGAAAAACTGTAACTTGTGGTAGCTAGCTGGAACACTGATTAGGGCGGCTAGAATGTGGCGCAGGCTGAGCCGAAGGACATAGCTAAATACGAGGAAAGACCTTGAAAGTTACCTGTCCCCTGAGGCAGCCCTGCAAGTTCCTAAAGGGCAGGACTTGACTTGGAAGCAGCCCAAGTTTCTGGACCACAACTGTTCAGTTGCAATCCTTTGGTCAAACTACCCCCAAGTCAGGGACCTTCAGCTCAGCTGTTCCCAACAAGTAGGTACAAGAAAACCAGAAAAGAGTGAGCTGCAAAAGCCCAGAGAAGAAAAGGTTTCTACAGAGGAAGTAGTCAACTGTGTTCAGTGTTGCAGAGACATGAAGTAAGATAAACAGAGAAGTGTGCTTTAGATTGGCCAAATATAATGGTGATCTTGGTAGTAACAGTTGAAGGTATGGTGGGAACAATTGTCAGTTTACAGTGGATTAAGAATGATTGGGAGGGAGATGTTGGGTGAAACTTTAGAATTTCCTCCCAGAATTTCACTCTCCTAAAATCTAATTACTCATATGCAAATTCAAACTGAAGCTGAAGAAAATGAAAACAAGTCCATCAGAGCCAAAATATGACCTTGAATATATCCCACCTGAATTTACAGATAATCTGAAGAACAGATTTGATACATTAAACGCTAAAGACCGAAGACCAGAAGAGTTGTGTGATGACATCAAGAACACCATACGTGAAGAAAGCAAAAAGTCATTAAGAAGACAAGAAAGAAGGAAAAGGTCAAAATGGATGTCAAAAGAGACTCTGAAACTTGCTCTCCAGCATAGAGATGCTAAAGCAAATGGAAGAAATTAGGAGGTCCAAGTGCTGAACAGAAAATTTCAAAGATCAGCTCAAGAAGATAAAGCCAAATATTATAATAAAATGTGCAAAGATTTGGAATCAGAAAACCAAAAAGGAAAAACATGCTCAGCATTTCTCAAGCTGGTGGAACTGAAGAAAAAATTCAAGCCTCGATTTTTATTATTGAAAGATTCTCTGGGCAAATAAATTATTGAATGATGCTGAAAGCATCAAGCAAAGATGGAAGGAATAAACAGTCACTGTACCAAAAGGAAATGGTTAATGTTCAGCAGTTTCAAGAGGTAGCATATAATCAAGAGCCAATGACACTCAGGGAGGAAGTACAAGGCGCATTGAAGGAATTGGCAAAGAGCAAGGAACCGGGAATTGATGAAAGTGAGGTGGCACAGGAGGCACTCACTCATCTCTGCCAAGAAATTTGGAAGACAACTATCTGGCCGACCGATTGGAAGAGATCCATATTTGTGCCCATTCCAAAGAGAGGTGACCCAACAGAATGCGGAAATTGTCGGACAATCTCTTTGATATGTCATGTGAGTAAAGTTTTTCTAAAGGTAATACAGAAACGGCTACAATCATACATTGACAGAGAACTTCCAGAGGTTCAAGCTGGATTCAGAAGAGACTGTGGAATGAGAGATATCATTGCTGATGTCTGATAGATCTTGGCTGAAAGCAGAGAATATCAGAAAGATGTTTGTTTACCTGTGCTTTATTGACTATGCAAAGGCTTTGATTGTGTGAATCATGACAAGCTATGGACAACATTGTGAAGTATGAGTATTCCAGAACACTTAATTGTACTCATGAGGAATCTGTACCTGGACCAAGAAGCAGTTTTTCAAACAGAACATGGGAACCCTGAATGCTTTAACATTAAGAAAGGTGTGCGACAAAGTTGTATTCTTTTACCGTACTTATTCAACCTGTATGCTGAATAAATAATACGAGAAGCTGGGTTCTATGAAGAAAAACATGGTATCAGGATTGGAGGAAGACTCATTAACAACCTGCGATATGCAGATGATACAACCTTACTTGCTGAAAGTGAAGAAGACTTGAAACATTTACTGATGAAGATCAAAGAGCTTCAGTATGGATTCTATCTCAATGTCAAGAAGACAAAAATCCTCACCACTGGACCAATAAATAACATTCTTATCAACAGAGAAAAGATTGAAGTTGTCAAGGACTTCATTCTTCTTGGATCAACTATCAACACTCACGGAAGCAGCAGTCAAGAAATCAAATGATGTATTACATTAGGCAAATGTGCTGCACAGGAACTTTTTAAAGTGTTGAACAGCAAAGATGTCAGCTTGAGGACTAAGGTGCGCCTGACCCAAGCCATGGTATTTTCAGTAACCTCATATGCATGTGAAAGCTGAACAGTGAATAAGGAAGACCGTAGAAGAATTGATGCCTCTTAATTATGGTGTTGGAGGAGAATACTAAAAGTGCCACGGGCTGCCAAAAGAACCAGTAGTCTGTTTTGGAAGAAGTGCAGCCAGAGTGCTCCTTAGAGGCCAAGATGACCAAACTTCGTCTCTCATACTTTGGACATATTGTCGGGAGGGAACAGTCGCTGGAGAAGGATATCATGTTTGGTAAGATGGAGGGTCAGAGAAAAAGAGGAAGAACCTCAACGAGATGGATTGGCCAGGTGGCCGCACCGATGGACTCAAGTGTGGCAACAGTAGTGAGGTTGGCTCAGGATTGGGCAGTGTTTCGTTCTGCTGTACATAAGGTCGCTATGAGTTGGTGCCGACTTGATGGCACCTAACAACAAGAAGATCTAACAAAATGAGTCCAAAGTTTAAAAAGAAAAAAGGAAAAGTCAGTAGCTTCTAGACCAGGAAATGGGCAGAAACAAATAGAGTAAACGTTAAAGATAGCAATCAAAATAATAGAATATTTGAGAATATAGTGGAGACACAAATTCTGGCTCAATTCCTATGGTCCTTGAAAAGGTTAGATGATCTGATGCAGAGAAAAAGAGGAGTAAGTGTCTTCTCATTGTCTATTAATAGGAAGGACATGTTTTCCATCAGAAAGAAGATGCATGAAGATGTAGGTGGCTTCATTGATTTAGTAGTGGAAAGTAGTAGGAAAATGAGAGGGTTCCCACTGATGGTTTTTCAGTGAGGTCTTTTAGGAGCCCTGATGGCAATGTGGGCTTGGCATTGGGCTGCTAACTGTAAGATCGGCGGCTCAAACTCACTAGCCATGCCATGGGAGAAAGATGAGGCTGCCTGCTCCGCTCCCTTGGAGGATTTATAATCTCGGAAACCCTATTGACTTGATGGCAGTGGGTTTTTTGTTTTTCTTAATGAGGTTATCAGCTGAGAAAGTGAATAGAAGAAAGGAGCATGGAGTATGGTAAGTTTCAGCAGTAGCAGGAAGATATGAAGTAGCCATTTTAGATTGTTAGGAAATAAGGCCATATGTTCAACTATATGAAATTGATATTAGCCTGTTGTTGAGTACCAGAAACATCAATCTCATATGGTTTGATCCAATAATTGAGAAATATGGTAAAGTTAAATTTAGACCCCACTAAGGAGCTCTGGTAGCGTAGTGGTTACAAATTGGGCTGCTAATCTCAGGGTTAGCAGTTTGAAACTACCAGCTGTTCCGCGGGAGAAAGATGAGGCTTTCTGCTCCCGTAAAGATTTACACCCTTGGAAACCCTGTACAGGGTCGCTATGAGTCGGAACCGATTCCATGGCACATAACAACAACAACAACCCAACATTAGTAGAAGTCCTTGTGTGGTGCTGTGGGTTAATGTGCCAGACTTCAAAGCCGTTTGAACTGCAAGGTCAGCAGTTCAAGCTCACCAGTTGCTCCTCAGAGACCCTATATAGGGTCGCTATGGGTAGGAATCGACTGAACAGCACTTAACAACAACAATAACAATCCAACATTCATTACCCTAAAGTTTATGTTTTGGCATCATTTAACTATAAATAATGCAAAGGAAAGTCCTGGTATAAATATACTATAGGAGAAAAATTTAAACTGCTTATGGATCATTTATTATTTTACATATCAATTTTATATGCATAATTACTATGTGTTTATGATAGCAAATTCAGGTGCTGTGCTCTTGGAATCCATTGGTGAACCACGTGGATACAGCTTCTGATTTTATTTATGAAACTTGAATGGGGAAAGCAGACAGCCAAGCTATTTGCTCTCAGTTACAGCTGCAGTGACAGGGGCCACAGTATAAGTACAGGTGGTGTGGGAGCATCACTCAGAAGTTTCCAACTTGAGAGCGTGTAGGATGAAGGCAGGCTTCTCAAAGTGTTTTTTTATTTAAAACAAAAACAAAAACGGGGCCTGCAGGGTACAATATGGTTACCTCAGTGAGCTCAGATAGACAGCATGAATAAAAGTGCAGATGAGAGAAGGTATCACAAATTGGAAGACTGAAGAACTGGATCCTTTCAGAACGGCTGCTGTGGAATATCTTGAAGATAAAGCTAGAGAGGGAGCTTAGGAACAGATCATGTGAGCTTTTCATTTAAGGTTTTGGATCTCATCCTAAGAACAGTAGGAAGCCTTTGAAGGATTTTAAGGTAACTGTTTACAAACATGTTTATAGCATCCTTTTAAGTGTAATTACAAATGTCAAATTAAATATTGCATGTTTTTATAGGAATCTGGGAAAACCTTATCCTATCAATTCTAATTGAATTAAGTAAAAGCAGAGTGTTATCTTTAAAAATTTAATCCACTGGTCAGTTTTCTCTTTACCAAATCCACGCTGGCTCCGTGCGCTCCCCAGTGGAAATGGCTTGCTCTGCTTTGGGATCCTCTGCCGACCAGATCAGGTTCATTTGTATCTACCCTGCTTATTTAAATAACAAAAGACTATCACGGAGGGGAGGCGCATCCCCATAAATGAGGCTGTTGAAAATTCTACAGCTACAGAGATTCAAGATGTATGTTTAGCAGTTGGACTTAATGCATTTCTTGAGAAAAATAAAATGTACTCTAGAGAATGGAATTGTAATGTTCAATACGGAGGCAGAGTCCGGGTCCAGCTCAAACAGGAAGATGGCAGCCTCTGTTTTGTACAGTTTCCCTGATGTAAGTCAGTAATGTTGTATGCAGCGGAAATGAAACCTAAACTAAAAACAAGGACACAAAAAACAGGTGGTGGTGACCAAAGTTTTCAGCAAGGAGAGGGAAGTAAAAAAGGAAAAGGGAAGAAGAAGAAGTGATCTGCTGTAAGAATCAAGAGCCATGAATGAAGGCCTCCATTTCCTATCAGAGAAATAAAAGAAGCTTTTTGTTTGCATCTTTAACTATGAACTTTTGTGCCTCCAGATTCATCATCCAAGTTGACAATGAAATAAATTAACATCAACATTTGCACCTAGCTTTATGTAGTATAAAAGAAAAAATGCCTTTCAATGCTTTGTGTGGATGAAGGAAGCATATTTTTAAATGGACAATGGACTGCATCATGCATGACTTGAAATCCTGTGTTTATCCTCTGTGGATAAACAAACCTATGTTTGAAATCAATTTAATAACATTTGAACTATATAATTTGTCTATCGTTAAAGTTAATGCAATAAAATTGAAACTGACTTTAAAAAATTAATCCAAATGATAATGCCTTCTACCTTTCTTATAAAAATCAATTTCAAAATCCAGATTAAGTAGTTTTTCTAAAATTGTAGTGGCTAGTTTTTAAAGTAGAATTGTGTTTATGTTATCCTCAGATGACTTCTGCTTTTGTTTGAAAAGTATTTTTAACTTTAAGTAGGAAAGATAATAATAAATAAATTTTTATTGACAGAAGAGGTAGAAAGATTAGAGAGAGACTTGGAAAAGACTGTGATGGAAACTGAAGAGCTAAAGAGTAAGCAAACGAGGTTCCTTGAGGAAATTAAAAATCAAGATCAACTGAACAAATCATTGAAAGAGGAGGCCATGTTACAGAAACAAAACTGTGAGGAGCTAGAGAGTGACCTAAATACAAAGAACGAACTGGTAAGTTCATATTTGTGTTTTCTTAAGATACAGAGTTCTTTGCCTGTGGTTCTAAAAATATATACATACACAACTTCTTTATTGGATGGGGAAGACGTGGTTTAATAGGAATAGATACAAGACTTTATGAGTTGTGGATTGTCTACTGTGTGCTATGACTGTCAAAAGTGTGCTAGCTTGGGCCGCATTGTTTTTAAGTGTGCTTCCGACAGAGGAGAAGGAAGAAGCTCTACACTGCGAAAGGTTGGTCAGACTACCCCTAAATGCTTGTATTTCTTTAAAGCAACAACACTCCTGGTGAGACTGAACTTCGGCAAAAACTTTTAGATGGCAATTTGACAAAATTATTCAACTCTTAGACATTCTATATCTCAGAGATTCCAATTCCAATTATCTGTAGAGATAGTAGCAAGAATGCTTAAAAGATCACACATACACACTCATATTCAGACATATATATGCTTGAACAAGGATATGGATGCCTGGTGTTGCGCTGTAGGATCAGCACTAGACTTTGAACCACAAGGTCGACAGTTCAAACCCACCAGCTGCTCATTGGAAACCCTATACAGGGTCGTTATGAGTCAGAACCAACTTGACAGCACAATGTTATTGTTAAGTGCTGTTGAGTTGGTTCCGACTCATAGTCATGCTGTATAGGGTTTCTGAGGCTGTGAATCTTTGGGGGAGCAGAAAGCCTCATCTTTTTCTCAAGCTGGTGGACTCTAATTGCCAACCTTGTGGTTCATAGTTTGTTGTATAGAGCTATATAGGTATGTATATATTTGAAGATGAGTGTGTATGTGTGATTTTTTATATATACATTTTGTTGCCATCTCTACAGATACTAGAATTGGAATCTTTGAGATTCAGCTGTATACATATATTGAATCCTGGTTCGTGTTGTAGGATAAGCACTGGATACTTAGACACATGGATGGTAGTTCAAATCCACCAGCCACTCCGCAGGAATCCTATACAGCGTTACTATGAATCAGAATTGACTTGATGGCACTTACATACAAGGATCTAAGGAGCCCTGGTAGCATAGTGGGTTATGAGTTGTTCTGCTGACTGAAAAATCAGCAGTTCAAATCTACCAGCTGCTCCACAGTAGGAAGATGAAGCTTTCTGCTCCTGAAATATTTACAGCCTGTAAAACCCTATAAAGGGTCACTTTGAGTCAGAACCTATCTACCATACACAACCACCACCATATACAACACTGTTTCTGTTAGCAAAAAAGGAAATAACTAATCCGTAAATGGGAAACTTAGAGGACATCCGTATGGTAGACTAGTACATTCATTGCTAATAAAATACTGCAGAGCTGTGTGTCATGACATAGAAGGATGTTATAACACATACTGATATGTGAAAAAAGCTAGTTGCAAAACCCCACTTTGAGTATGGCCCTATATAAGCTTGTGTGGGGAACATGGTAGAATATGTACCAGACTCTTGACAGTAGTTATTTTTGACAAAGGAGTGCAATTATAGCACACTTCCAAATTGTCCTGTATGCATATCTGTGATGTTTAAGTTTTATGTAACTTGGCTTTATGGTTAAAACAAGAAAAAACGATATTAAAAAAATAGAATATGCTCACTGGCTAAAGGGTGGACACATATTAACTAGGGTGATGGGGAAGCAGTTTAAAAAAGAAAAGTAAACAAAAATAGAATATGTTCAAGAAGTTCTTGACCCAAAGGCTTGAGACCATGTCATATGAGGAGTGACTAAAGGAAGAGATAGTATTGAGGCTAGAGAAGAGGAGACCCAGTGAGCTGTGACAACTGCCTTCAGATACTCAAAGAACTATTGCATGGAAGAGGCACCGAAATCCCATGGGACAGGATTAAGACCTGGTCAGTGCAGTCACAGGAAAACCAGTTTTCATTTAGGAATGGTGGAGAAATTTCTAATATCTCTCTGGAGGTAAAGTGTGATTAACTCTGGAATGTTTTTCCTGTCACTGAAAAAGGCAGAGGCTAGCCAGTTGCTCTAGATTTGAAGGAAACGATTGGGATCATTAGACAGGAAAATTGACTAAATGACCTTAAAAGGCATTGTAAGTTCTGAGATTTTGATTCTGTAAAATTATTAGGCACTGTAGGATTAGTATCATACTGCTAACCACAAGGTCGATGGTACAAACCCACCAGACACGCCTTGGAAACCTTATACAGAGTCACTATGAGTCAGAACTGACTTGATGGCATTTAATATCAACAACAACTTTCCCCAAAGGAAAAATACATATTGGTACCCTCTCTCTTTCTTTCCTAGCAGTTTGTTATTTTAATCTTTGCATAACTTAGAGAATCATACTTCTCTTATAATTAATAGAATCCTACATAGAGGTATCTTCTTTTGTGTTTCCCTTTCAAGATTATCAATCAGTCTTGCTTAGTTACTTGCCTTGTTGACAAGAAGAATTCTGCCTTATCATTTGCTTTATTAACAAGAATCCCATCTGTGCATTCTTGGTGTGTGGGCCTGCAGTCTAGAAGGGAAGTTATTACTTGAAATGTCAATACTTAACTACCTCCTTCTTGAGCTCTTCTTTGCCTGAGAGAAAAGGTAATTTATACCAAGGGTGGAGTATAATGGAAAAATAGGACAGCTTCCCTACTCTGTTATTTAAATACTAAGAATATTTGTGGGTTCTTTAGTTTTCAAATTTGCCAGTTGGATTCTGAAGGCATGCATTAATACTATTAATAATCTAATAATTTTCATGGTTTTATGTTATATATACTTCTGTTGCTTTCCATTAATAAAAATAGAGTAGATTAATGAGTAATTTAACCATTGTAGACTAGCATGACAATTTTATTTTAATAGTGAACACTTCAGGTCCATCACATCAATTTGTTTTTAAAATACAAAAATAAGAGTCATAGTTACTATGGTATTATTTGACACTTGCCAATGTTTAATAAACTTTCCACAATTATAGGTCATTGTTGGAATTTAGACCATCTTTTGCTACTAAGATGAAATAACTATAATTTTTCTATCTGACTCTCTGGCATAGAGAGTCATCCCATTTTCAACCCAGTGGAAACCTGGAGAGAATGTCATGTCTTAAAACTTTGTATTAGTTCAAAATTATAGACTGTTAATTGTTGCCTTTTTTTTTTTTTTTTTTTCAATTAAATGTTGTAGATATTTGTGCTATGAGTAAATGTGTAAATTGTCAATGGTTTTTGCTGTTTTTTTTTCCCTGTAAATACTTTTGTAGCTGTCAGGCTGTGTCCTTCTTTATGTGGTTATGTTATTTTTATCGTTCACTACTTAAACATAGTTTTGTATGCAGAATGAATGTGTTTATTATAACAAAGTCAGTAACACAAATTTATACAGTAGAAAATGAAGCTATCAGTTTTCCTACCCCGTTTCTTGAGTGTTGATATATATCTTTCCTATTTTCTGTGCTTATACAGGTAATTAATATATATATATATGTATATAATTAAAGACATAGAAACCTTTGAAAAGTGCTCCTTAGAATGGTCAACATTATGAGACCAGATGGGCAGCATTTGCCCCAAAATAAAGCTGAGAAGACAAGGAGGAGCTAGTAACTTAAGGGATGGAACAGGAAGGGTGGGTTGAAATAGGGAGAGTGCTTATAATATTGTGGGGATAGCAACCGGTATCATGGGACACATTATGTATGCATTGTTGAATAGGAAACGAATTTGCTGTGTTTTTAACACAATGGTTAAAAAAAAAAAAAGAGATTCTTGAACATGTTTATGATTTTAAAAACAAAATGGAGTCTTATTGTATAGGTCTGCAACTTATTTCTCTTATAACAGTATATCATGAACAGCTCTTCAAGTTAAAAATTAAGTTTAAAAATGCATAATTATATATGTAAATAAATATATATCTTCACTCTTTTGAAAGTCTGCATTAGTGTTCCCATTATATGGATCCTCATAATTTATTTAGCTTACTCCAACTGATGAATATTTAAATGGCCTCCAGTTTTTTGCTATTAGAGATAATGGTATAGAGACATGCGGGTTGAAGGGAGTTGCACAAAGAAACTTCAAAAAATTTTATGGAAAAATGGAATATAAAAGATAGTGGAATTCTTCCATTAACTTTTTGAAGCCTCCACATATGTGTATTCGTGCTACTAATCCTTTACAATAAATCACTACCAGTGAAATTACTGCATAATTTGTATTTAAAACTTTGATAAGTGTTAATACATGCTTCAGTAAGCTTAAAACCATTTTACACTTCGACAGCAGTAAAGTTCCCCATTGGATCTTGTGAATATGAAGAAATGGAATCTCATTAATGTTTTAATTTTGAATTTCTTTAGTTCTCTATCGAGTATTATATATGTATGTGTTAGCTATTTTGTATTTGCTCTTTAAGTAGGCAGTTCATATACTTTTGCTGTTCTGTGTTTCGTTTTGTTTTTTTCAGCCCAAGGGACTATTCTGTGCTACAAAAGAATTCTGGGTGTTATTTTAAGAATCTGCCTTTGAAAAATGTTTTCTATTATTGTATGCAGAATATCTGATGATATCTCTAGTTGTATAGTGCTTTTCAGTTTCCTTAGGTCGGATAGTTTGCAAAATATGTGTGTGTGTGTATGTACACATTATATATACCAAGAAAATTAGTAACATTGGAGTAAAACTTCTGGTGACCACTTAAACCATAGTAATTCCCCAACCACTGTCACCAACAAGTATTAATTGAACTTACTCTTTGTTCTTCTGGAAGTGATTTAATGCCTGTCTTCCACTTTCCTCATTTTTAAATGAGGATGGTTTTCCTATCCTGCCTGCCTCACAGACTTGTCAGGATTTAATGAGATGTTGCTAAGTGCTGACTCATAGAAAGCCTCTATAGGGTTTTCAAGGAACAGCTGGTGGGTTTGAACCACCAACCTTATTGTTAGCAGGCTAGTGCTGATCCTACAGTGCCACACCAGAACTCCATTAATATGGTAATTAATGTGAAAATAATTAGAAACAAATTAATTAAATAATCTTTAACTCTCAGAGTAATGATTAAATCTGTCCATGTAAATAATGTACATATTAATCAGATCTTCCAAAGGTAGGCGATCAGTAAAATAGAATGTTGCAACTTGTATGATTACAGCATAGCTCTCTAGAGGTCTCCAGGTGATAGTCTATATCTGCTTCTTTCTCCTTTTTAGCAGTGGTTTCTTGCAGGCCCTTTTCTGCTGATGCTTTATTCTTCCTTAAAGGTAGTTGCATCAGGGCTGAACTGTACACTATAATTTTCATTGTTTGCATGGTAACATGTATTAATATGCTTGCTTATCTTTTTTTTTTAGTTTAAAACTGTCTTGCCTTCTGGGGAAATGTGCTCATGTGTATGTTTTGGTTTGTTGGTTTGGTTTTAATGATTGTATGCGTATGCGAGTAAATTTAGATGTGGGGGAAGGAATTTGTATCATTTTCTGATTGATAAATATGTTAACAGCAGTCAGCTCATGATTATCCAAGGTAATTCTATAACCAGCCTATTTTCCATGTCTTTTGACTCCTTATATTGGTCGTACATTTCTGCAACTGACATTTATTTTTTACCATATGACATGCAAATTCATGAAGTGTTCCGTATTTTTTTTTAAGAGTCTTGATGAGGCTCTGTGGATTAATGTGCTGGACTGCAAGGTCTGTTTAAACCACAGGTTCAGTGGTTCAAGCTCACCAGTTACTCCTCAGAAACCCTATACAAGGTTGCTAAGAGTTGGAACCGACTTGACGGCACTTAACAGCAGCAACAACAAACCTAGTGCTCTAAAAGATCCAAAAGTACTTTGAAAAGCCCAGAATATTGATTATTATTTGCCTGCATTATCTGTGGTTCCATTTGTTTGGCCTTAATGCCAGTGAGCTTTGGAGAGAGACGTCCAGGATTAGTGGATGCTGTTGGTTGTGAGTTGCTTTTAGAGATGCCTGAGCACTCAGTGAAAGCATCCCTCTGGGTAGGTAATGTGCTGGATACCCTGCAGTAAGGCATGAAGGCAGGGTGGTACAAAAGAGTGCTGGAGTTCAGATCAAGAGACCTGGAATTGAACACTGCCTCTTCCACTATGAGCTCTGTGACTGGGCAAGTGACGTAACCTCTCTGTGCAGTTTTTATGATTCATAGGGTTGGTGTGAAGATTTAGGAGATAGCACGAGTAAGATGCTTAGCCCCATGTGTGGTACACACAGTGACTACTCAACAATCAGTATTGCCTCTTATCCAGGCTGGTGTTATTTCTGCTTTGACAGATAATCAAGAGGTGACTGTAAGCTGAATCATGCACGATTTTAGTTTTCTCTGTGTTGTAAAATGTACATTGTTTGTACAACTGTTCTTGTCAGTTTTAATTTTTATATTAATGAAGTTTTTCTGCATGTTCTTTGGTATCTACTATCAGACATGGGTGCACACACACAAAAGGCATAAATCACTTAGTAGACCTTTGAAATGAACTCACAGAAGGCAGGTAGTTAGTTTATAAAATAGTTAGCCTGTATCTCTAATCTTATATGTGACTTTTGACAAGGTACTTCACCAATATGGGACTCAATTTCTTTATTTATAAATTTAGAGAATTAGATTGGATGGTTCCTTGTATTCTCCCAGCTCTAAAAACTTGTAAAAATAACTTAAAAAGTTTAGCTACAGTAGACTTATTTTGTATTTTCACCTGATTGCGCTTATTCACATCCCTTAACTCTACAATATTCTGAACACTTAAAACAATGAAAACGGTTTCATTTTTTCTTCCTTCATACTGCATAATTCATTTGTAGTTAATGTCAAAATCGAATTCTCCTCATAATTTGAAGTAATTTTTAAAACCACAGAATATATTAAATAAATTTAATTATTGAGAAATCATGAAGCAGATACTTTAAAGGTCAATTTACTTAGAAATCATTGATATAAAGTAATTTCATGTTTGAATAAAGCAAACTTAATGATTTAAAAAATCTTTATTCGTATAGCAACTTGAAAAACATAAATTTCAAAGGTCTTTTATGTGATCTCTTATAAAATGATCAATTTATGTTTCATTATTTATAATTTGAATTTTAAATGTTCTGGATGTACTGTTTGCTGTGGAGTTTTAAAAATATCTAATTATTAATTATGCCTAGAAACTTGCCATGTTGTTGCACCTTTACACTAACTTACTGTTGCTATGTATTTTATTGCATTGGGCCAATAGCTCAAACAGAAGACCATGGAACTAACGCGAGCGTGTCAGAAACAGTATGAGCTGGAGCAGGAGCTGGCCTTTTATAAAATTGATGCTAAATTTGAGCCACTCAATTATTATCCATCAGAGGTGAGTTTTTATGTTTTAGCAACCCAAAGTTCAAAGGCAGCATGGGTGGGTTGGGTACAGGTGTTTTAGGGACTTTTATGAATAGCTATTCTTCTTTGGAGTCCTGGTGTGGCACTGTGGGTTAATGCGTCAGACTGCGAAGTTGTTTGAACTGCAAGATTAGTGGTTCAAGCTCACCAGCTGCTCCTTGGAAACCCTATACAGGGTGACTATAGGTCGGAACCGACTCTATGGCACTTAACAACAACATTCTTCTTCTTTATTATGAGGGCAAAATCACAGTAAACTGTGTGAATCTGTGAGTTAGATTTAGTTTTGTGAGTTAGAGCACTGAGGTAAAAAGCCCCATGGGGCTCTTTGCCTACTGTTGTATCTCTCTGTGTCTGTAACTCCAGGCAGCTCTCTCACCCTCAATTAATTACAAAGCCTCAGAGAGTAGGTGGAGCAGCTCTCTTCAATTCAGACGGCTTACAGGAAAAAGTATACTGCCTGGCCCAGTGGCCTTACAACAGTAGTCACTAGGTTTCATATTATTTCAGATATGCCATTGGAACCTAATGATGCTGTTATCATACATTATGCAATTTTAAAATCCAGTTTTTAGATTTATTATACTGAGATCTTACTTATATCAGCCAAGAAAACAAATAAACAAAAATCCAGGTTTCTCCTCAAACTCACATCGTTATGGACAGCTCTTTACTCAGACAGTCCACACTCTTTCACTATTTGGGGTAGAGGGATTCTTTTTGAGACCATTTTCAGGGCTAATTCTTTTTTGATGTATTAACAATAAGAAAAAAGTATAATGTATATTTTTTGATTTAGATATGTAGTTAGAATTGAGTATGAATGCTGATACTTCTGTGTGATGTTTTCCATTAATAAAAATGAATAACGCCATTTGATTGATTTAAAGTTATTTTTCATGCCATGAATCTGTTAATTTCCTTTGTTTTTCAGTATGTTGAGGTTGATAAAGCCCCGGATGAAAGCCCTTACATTGGCAAATCCAGATACAAGAGGAATATGTTCACCACAGAGAGTTACATTATTGATAATGCCCAGCCAGTGCAGGTCAGGAAGATGGAGCCAGCTGAAGGGGAACAACTGAGAACTGAGCATGCTCACATGAAAGCGCCACTGGATCTACAACTAGAAGACAAAGAGACAAAAATAAGTGCAGGTTAAAAATCTTTTTTTCTAAATTCTTTAAAAATATAAAAAGATTGAGTATGTAGTATGTAGGTAATTTTTGTTTCAGAGTTCTTTTAATCTTTCAACATGTTTATGATATTCATTATATTGTTATTTTACATGAAAAGTCTAAAAGTATTGTTTCATCCAAACAGTTTCTTTTAATGATCCCTTTTAGAGTCAAGGATGGGTTTTTGACAGTGAATTGATAGTTATCATGTCTAGAGGATCTAATCCTGCCCTGCCACCCAGCCCTGCTCCCCATTGGAGTTCTATACAAAAAGACATAATTAGTAATCTTTGAAGCAAGTAAAGTACTTTATTGATTGTTATGCATGCAGCCAGCACCTAAAGCAGCACTTTGGATAATCTGGATCAAACATTGTCCTTAGGCCTAGGCTGAAGACTGATATCCTGCTCTCCCTGACCTACCCCCCACTTCACTTTCCCACCTTTGCTCCTCTCACATTGCCCAAGGCAGGGAAAGGTATCTAATTCAGGGACGGTACACCTTGTAGGGAAGTCACATGAAGGAAGAAGTCAAGCTAAGAGGGCACTTTAGAGATCCTATCAGTGACACACTTTGAGTCAACTTTATGCACTGGGCTAATGGAGACTACAGACCTGAGTGTTCGCATCCCACTGGTAGCCATGGCCCACTCACCAGTCAGATGAGCACCTTCCCTTCCCTTGGTTGATGGTTAAGGACAAGATGTGGCAGGCCAGTAGAGACTGACTTGAAGACAGGAGAGAAGAGCCCAAGTTCTTCTTGTCTGCATGTATTATGCAAAGCTCTGTGGTGGGGCAGCAAGATAAATCAGATATATGTGTAGACTAGTATCAAGGGGCATATAGTTTTGTAGGAGAGAGGGCATGAGAAAGAAATTTGAGGTAGTAAATAACTGATTTGAGATACCTTATAGCTAGAAAAAATATACAGTAGTGAGTTTCTTGATATTGAACCCAGTAATAAAGCATTTGCCTCAAGCATGGGTGGTTGTTTTTTTAATACCCTGAATCTAATTATGATCCAGTAACATGTAAGTGCATGTATACCAAATAATTATACAAATAAAATTCTTTATTCTTTTGAAAGGTTCTGTAGTGTTGGAAATACTGAGTAAAAGCCCTTTTATGTTAAGAATTTTACAAATTGAGTGAAAAAGCTCAATTGTAGAACCATAGCATATCATGAGGAGTCTTGCTGTGGCACTGTAGGGTAAGCACTAGACTGTTAACCACAAGGCCAGTGGTTCAAACCCACCAGCTACTCCTCGGAAATCCTATATACGGGGTCTCTGTGAGTTGAAAACAACTTGATGGTAGTTAACAACGACAATAAGCATATCATGAAAAATTTTGCTCTAAAGATTAAAACCCACCATAAGAAATTACTTTTTGTATTCCTGTGATCTATAATGAGGTAATTTAGTTGGGAGGTAATTACAAAGAAAAAATTCTATACGGTAGGAATTTCAGAATTCAAGTTTTTCTTGTGTACGTATGTTAACCTTTGTTTTTAAATTGTAGCACAAACACGGCTAGCAGAACTTTATGATGAAATAGAAAAGGCAGAACAACAAATTTTAAGAGCTACTGAAGAATATAAACAACTGGAAGAAGCTAAACAACTGAAAAAAGTATGTAAAAACAAAACAATGAGGCTAAGAGGAAATGCAGTAGTGAAATGTTTGTTCCCTTCATTTTCATGGAAAATAGTTTTGAATCAGTGCTGCTTAAATAATTATGGAATAATGAATAAATTTAAAAGGCAAATATGGCTTTTATAGTAGTACTGGTCAAAGTTTTATATAGCTAAATTGATAGGTTTAAATAGTCTATGTAATAATTTGGACATAAATGGATCCTTACAAAATGTTCTTTTAAATGAGTTAAATATGTTTTCTTTGCAGTATTAATTTGTTTGACATGATGACAAATGTAAGCTGCAGCCTTGTTTTTATTCATATTTTTCAAGTCAGTAAAATAAAGATCTCAGTCTAATGAGAGTTTGCTGTAGTTTTACAATTCCGTTCTGTGAGGTGATTTTACCAGTCGACATGGAATTAAATTTATTTTTTCTGATTATAAAGCTATCGTGATTATGGGAAAGATTTTGGAGCTATATAAACCTGTTGACATTGACTCAGAGTGACCCTGTAGGACAGAGTAGAACTGCTCCTTAGGGGGCTTCCAAGGCTGTAAGAGTTATGGGAACAGACTACCTCATCTTTCAAGTTTGAGGACTAGCAGGTGGGGTTGAACTGATGACCTTTTGTTTAATAAATGAGTGCTTAACCACTGTAGCACCAGGATTCCTTTTTGGAAATATTGTTGTTTTTGAGTGCTGTTGAGTTGATTCTGACTCATAGTGACCCTGTGGAGGGTTTCTGAGGAGCAGCTGGTAGAACTACTGACCTTGCAATTAGTTAGCAGTTCAGTGCTTTTCTGACAGTGCCACACCAGCACTTCTTTGGAAATATAGAAGAGTTTAAAGAGTCAAGAACTACAACAGTCTCATTGCTTGCAGACAGTCATTACATTATCAATATCTCATTTCTTTCCAGTCTTTTCTGCATCCGTATTTTTTAAAAAAAATTTACATAGGTTTTTAAAGATTTATTTCTTCTTTTGTATAAATTTCTCTGCTTAAAAACATTAGAAATAGAAGATAAGGTATTAAAGTTACTGCTTCTAAACTAGTACTCAGAATTTATTGGTTAACTATCGTAATATTTTTACCAGCTAGAAGACACAGTGTGTCTGTAGTATAAGCACTAGACTACAAACCACATGGTCGGCAGTTTGAGCCCACCAGCTCTCTGAGGGAGAAAGATGAGGCTTTCTGTTCCTGCAAATACTTATAGCCTCGGAAACCCTATATAGGATCGCTATGAGTCAGAACTGACTCGACAGCACTTAACAACAGAAGACTGCAGTGTAGTTGGTAGGTTTAAGTCTTGGCTCCACTGCCTACTAATAATGGGAACTTGGGCAAGCTACTTAAATTTTCTATGAATCAATTTCCTTATCTGTAAAATTAGGTAAATATACTTTCTACTGTATTTGTTTTGAGAACTAAAGTATGTAAAGAGCTTAGAATTTTCCCAGCACATAGTAAATGTTATATAAAGTCAGGTACACATGGGTTGCCATGAGTCAGATTCAACTCGATGGCCACTGGCTTATCATTAATATTATTGTTATTATTAATAATTCTAAATTGCTTGTACTGGAATGAAAACTTCATTTATACTTGTTACTATATTATTTTCATAAACTTTATCAAATAAGATTTCTTACATATAACACATAAAAGTTTAAGATCTGAATGGAGTACGTGGATCACGTCTAACAGTTTACTTAAAAAACTAATAGAGAATAAAACTCTCTTTAAATTTTAGAATTTGTTTTCTTTAAATTAGTAAACCAGTGTTGCTATCCTGTTAATTGAATGTTATGTTGGCTGTGGGGAAATTAGATTTCAGAAGCAGAGAAAGACCTTCTTTTCAAGCAGTTGAGTGGAAGGATACAGCTTCTAAATAAATTACGCCTGGAAGCTCTGGATCTAGAAATGCCAATGGAAAAGCAAAGACAGGAACTTGCCGAAAAGCAAAAGGAGGTTAAGGACCTGCAAACAGTCATCAGTAGTCTGGATTCTGAAGACCCAAAACATGTAAGTAAATCAAGAAATGTTGGCTTGTTTTATGAGGGATAGAATATCATTCTATCTAGATAGTCTTTAGCTCATCGTTTTTCTCTCAGTGTCCTTTCTCAAAGTCTCTCTTAGTTTGATGGACAAATTTGAGTGATATGTATGCGGATGTGCATATATATGTACAGAACAAAGCAACCGAGGGCTTTAAGGAAGTGGCTTTCAGTAGAATGATATATGCATGGTATATGTATTTCCTTCAGTGGTTCAATTTCATTGTATTTCAGAGCAGGAGAAACCTCCAAAATAATCTCCAAAACTGGGGGAAAAAAAAAAAATCTCCAAACTTCTTTTACCTCTTCTCTCTTCTTGCGTTCTTTTCTTTCTTTTGTTAAAAACAAGGTGGTAAGATGAGAGAGCTGAAAGGAAGTTGAATGTCCTTGCCCTACCCCTTCTTTAATCCTTAATGCAATCTCTGCAAATATTCTACTCAAGCTAGCTGTTGTTTTAGATAGTTTTGGTTTGTCTTAGCATAGTGGTTATGAGTTGGGCTGCTAACCTCAGAGTCAGCAGTCTGAAACTCACACCATTCCCCAGGAGAAAGATGAAGCTTTCTGCTCCCTTAAAGATTTACAGCCTTGGATATCATATGCAGGGTCACACTGAGTTTTAACTGACTCCACGGCACATAACCACCACCTCCATTCTTAAAAAGAAGACATTTCTCTAAAGTGTGTCTGTTTGAAATGTGGTTAGATGTGGTCAGGTGGCAGGATGATGCAGTTAGGGTCTGGTTTCTTCTGTCTCTACATGAGAAGTCTTCCTAGTAGCTATCTTTTAGCTGATAATTCTAAAATAGAAGTAAGCATATTTTACTGATGGAGTCCTGGTGTGGTGCTGTAGGATAAACATTAGACAGCAAGGTTGGTTTAAACTGCAAAGTCAGTGGTTCAGACTCACCAGGTGCCCCTTAAAAACTATACAGGAATTGACTTGATGGCACTTAGACCACTGCAATACTTAGAATAATAAAATTAAGTGTTTTTAAAAGATTATTGGGCTAAGAATAATCATAGTATTTAGTGTATTTAGCATTGTACGTGTATTCTACTTAAGTATTCATAAGTTATTCATTATGATGTAAATATTTTATTAAAATACCATAGATATTTTTTGTAGGTCAGCTTATTTTAACAAAGGAGAACCTTACCATCACAGGTGTAAAGTCTTTTCCAACAAAAGCCTAAGATTTAGTATTAAAATGGATGTTTAAAAATGGCAGAGTTGTTATATACATTTTATTACAATAAATTTGAGACAGAAAATAACACCAAAAATAGTCATGATTACAAATTTAAGGAATTTTTGTTACATGAAAAAAAATCAGAGTTCTTAAGCCATTTATCGTATGGTCCCAATACCTTACTTGGAGTCCTGTTGTGGTGCTGCAGGATAATGCACTGGACTGCAAGGTCAGTTTGAACCATAAGGTAAACGGTTCAAACCCACCCCACTACTCTTCAGAAACCATATACAGGGTCTCTATGAATGACTTTGCAGTTTAAACCAACCTTGCTGTCTAATGTTTATCCAACAGCACGACACCAGGACTCCATTTAACAAGGCATTTAACACCTCAGCAACATACCTTACTTTATTGCATTTATTTGTTCAGAAAACTTAATTCCTTACAAGGGCCCTGAGGGCAAGAATGGTATCCTCCTGCTATCTGTATCCCCAGGGGCCAACTCTCTGTTCTTGAATGATCAAGGAAATAGAATGATCAAGGAACCTGCCTATAGACTGAACCCAAAGCTCCTTTGCTGCCCCTTCAAGCTCTGTGATCTTATGGTCTAATTTGAATCTGGATTGTATGTTTGTTTTCAACAAATGACTGATATTTTTGGCAGACCAAAAAAAATGAAATAAACCTACTGCTGTCAGTCAATTCCAACTCATTGTTACGCTACAGGACAGAGTAGAACTTCCCCATCAGGTTTCGTAGGCTGTACATTTTTACAGAAGCAGACTGCCTCATCTTCTGAGAAGCAGCTGGCGTATATGAACTGCTACCTTTCAGGTTAGCATTCTAGTGCTTAATCCCTGGTTTCACTAGGGCTCCATTTAGCAGACAAGGAGTTTAATTCCCACTGGATTTTTGTAAAGAATCACATATACTCATAATGGAGCTAAATGGGAAGTAGGAATGGCTTCCAAGTTTTGAAGGTAGCCACAATTAATTTGTGCCGGTGAGAGGGAAGTATACACGCTAGATTTATTTGATTTTATTAAAACTACTAGAGAGTAGTTTTTAAAGTTGCAGCCAGAGGAGACTTTTTAATTTATTTTCATTCATCCACCAAGGGGGAGCATCTTTTTCTACTTTGCACAAAGTCACCTTATTGTCTAGTGACAGACATTCCATTTTAGCTCAAAAAACGTCAGCATTTTGGTTAGAGGGAAGGAAATTAAGAGTGGGACCTCATTCATGTGCTTGTATAAATGTAGGTAGACTTGTAGTTAAGTTTTATTATCTAATCAGATGAAGTATCTTTCTTAATAGCAAGTGAAATTTAAAGGTAAAAGATTAAAAAAACAGCGTTTGACTGATGATACATGTAATGGGAAACAAACAAAACATTAAATGTCCATAATGTACCTTGCTTTGTGGTGGGTGTTTTGCATATGCTGATGAAGACTTTATTTTATCACAGCATCCATGTGAACTCGTGGCCTTATTTCCTTTTCTTTCTTTCTTTCCAATTTGTAGATGATGAAAGCTAATTTAGAAAGGTTAAAGGATTTGTCTAAAGTCACCCTTTTAGAAAGAGGTCAGAGCCCAAGCTTATGATACTGCAATGATCCCATCCCTCAAAAGATTAAAGGTCTAAAGAGATTAATTATTTTTAAATTAGCTCAGAACCTAGCCTAGTCAGTTTTCAACAAAGAGCATTTAACTTGGTTTCAAAAGGAAAAGGTGGATTTAAAAATCTAACTTCATTTCCGTTATATAGATTTTGGTAACTAGGAGCAAACACAATAAAGGAGTATTTGTATTGCTCGTCACTATCAGAAAATGCCTTATAGATGCAAAAGGTAACTGTTCTCTAGAGGAAATTAGCCAGTAGAGATCTGTTGCAAAGTTTGTATGTGATTGGCCCCCAGGAGCTTCCTGTGTTGTGATTTAAAGTACAGAGGGTGGGGTCTGCCCGTAAAGGCTGCTTGTGATTGGACAGGCTGGGCTGCAGCACACGCTCTCCTAGGAATGTGGTTTGAAGCGCTGGGAAGTTAACAGCCTCTGAAACACTTAAAAAATGTGGCTGTCAGAAAGGGGAGTGCACTTGAATTTGAAGATGGCATTAGAAAGCATGCCGCCCACAATTTCTCTGTTCTCAGCGACCCAGTTTTCACAGGACCAATTCTAAATTAAGGTAGGATCATTTTCTCTTTCTCTCACTGTACAAAGGACTTAAAAGGAGGAGGAGCCAGAGATGTAAGTTCCTGTTTTTGTAGCAGCTCTTTTGTGGGCTCACAGTACAGAAGATCTCTGAACCAACTTTTGCTCCCAGGTGTCCGAGGCAAAATATTGGTATATTGAACTAGTTTATTTTTGGCCCAAATGTAAGACCGTTTCAGTGGAATTTTTAATGGTGACTATTAAAAGATTTCTTGATACTGATGTGAGTGCAATAGTTGTGTTATTATTCTTTCTTGAGTCATAAATAACTTTTCTTAGAATTTAACCTGTTAACTGCAGTTACCTTTTCAGAAAGATTTCAGATGGGTGTTTTGGGAATGTAGGGGGGAAGAAAAGTTTTGAAAATCCCTATCAAACTGCTAGTCATACGTTTTTCAAAAATGAAGAGTCTTACTTTTTTGTATTTTAGGGATAATAGACATCTAAAATTGAGGAATGTTCTTTTGTAATCAAATAGGTCTTAGACTCGAGAAATGTGGCCTTTGTTGTCTGACTGTGGAACAGTCTCTCCTCTGTTAACTTTTTCTCTATTTATTGTTTACTCCTTTGATCCTTTAGGGGCAAACTATAACAATGAGAGTGTGAGTGAGCAGGAGGGTAAAGGTTCTCTGGGGAATTATTTTGTCTCCATATGAACAGTTGCCTAAGGATACCCAGGCAACTCCTCTGATGGATTTGAAGTTCAGTTTTCTCACGTGTAACATGAAGGGTTAGATAGTCAGACTAGATTGTTGGTTCTCGTTTTTTTCTCCCCCCAGCACACCTGAAAAGTACAGTGCTCTCCTTTCATTAGCAGTGGTTCAGTAATGTGATGATGGTCAGGGTGTGAGACAGTGTGTGGTGAGTGTCAGCTCTCTTTTCCCACCATGAGGAGTAGTAGAAAGGGTTATCTCCCTAGAGCTCTCCGTTATAAGAATCACTGGTCACAATGGTCTGGGAGGTCTTTGTCAGCTTCCAGTTTATCAAAGCTAAAACTAAAATGGTTCTTTGCTCAAATTTGAATTCCAGGTAAACATTTGCTTATTTCGTGTCTCAATATTTTCCCCTAAGAAACTTTTTAAAAGTACATTTAATTTATTTAAAAGGTACTATTTGTTTTTTATAGTTTTGTTTAAGTATTTTAAAAGCTTACAATCTCCTGTAATCCTTGTATCCAGATATAATCAACATTTTAGAGTATATTTTTTTGTCTTTTTTATGGATATAGGTATATGGCGCTGTAGGATAAACACTGAACTGCTAACCACAAGTTTTGATTGGACCTTTTTTTGTGAAGGTTCCCTAGCAAGACTAAGACAAGTGTATTACTGATAGAACTTTTCAGTAGCCATCCAGTAATCACAGAGACATGCTTAGACACATTTTGTTTATAATATGCCTGTGCATGTATGAACTGGAACACTAGTAGCAATACTTTTTGATGGACTCTAACATAATCAGTTAACTTTTTGAGAGCCTTTCTAAAAAGATATATTGTAATGCAGTACAAGAGCACTGAACTTCACTATATTACCTACTAGGTGTCTGATCCTCATTTTTTCTGTAAAATGGGGATGATTCCCACGGTAAGTTACGAGGTTTAAATGAAAACGACACAAGACCTGAACCAAAATATATGGAAATTGTTAAATTTTGTTTTCCATTCTTCCTTTAAAAATAGTGTCAAGTATGATCATTTTTAAGAATGCATAAAGAACCTGAGGTTTTGGTCGTTTGTTTTTCTGTTCTGTTTTTTGCAACTCAGTCTCATATGACAGCTCAGAAAAGGGGTAAAGAACAACAGCTTGACATAATGAACAAACAGTATAAACAACTTGAAAGCCGTTTGGATGACATACTTTCTAGAATTGCCAAGGAAACTGAAGAGATTAAGGACCTTGAGCAACAGCTTACTGAAGGTGAGAACTTAAGTATGGAAGGGTAAATTTGTTTAGTGTTGATGAAAGAGATATAACACCCAATCAAAACAATCCATTGCTACCAAGTCATTTCTGACTCACAGCGATCCTGTAGGGCAGAGTCGAACTGCCCCATAAGGTTTCCAAGGCTACAGATATTTAGGGAAGCAGACTGCCGTCCCTGTCTCCCATAGACCTTTTGAGCCACCACCCTTTTGGTTTGCTCTGATGAGTGCCTTAACCACTGCACCACCAGGGTTCTTAGATGACACCCGGATAGGCATTCATTTAGATATTAGCTGAATAGGATTTAGCTGTTGGTTCTGGTGTGGTGCTGTAGGATGAGCACTGGACTGCAAACTTAGTTTGAACCCACCAGCCGCTCAGAACTGACTCGACAGCATTTACAACAATGACTAGTATTTGGTAGTGAAATATGTACAGTTTCCCCAGAGTGCTTAATGTAATTTTAAGATTCTTAGTTTTGCTTTCTTATATCTCTCGGGCTGCGAACCTTAAGGTCAGCGGTTCGAAACTACCAGCCGCTCCGCGGGAGAAAGATGAGGCTTTCTACTCCCGTAAGGATTTACACCCTCGGAAACCCTGTACAGGGTCGCTATGGGTCGGAACCGACTCGACGGCACTTAACAACAACAACAACATCTCTGTCTTTATGAGTCATTCTATTCAGTAAGGAAGAAGTCGATTGATTAGATTCTCATTATTTGCAGTAGTTACGTTCTACTTAGTGAACTTAACTCAGAATTAGTGAATACTGAGCCATTGCTCCTAGAGAAAATATCAGGATAGGTTCCTGTGCGCTTCTAGTCATATTTTTTGTCAACTGACCAAATAAATAACTTTGTTTAATGTATATTTCTATTTAAAGACACTTTATTTAATGTATTTTCTTGATTCATTAACATTGAATTTGTAGCCAACAGCACTATAACATGCCTGAGCGAAGCTCATGTAGTGCAAGTATTTTCTTGTAAGGCATGTCACATCCTTCTTGAGCTTGCAAACACTAACTAGCACTTCAACACTACACTTTGGGGCCATCCTAAACAGCAAAGTTAGTAACAGAAAGCATGAAAATGCAAAAAATGAGACACTAAATAGACCATGAAAATGATGCTTCTTTTTCTAGTATGAGAGCCTGAAATAAGGAGGCAGTCTTAGTATTGTCTTGTTCCACCTCAGCTGGGAACATGTGCGTTGACAACTAACTTTGATTGCCACACTGTGCATGTGCACATTTGTGAATGGCTGCAAAAGTGCTATGACCATCGATTTTGGGATTACAGATAAATACAAGTGATCAGGCAAATTCCCAATGACAGAATCCGCCAACAATGAGGATCAGCTGTACACGACAGTGATTAAACTCTGTCATGTGATTTTCGTCTTCCATGGCGCAAACATCCTTTCCTGAACAGAAAGCCCATTGATGTCACGGCATTCAGTGTCTAGTTATAAGGAGCGTCTACAAAGTATTTTAGGGTTAACTTTTGTAGTGAATTAGCTTGTGACATTTTAATAATCGTGGAAGAGGAACATAATAGGCTGTAATGGTGAGAGCCTAGGCTCCCTGTAAAAAGGTCCCAGTCCCTGTTTGGCCCTTATCAGTTGTGTGACTTGGACAATTTCTAGGTTGCTCATCATTTGGGAGGTTTACATGAGGGTGCTCATAAAGTGCCTGGCATACAGTAGGCAACATGTCATATTGTTGTTGTTGCTGTTTCATTTTTAAGTCTGTGGGTATATGTCTATGCTTCCAATGTTGGGTTAGTTGTATACATTAAGTGATTTTGTGTTGCCCATCTAGCAGTTTAGCTCTGTTGTGCATAGGGTCTCTATGAGTCCATACCGGCTCGATGGCACCTAACAACAACATCTAGCAGTTAAGAACTCAGTTTTGCTATACATTATCATTATTCTTAGAAAATAAAAATATGAAAGTGGGTTCAGGAAATTGAGAGCTTAGAATTTCATTTCTAGCTCGCAACAAATAGCTAAGGATACTAAATGCAGTAATTATATATCTTGTAAGCATTGTTATCTGCCCTTCTTCCATCATACGAAGGCCAGATAGCCGCAAATGAAGCCCTCAAGAAGGATTTAGAAGGTGTCATCAGTGGTTTGCAAGAGTATTTGCAGAGTGTCAAAGGACAAGCAACTCAGGCCCAGAATGACTGCAAGAAGCTACAGGATGAGAAAGAGGCATTGCTACAGAGACTGACCAAAGTTGAAGAGGAAAGAAACCAACTAGAAATTGTTGCCATGGATGCAGAAAATATGAGAAAGGTATGATTTGTTTCTTCTTGCCTATTTTTTTTAGCCACCGATGTAGATGATATCCATATATAAATTAGCTAAGGAGATTAGAAATGATGTAGTTGTAAGTGACAGAAAGTATTCATGGACGAAGATGAAAGTGGAATAAATAAGACATTTTAAAAAGTTTTCATGGCTATTTGGTTATTTTAAGTTTTCTCTCTCTTGCTCTCTTTAGCTATTGTTGTTAAGTGCTGTCAAGACAGTTCACAGTCATAGTGACCCCGTATAGGGTTCCTGAGGAGCATATGGTGGGCTTGAACTCCTGACCTTGTGGTTCACACAGTCCAGTGTTGATCCTACAGTGCCACACCAGGAGATAATATACTTGAAATCATTATTTTCCCTTTACTAAGAAAAAGAGGATTATTTTAGTTAAATTTTTATTGCTGAAAGGTACTGTTATCAAATAATGCCAAAGTTACTTGACAAGTTATATATATAAAATTGTAGCTATTATACATGGTCTATTAAATGTTCAAATGTTAGTATTTTTATAACAAAATTAAGCACAACATTAATATTTTGCTGCTGTTGTTAATAGCATTGACATAATCACCCACTTGTCGACTATCACATTATCAGACATTTCGCATTTACAACAATAGTAAGAAAATTTTTTTATAAAAAGCTTTTATTGTGAATGGAGTGATCGTTTACATGGGAGAATATTGACTTTGCACTCAACCAATTGTATTTTGTTACATTGCAATGATTATAATTCTCTCCATGCACCATCGGTTAACAGGTTTTGCCTCTATTCCCTCTTTTTTTTTTTTTTAATGTGTGCAAAAAGAGGCAGGAATGTAATGTATAATCGTTTAAACAACTAAAGGGCACATTTTTCAAGCCAGCCTCCTTCACGCCAGCACACAGCCTTTCTCTTCCCATGAGTTTAGAGTCCTCAGATGTTCTTTCTCTCCATACCATCACCTCTGCCTCTATCTCTGGTGTCAGCTGCTTCTCTAGATATCGTTTCACTTTCCACTCATGTGCTTCTTTCTTGATTGTCCTAGGGTCCTCTGTTCCTGGAATGTAAGATTAACTACTCCCCCTTTTTTGTTACACACCTTCTCCCTTTACAGTAGACAATGGCAATTAGTCATGATAACAACTACTCACTATTGAATCAAAAGAATCCTATCCCCATCTCCTTTCACCAGATCCATCTAGACAAGACGAAAACTATTCAATGGGGATTCTACCTTCTTTTGCTTGCTCTTAAGCTAAACTCCCTCTTGAAAACATGCAAGCCAATCACTTGGTGCCTTTATAGCCCCGCTGTAGCCAATGTCTAAGTTTCCCATCCCTATCAATCCTGTGTACTGAGAGGATAGGCTTGATCTTGAGGTGAAGACTACTTCTCTTTCAGTTGGTATTTTGAGCAACATCCATAAGCAAAGGTCAAGTTCATCAAATTGTAGCAATTTACATTTGCTTCCTATACCAAACTTCTTTATCTTCCTCTAGTTGAGTTCTGATCATCAAGGCATCCAAGCTATGTCAAATGGATACTATCTGCAATTTCAGGCATTCTTGAATGCCTCCCCCCACTTCATATAAGCTGGATGCTTCACTCTCATCTCTAGTCCACCATGTCTAGGTCAGTCAGTGTCCATGGGCTCAGAAGTTCATAAGTCCCCCCAAACTTGGGCCAAATCAGCCCCTCCTCTTCTCTCTTTCATCTCAAGATTGACAGGAGTCTATGGAACATGGTTGAACTCAGTCCATGTCTTCATTGCTGCCTTTCCCCCACTTCCACTCACCAACTTGGTCACCAGCAAGCTTACATGCTACTTGTGTGTTCCCTTTGAGTTTCAGTCTTGGAAGAGGGTTTGTCTGGATGGAATTTGATGGCTTGTCTTGATGGTTCCTAGGCAAACAGCTTGCTTGTTCTTGTCATACCCAAGCAGTCAGTTTTTTTTTCCTGTTCCTCTAGTCGCTCTGAGTTGGTCACCATGTCCTTTCAAGTGGAAATGTCCCACCTCAGAAGGTTCTGGGTGGGGAAAAACCTACCTGTTTTGCACTTTGACAATGTATGTACGGCAGTAGTTATGAGGTGAGAGTAATGCTGGTTGTGATGTTTAAAGTTAAATGTCAGCTTGGCTGGGAGATAATTCTCAGCAGTTTAGCAGTTATTAATGATGCAGTTTGGCAATTATGTGATGATGAAATTTGACAGTTAATTTATTACTGTATTTTGTGATTTGATCTGGTCATTTTTGCATGTTGATTATCATATAACTGCCTGATCTTTGGAACCTAAGCATGGCAGTAAGTGAGGAGTGGGTATATTTGACAACTAATAAGACAGACACAGCATTATAAATTACAATCTTTCTATACTTGTTGTTCATTCATTTGGAGTTTCCATGGGCAATTGTAACTATTTGGCAACCTTCAGTATGTATGAAAGGAGCTCTGATAGCGTAGTGATTACGAATCGGGCTGCTAACGTCAAGGGTGGCAGTTCAAAACTACCAGCTGTTCCACAGGAGAAAGATGAGGCTTTCTGCTCCTGTAAAGATTTATAGCCTCAGAAATCCTGTGCAGGGTCACTATGGGTCGGAACCAACTCCACAGCACACAAAAACAACAACAACATCATGTTTGAGAACCATAGATCTCAAAACCTCCTCAGTAAAGCTGACTCTGGAAATCTGAATTAATATATTTTGATATTATAAAATTTCTCAGGCATGCAAAAGATATAAAAATAATATTTAATATCATATACCCACAACCCAGCTTTAAGAACGAAAACATTGAAATTCTGCGCTTCTCTTTCCAGTGGTAACAAAATCCTGAATGTAATAACTATATCCTTACATCTCTATTCTTTTATTTTATGTGCTTTTATCTATAGACGTCCTGGTGTGGTGCTGTAGAATAAGCATTAGACTGCTAACCACAAGGTCAGTAGTTCAAACCCAGCAGCTGCTCCTCAGAAACTGTATGTCGGGTTACTATGAGTCCGAACCGACTTGATGGCTATTAAAAACAACAAAGATTATTATAGTGTACATGTTCTTTGGGTACTTTCTTCTTCATATTTTTGTTTTGGAATTATGCACATACATGTAGCTCCAGTTTACTTATGTTTATTGATATATGTAGTGTTGTATTATTTGTACATGCAAATCTATTCTTCTCCAGGGACATTTTGGTGGTTTCCACTCTTAGACTGTTACACAGTTCTGGGAGTAACCTCCTGGCATATGTCTTGTCCATGGGGACTGTATTCAGAAGTGAACTGGCATTCAGAGAGTACATTCATCCTGAACTGAGCTAGATCTTGTCAGGTTACTATTCCTAAAGTTTCTATCAATGTTTACTTCCATCAGCTGTGTGAGGATTATCATTACACCACATCCTTCTCAATACCATAGTGTTTTGCAGTTTTTATTTTATATTTTTAAGCTTTTTCTATGAAATAATTTCGAACATAACGTAAGAGTTGCAAAAATAATAGAAATAACTCACATATACCCTTCACTTAAACCAGTTAACATTTTTCACATTTGCTTTATCACACTCATGTATGAGAGGCTTCAAAGAGTTTGTGGAAAAATTCCATTACCTTTTAACTCCATTTTTCTATGAACTTTTTAAAGCCATCTCCTATAATTTTGACATGATTTTATAGATACTTTTATATAATTTTTTCTTGAACTATTTGAGAATTACTTGTTGACTTGTTTTGTTGCCTAAATATTTCATTTTCTGTATAAGTAGAGAATAATTATCAAATTCAAGACATTTAACATTTTTTCAATATTAAATTTGTACTTGCCAATCTTCTGAGTTTGAAATGGTCTTTTTCCCCATCTTTTAATAAAATTTAATATGATCTTTTAATGTTGTTGTTTAGTGCCATCAAGCTGGTTCCGACTCATAGCAATCCTGTATAGGGTTTCCGAGGAGCAGCTGGTGGGTTTAAACTGCTAACCTTGTGGTTCACAGCCCAGAACTGATCCTGTGGACTCACACCATGAGTCCAATCTTTTAATAAAATTTTTAAATTATGAAAATGTTTGCACTTACAAAAAGGTTGAAAGAACATCCATGTGTTCTCCAATTTACTAAAATTTTCTTTTCTATTCCTTATCTGTGAAATGGGGATAATAATACTTTGCCTTGAACAATTTTATTGTGATGATTCAATGATATAATGAATGTTAAAACATTCAGTTCAATATCTGGTGAAAAATTAGATTTTATCCTCCCTCTTTCTTTTTCTTCCTTTGTCCTTATATATTCAGACTCATTTAAAGCATCACGTAAGAGGGTGATAGCATTCTCATTTTTTCAATTACATTAAATCAAGGTTTTGTTTTCCAAGCTGGATATGCCCAGCCAGAAGATCATCTTGTAAGTAATGAAAACTTTCTGTGCCAAAATAGCAGTGGTTGGCTAGCATGCAGTTCACAGTGCTCATGTTACTATGATGACTTGCAGATGCTTAAGCAGGCGGTGAGGGTTCCGTATTTAAACATTCACTGAATCTTCCCAGGAGCTTGCAGAGCTCGGAACGGCCCTCCAGGAGCAGCACGAGGTGAATGTATCTCTGCAGCAGACCCAGGGAGATCTCAGTGCCTATGAGGCAGAGCTGGAGGATCAACTAAGAATGAGGGATGCTGAAGCCAACCAGCTTAAGGAAGAATTGGAAAGAGTAACGAGGCTTAGCCAGGTAAGTAGAAGCTTAAAGCCATTTCAGAAACAAAGTAACCTTAAGAAATCAGCCTTTTTGCAGTTATACCTTAAGACTGAAGACAATTATTTCATATAGAATTAAAATACAACATATAGAGAGCCTTGGTGGTACAACTGGTTAACACTAGGCTGTAACCGAAAGGTTGGTGGTTTGAACCCACCCAGAAGCTTCATGGGAGAATACCTGGCAGTTTGCTTTCTTATAGATGATAGTTAAGAAAACCTACAGGACATTTGTACTCTGTTCTATGGGGTTGCTATGAATTGAAATTGACTGAATAGCATCTGGCATCTAATGGAGAGAGGTGAAGGATACATTTTTGAAGTCAAATATTCTGAGTTCAAATACTGCTACTGTGTGTGTATGTGTGTGTGTACATGTGAGCAGATCACATCATGGTTCCAATCCTGTTTCTCCTCAACAAGGAGATTGGATGAGGTTAAGTGAGTTAATGACTATGAAAGGACCTAGCAGTTGATAGTCCTTAGGTTATAGTTGTTTTCAGAATAGGTTTAAGAGATTTAAGTTGATGTTAAATTTTGTTTTGCTTTTTTTTAATATGGTTGAATGAAATACCCACTAACACAAATTTAAATTATACTTGTAAATTAGAAAACTAGTTATTCATACAATAAATAGTTACTGATTGACCACAGAGGGCCAGGTGCTATGGGATACTGTAGGGAATAGTATATATATCCATGGTTATTGTCCTTGTGGAGCTGATAATGCTGAAGGTAAAGCTACTAGAAAGGTAGAGGATGAGTGATCTATACAGAAAGGCAAGGAAAATACTGCATTTAAGATTTTGAAAGAATGACTCCAGTATGCCATGAGCAAGGGGAATGGGGAAAGGAGGTGAGCGAGAGAGGCTGGAGAAGTGGGCAGAGGTCAGATCGATCCTTAAGGTCATGCTAAGAATTCTGGTTTTATTCTTAGAGGAAGCATTTGAATCAGGAAAAATGGTGTCATCAAATTTATGTTCCTGAAAAGATTACTATGATTGCTGAGTAGAGAATGGCTTGGAGAAGAGCAAAACTGGAGGCAGGGAGGTCTGTTCAGAGGACTGTACAATGACAAACGTAAGATGGTGGAAACCTGAACCAGGATGACAGTAGTGGGTATGACTAGAAATGGGCAGGCTCAGAAGGTGTTATGGAGGTAGGATTGACAGGATGTGGAGGAGTTAAGAATACTCTTCAGATTTCTGGCCCAAGTACCTGGGTGGATAGTGGTTCCATTAACTAAAAGTAGTAAGAATGATGGAAGTATAGATTTGGCAGAAAGGTGATAAACTCCATGTGAGCAGGGTATACTTTAAGCATCTACGAAGGTGTCCAAATTAACTCAGTCATAAGATCTATGGATTAGAAGCTCAGAAGGAAGACCTGGACAGAGGTAATGATTTGGGAGTCATAAAGATATTGATGAGAAATTCAGCCTTGACCATAAAGAGATCATCTAAGCAAGGAGCTCTGGTAGTGAAGTGGTTATGAATCGGGCTGCAAACCTAAAGGTCAGCAGTTCCAAACTACCAGCTGCTCTGCGGAAGAAAGATGAGGCTTTCTGCTCCCGTAAGGATTTACAGCCTCGGAAACCCTATGCAGGGTTGCTATGGATCGGAACCGACTACTTGACGGCACTTAACAACCAGGGTATATGCCCACAAGGTCAGGGTATATAACCACAAGGTCAGCAGTGCAAGTCCATCAGGCACACCATGGGAGAACAATGAGGCTTTCTGCTCCTGTAAAGATTTATAGTCTTGGAAACCCTGTACAGGGTCACAATGAGTTGACTCCTACTCCATGGCATACCATCACCCACCACCATCAAACAGGGTAGATAGAGTGAAAAAAATAGGAGTCTAGGACAGACCCTTGAGAAACAACCGTATTTAAATGTCGGAATCAAATTGAACATGCCTTGAAGGAAACCAAGAAGGTGGGACCAAGAAGAAGGAAGGAAGCAGAAGATTGTAGTGTTTGGGCTGCTAAAGGAAGAGATTGTTTCCAAGAGGGCGTGGTTAGCAGAGTCTAGTGCTTGTGAGTATTCTGTCAGAATGAGAACCATGAAGTGCCCGTTGTTCTTAGTGATGCACAGACTATAGATATCCTTGATGAGTACAGTGTCTGTGGAGTGGTAAGGATGGAAGCCAGTTTGGAATGGGTTGAGAAGTGAACAAACAGTAGGTAAAGAGATGGAGACAGGCTTTGACTTGTGAGAGAAGAAAAGAAGCTAGTAGCTTGAAATTAATTTGAATCAGGAAAAATGTGCAGTTGAAAGAGGATTTGGGTTAAGATGAGAGGGACATGAACATCTTTATAGTTTAAAGTTTAGTTTAAAGTTGAAGGAGTGAGACATGGAATAATTAGTGTAGCAAAATCCTAGGAAGACAGAAGGGAATAGAGTTGATATTCATCATAGAGCTGAGCCTTGGATCAAAAGGACAACTCCTTCATTGTGAGAAGAGAGAAGGGGAAAAGCATGTGGTTGGTTTTATTTGCAAGGAGTTGGAAAATGTGTATCTATTGGTTTCTGTTCTCTGAACAGAAGCAAGAACAAGGCTGTCTGCTGAGGAGGGTGGTGGTGTTGCTAAGTGCTGTCCAGTTGATTCCCACCCATAGCCACCCTGTATAGGGTTTTTAGGACTTAGATGAGTAGAAGTAACGGTTGGAGGGTCCAGGAAGAAAATATTAGCGAATATAAGCTAAATGGACCTAGATAATAGTTGGGTTGCTGAGTACTATTGAGGACTCGATTGGGATTGTTTACCATCAATTTATAGGGGCACATATGTGACCAGTAGCAGTAACTTTCTCCTGCTGTGATAGATATTCCAGGAACAGCTACGAGGAAGGAAGATCTAGTATCCATCCATCAGTAGCACTGAGCAGTTCAGATAATGGCTAATGGAGTGGTTGAAATTCATCATGAAAATAGAAAGGACAGAGAATGTGCTGGGGATTGGAGAGTCTAATGAGGTTGAAATGCATTTCATCGGAGTAAGCATTTATAGCATATTCATTATAAGATTAAAAATTAGGCTGTTAGTCACATAGGCTGCATTTTCCTCCAGGTAGCCCATGCTGACCTCCCCCTCTACCTTCTGAAACACTGAGTTCAGTACACCACTCTGGTTTTTCCATTACCTTTGCTGTTTCAAGGCATTTTACCATGGTGATGGGTAATCATCTCTTTAGATATTCTCTCCAGATAGACTCAGCATGGTAAATGCTCAGATTGTGTCTGCTGGTTTCTGTGTTCTCAGTGCCTGGCACGTGAGAAGGGTCAAAATGTGCATTAACCCATAGTGCCACATCAGTAGTTATGTTCATTAAAATCCCTATTAGGTGATCACTTGCCAGTGTCAGAATCATATTTTCCCAGATTAACATGTTTTATGTGGAATCTTGGTGTGGCTCTGTAAACCACAAGGTCAGTGGTTCAAACCCACTAGCTGCTTCTTGGAAAGGCTATAAGGGTTGGTACGAGTAGGAGTCGACTTGATGGCAATAAACGTTTTATGTAGTTTGTTGTTGTTAAGTGCTGTGGAGTTGGTTCTGACTCACAGTAACCCTGTTTATGGTTTCCGAGGCTTTTAATCTTTTTCGGGAGCAGAAAGCCTTATCGTTCTCCCATGGAACAGCTGGTGGGCTTGAACCCCTGACCTTGTGGTTCGTAGTCCAGTACTTATCCTACAGAGCCATGATGGTTAGCAAAATCAAAGTCTGAGGAAATAGGAGGTTGCGGGACAATAATTAAAATGATATTAAAATTTTTTTGAATGGCATTAGATGCATGTTGTTGTTAATGTGCCGTGGAGTCTGTTCCGACTCATAGTGACTCTGTACAGTGTTTCCAAGGTTGTAAATCTTTACAGGAGCAGAAAGCCTCATCTTTCTCCCGCGGAACAGCTGGTAGTTTCCAACTGCTGACTCTGATTTTAAATAATAGTCATTAAAATTTCTGGATGGCATTGTCTTTGAAATTAAAGTCTTCTCTTTTAATTTCACGCTGGCCTTTACTAGTTTTGTATTGTCTTTTATACTTCCTCTGTCCTTTACTGTTAATTGTTTTCTCATAACATCTTGACAAATTCACTTGCTGTTGAAGCTCAGGACTGATCTTCTAACCACATGTTGAGAATACGTAGCATAATAGATTTCTTTCCCTGGTTTCTAGGTCTGCAAATCTCCGATTGGTTAACTTTAGTTAATAAAGTCTCTTGTGAGGCTTTTTAAATGCAGGTTCTTGGGCCCCACCTTAGAGATCCTGATGCCTTGAGTCTGAGGTAGAGTCTAGGCATCTGCGTTTTTAATAAGCACACCAGGCGATTTTGATACAGGTATTTGAGAACCACACTTTGAGCAATACTGGTTTAAAGGAAAGGAGTTTTTATTATGTGCTGTCAAGTCGGTTCCAACTCATAATGACCCTGTATAGGGTTTACAAGGAACAAGGAACGGCTGGTGGGTTTGAATCCTACAGCAGCACGCGAGGACTCCTAGGGAAAACAAAGCAGTAATTGTTCAATCACTAATTGCTGTATTACTAACAGAGCTTTTAAAGTTGGTGTGTCAGGTCTGAGCTGATTTCGATGCTTCCTGTTGTGTTGTGGTTAAGTGCCTTCAAGTGAGTTCCAACTCTTAGCGACCCTGTATAGGGTTTCCAAGAAGTGACTGGTGTGTTTGAACCGCTGACCTTATGGCTCAAAAAACGACTTTGCAGTCTACTGCTTTATCCCACAGCATCACACCATGCTTGCTTCTCATTAAATATTAATAGTTTAAGAGGACATAATGAGAAAAAAATGTTAGGTTTTTAAATTGTTAGGTGCCATGAGGTCGGCTTCGACTCACAGCAACCCTGTGCACAACAGAAAACAACACTGCCCTATCTTGCACCATCCTCACAACTGTCATGTATGTTGTTGAGAGTATAGAAATACTGAGTTACTATATAACTGATTAGTAAGGGACTATGTTATGTGCAAATCAATCTATGCCTTTTTAGATTTTAAATGATTATTATTTTACATTTTCATCTCATTGCTTCCTGTAGTTAGAACAGTCAGCCCTTCAAGCAGAACTTGAGAAGGAAAGGCAAGCCCTTGAGAATGCCCTCCGAAAAGCCCAGTTCTCAGAAGAAAAGGAACAAGAAAACAATGAGCTCTGCACACAACTTAAACAGTTGCAGGTAAAGAGTATTTCAGAATGTATCTTTCCATGGGACACCCTCAGATGCTGGTATCTTTCTTTAGTCAGGCATTTCATAGTCTGCTCTGCCATACAGCAAAGAGTCCTAGGGTGGCGCTGTAGGATAAGCATTGGACTGCTAACCACAAGGTCAGCAGTTCAAATCCATCATCTTCTTGGAAACCCTATACAGATTCGCTGTGGGTAAGAACTTACTTGATAGCACTTAACAACAGTAACAACAACATGTAGTAAACAACTTGAATAATTAATTAGAAAACAGGAATTCTGGGTGGGGCAGCACCATAGTCTCTATTCCTTTGTAAGATACTGTCTTGAGATGGATAGTCTTTGTGTTGTATGGTGGTGCTCAGAGATGGAGGCAGTGTCAACAGGACACAGAACAGAGGAGTAATTGGGGGTGGGGGGTGTGGCATGTCATTTGAGTCACCACAAATATGAAAGGTGCCTGACTGAGGCAGCTGGGCGAAACTGGGGAAAGCTGTTCTCTTGACATATTATAGTTGTCAACATGTATTCATCTTGAAATTTGAGGGGAGGTGCAATTTATAGATTGCTCCTGGGCATTTGTTACTTACACTATTACTGTGTAAATTCATGAGCCAACACACTACTTTTAGTTTTAACATTTTACTGTTATTTGGGTGGAAGTTTACAGAGCATATTAGTATTTCATTGAATAATTCATAAAAATTTTGATTAGTGACACCGATTGCAATTCCCATATTGTAACAACACTCTTCCCACTCTGTTTCATCTTCTTTCTTATCCCTTCCTGCCTTCTGAGTTTTATCTTTGGGGAAATGCAGCTCTTTGATCTTGTATGGCTGATTGTTCTAAGGAGCACTTATCTACCTGGTGTTATTATTCACCTTATAGGCCTATCTGAGTTCAGTCTTCAGCCTGAAGACCGTCTAAGGGCTTCTTTAGTCCCACTAGTCTCCATCAGACTAGTAGTCTTGGGCTTTCATTATTATTACTATTTGAGTTTTGTTCCAAAGTTTTCTTCTCCTATATCAAGGAGCTAGGATTCACGTGATCCATTAGTCCTCAGGACTTTGTGTGCATTTAATTGTTTTCACTCTTCTTTGCTCCAAATGGGAGAGACCAACAGTTGCTCTTTAGATGACTGCTCATAAGCTTTTTTTTGACATACATAAACTAATTTAGTTTATTGCAAGTTAGCTATGGCAAATCATGAATGACATTCATTCAGAACTAGAAACTAGGGCTAACAATTACAATGTTCAGTGGTTGTAATCCAAGTTTTAGAATTCAGGTATGTGTTTACCCTTAATTGGAGGGTTACAGAGGAAGGTTTGACCAGTGCTTGAACTTGAAGGCAGTCCCTTGTACCTGAAGTCGGAAGTAGGTGGTGTCAAGCAGAGTCTTAGTCTACTCCTCTGGGAGGGTCTCCTGTTTGGAAAGTGTCAGCATTAATAGGTTGATAATGTCACATGATTAGACACTGAATGTTATCATTCTCCAGGGTTAAAGATTAGGGAGGCTGTTTGCAATGTATGCTTCAAGGCTAGTTTATTAAGACTAATGATACATATTTTCACAGTATATACAGGTACACAGTCAGTTTAAATGTTGTTTATGACATTCTTCACATACTTTTACATTTTTATGTCAAAGTTCAGGAATTGTCAGGTTTACACCACATTTTTTTTTTTTAAATATGTTTTATTGTGAATTATGTGATGGTTTACATGGGAGAACATTAGGTTTACATTCATCCTATCGTAAATTGTTTCATTGCCATGGTTACAATCCCTTCCATGCATCATCAACCAAATGGTATACCCTGCAAGCCTGGCCCCCAGTCGTCAGCACACTCCCTCTCTAGGTCTAGAGTCCCTAGCTACTCCATCTCTCCATCTCTCCATGTCATCGTCTCTGCCTCCATCTCTGGCATCACTGTTTTCCTGGGTAGGGTCCTGCACTGTGCTCTTCTCCCTTGATGGTCCCAGGTCATAAGCTTTTAAGACTTCAGACACTACTTACCAAAGTAGGATTTAGAACCTTGTCATTATACCAGTTGACCTTGGTGTCCTCAAGATTATGGTCTGAGCTCTCGGGTCCAGCAACTCATTCCCTCAAGGTGTTTGGTTATAGCTAAAAAAGTTCTGATAACTTCGCTCCCTGTGTGCTCTACTGTATTCATAAATATATTTAGAGCACATATAATAAATTCATATGTCTGTAGAAATATTCTGTGTCAAACCTAGATATGTCTTAGGTGTCGTATCCTTAGTCTTCCCACCCTTGTTCAGTATGAGTGTCTATCTTGCAGGACTGGATATGTAGCAGGATTTACCTTTTTGTCATTAACTCTTGTGCTCCTCTCAGTGTCTCCCTTTGCTTTGATTCTTTTGTACTGACCTCCTCCTTGTTGTAGATTGCTTTTTCCTTCACCCAAGTAAATACATATTTACCTTTAGTTAGGGATTTCTCCTATATTCCCCTCCTACCCTGGGTAAGTGTTAAACGTGTTTCTCTCTCTCTCTGTGTAAACCTTTTCCTGGCTTTTTTCAGTAGTGGTCTCATACAATGTCCTTTTGTGATTAGCTGGCTAGACTCAGAATACTGTTCTCTAGGATATGTTTTACAGCTACATCATTGTTGATGGTACATAGTATTCCATTGTGTGCCTGTACCATAGTTTACTTATCCATTCATCTGTTGATGAACACTTAGGTTGTTTCTGTCTTTTGGCTATTTGGAATAATGCTGCAAAAATCATGAGTGCGAGCGCATCTGCTCCTCTCATGGCTTTTATTTCTCGCTCTGTAAGATCAGCACTGGACTGTGGAAGAAATTTGACGGCACTTCACAACAGCAATAGCTAGTATTGTTGGGTTGTACAGTATTTCTATTTCCAGATTTTCAAGGAAGCACCTTACTATTTGCACTGTGGCTGCCCTGGTAGCCTATGAGGTTCCAGTCCCTCCACATCCTCACCAGTGTTTGTTGTTACACTGCTTTTTTGGACCTTTGCTATTAATGCTAGTGTGAGATGATATACATTGTTGTTTTGATTATATCCCTCCAATGGCTAATGATTGTGAGTGTTTCTTAATGTATTTATTGGTTGCCTGAACTACTTTGGTGAAATGTCTATTCATGTCCTCTGCCCATTTTTTAATGTAATTTTTTTTTTTTTTTTTGGTAATGCTTTGTATTTTTTAAGAAGCAGACTTGTCACTAGATTGAGGTAAAACTCTCAGAGTGGCTGCAAGCCTCCAGCGTGCTCGGGTCTGGAGTGACCCAGTGCATTACTACAGTGCTTGCAACAACATTTGAAATGGTTTGAGGCCTTGCTCTGTACCATCTTCGGAGCAAGGTTATAGAAATTCCAGACAATGGAAAGAAGAGTAAATAAATAAAATTACCAGGTGGTACATTTTTCTTCTACTGAAATACCTTTGTAATTATCTAGTAGTTAAAGTAGAGTAGGTGGCATACTGTAGGTTTTTTAATTCTAAACCGTGTTCTCAATCCCTTCTCAGAAAGATTGCTATTAAAATGCAGTCATTTTACACTTATAGGGTTTTCTTTGGTAGAATGTTTAGTGTTTTTTTGTTTTTTTTTTTACTTTGTCACAACAATCATCTACCATGTTGCAGGAGAAGCAGGTGGACAATACTTTCTGTGCAATTAAACTTTCTTAAAGAGAACAGGTGGTGGACCAAATTAGTATCTGCATCAGCCCTCAGGTGTCCAGTCTGGAAGATGAGGGGCCTCCTTGGCTGGCTGAACTCCATCAGAACTAAAAGATGGAGTTTATATGGTTTCGGGGAAGGCTTCCCAAAAGCCAGGCAGGCATTTGTGACAAATGAGACTAAATTCACTTAAACTGTCTACCTCTTCTCTCAACACCTTGAGTATAGTTTTCTTCAAAGTTTAAGGAAATCTAATTACCTAGAATTTAATTTTTACAACTATCAGCTTAACTTCTGAAGCAAATATTATGAAAGATGTACATTACCCCACTCTTGTGCGAGTGCATTTTGCATCTTAATTATTTTTATGATGGAAATTTTCAAATAATTACAATAGAATAGCCTTATGAAATTGCCCTAGAAGTTCTGGTGTGACGCTATAGGATAAGCACTTGACCACAAGGTTGGTGGTTCAAACTCACCTACTGCTTCTTGGAAACCCTATACAGGGTTCCTATGAGTTGGAACTGACTTGATGGCACTTAAGAGTATACTATCGTTCTTGTTTCATTTAGTCAACTTTTTTTCTCGGAATATTTTAAAGGAAATCTCATATCTTTTTCACTTAAAATCACCTCCGTTTATAGCTCTTTACAGAAAAAAACAACAACACTAAAAAGATACTCTTCTGGGCCTTATTGGCCAGGTAGAAATTGAGATTAGCTTTTCAGAATGCCAGTCTGTACTGTGAGACTACCTTAGTGGGAACTAGGTGCTTTGGTTACTTGGCCAGCTACTCCTACAATAGAATACAATTTAAATCCACTGTCAGAAGCCGTTTAGTTGTGATGAACCAAAACCCACTCACACTAACTCACAAAAGAAGACAACTTGCTACGAAGTAGAACTGCTGTTTCAGTTTTTTAGGAGTTACATGATTCTCATTTCTCCTTTTCTTTCTTTCTAGCTGTGGCTGGATGTATCCTTACAGATATAGCACTTAGTCCATATTTGCTGGACTGGGTCTTGGTTTAGGTTTTAGACAGAGAGAGGTAACTTGTGTTTTGGCCAGTCAACAGATCACATTTGTCTAGGATTTGATAGTTGTATAAATAAGGCCACCTCAAGCCACTGGGCAGGGTCACTTTAGATTTAGAGAAGACGTCTCCAGATGGGACAGACACTTAGTAACACATTGACTACAATTCTAAGTTGTGCTTTTACCAGTGTTATGATGAGTTTGAATTTAGTTAATCACTTAGGATAGATTGGCTAGAAATGAACTCCGATGTTGCATACACAAAAAAAGACACCTGGTAAGATTAAATTACCTCGGCAAGGCAACATTTTACTTCTGCAGAGGGCACATAGCTGCACATGAACAGGCTCTCAAGTACACTGGGTGGTCATACGCTCAAGTTTTATCCCTAATGCAAGGCTGTGTTGCATCCTTTTGGTTAGGGTTTCCCCCGCACAGTCTTGTTTTTACCCAGTTAGCTAACTTGAACTGTGCTTGGAGGAAGAGGGTTAGGGCTTGAGGAAGTTTTGGAATGTTTTTGTTCCAGGAAGCGATAATGCACCAAGAACTGGTTTTGGCCAGTTTGCAGCATGAACAGGGGAGTTTTCCTTAAAGGCCTCAAAATGGATTAGAACCAAGCATATTCTGCTTTGGCTCCAAACTTATTTTGTACCGTTTGAAGGGAAGATGTTTGTGTTTCTTTTTCCCACACAGTTAATACTTTGTTGTTAAGTGCCATCGAGTCAGTTCCAACTCATAGCGACCCTGTATAGTGTTTCCGAGGAACAGCTGGTGGCTTTGAACTGCTGAACTTGTGGTTCGCAGTCAAGTGCTGCTTCTACAGCACTCAGGTAGGATACAGTCAATACTTTAGGATGTTACATTTGGGGAAAATTTTTGCATTTTCTTTGAATTTGAAAGAGGCGTTATCTAAATTTAATCTTGTGGTCTAGATATGTTTGCTAGTTTGTTAGTCGTGAAAATATGCTGCCATAGAAAAACAATCCCACAGAGAAATATAAAATCTCCTAGAAGCTTCATTATTAGATAATCCATTTTTTAGTTGATAAGCAGACTGAGCTGAGTACTATGAAAAGTGTTTTGTTTTAGTTTGAATTATGGACATTCTCAAGCAAATGCAAAAATAGAAAAAATAAAACCCAAAACCTCCTTCATAAAAATAGAGAAAATACTCTAATGAATGATTCACCAAGCTTGGATGGTATCCATCACCCAGCTTCCGCAATTATCACGCTTGGCCAATCTTATTTCATGGTAAGACTCTTCACGCCCCACCACTCTCGTCTCTTACACTCTTAAGTTTTGAATTAAATTCCCAAAAGTAAGAACTTTAAAAAACATAAACACAATACCTTTGTTACACCTGAAAATTATAATTATTCCCTAATAGTCACCATGAGTCAGAAACAACTTGATGGCACTGGGTGTTTTAATATCATCATATACCTTGTTTAGAGGCCTAATGTGACACCGTGGTATAAAAGACTGGACCCCAAGGTCCATTTGAACTACAGTGTCGGCGGTTCAAATTCACCAACTGCTCCTCAGAAACCCTATACAGGATCACTATGAGTGGGAAGCTTAACAGCAAGGACAACCTTATTTAGTTTTCAGGTTTTCCAAATTAAAGGCGGTTCTGAATTACAAATGCATTCCCTTTCTAAATCTGTCTTCAGGTTAGAGTTGTAAATCAGAGCAGTTAGGTATGATTCATATCTAATTTCATTTTGACAAATGTTCTGTGCATAGGAAACATTAAAAAAATACTTCCAAATATGCTAAAACATTTTTAACATAATTATGTTGTTGTTAAGTGCATTTGACTCATTGTTGTTATTGTTAGGTGCCATCAAGTTGGTACCAACTCATAGCGACAGCAGAACAAAACACTGCCCAATATTGGGCCAACCTCACTACTGTTGCCATGCTTGAGTCCATCGATGCTGCCACTTGGCCAGTCCATTTCGTTGGTGGGGGGGGGGTGGTCTTCCTCTTTTTCTCTGACTCTCCACCTTACCAAACATGATAACCTTCTCCAGCGAATGGTCCCTTCTGACAATATGTCCAAAGGATGAGAGACGAAGTTTGGCCATCTTGGCCTCCAAGGAGCACTCTAGCTATACTTCTTCCAAAACGATCTATGAGCAACCCTGTATAAGCAGTAGTGAATTGAAATGGACTGGTATTGGCCATTTTGATTCTGACAATCATATGGTTTAGTATGCCGGGAACAACAGATTGAAGAGGAATGCCATTGCATGTATGTCAAAAAGAGCATCTCAAGATCTATCTCCAAGTACATTGCTGACTGTGATAGGATAACATCCATGTGCCTACAAGAAAACCCAGTTAATACCACTGTTACTCAAATTTACGTACCAACCACTAAAGCCAATGATAATGAAATTGAAAAATTCTACCAATTCCTTCAGTCTGAAACTAATTAAACAGTCAAGATGCATTGATAATTACTGGTTGGAATACAAAAGAGGAAGGATTGGTAGTTGGAAAATATGGCTTTGGTGATAGAAACGATACTGAAGGTTGCATGATAGAATTTTGCAAAATCAATGACTTATTCATTGAAAATACCTTTTTTCAACAACATAAATGGTGACTGTATACGTGGACCTTACCAAATGGAATACACGTAAGTCGAATTGACTATTTCTGTGGGAAGAGAGGATAGAGAAACTTAATATTATCAGCCAAAACAAGGCCAGGGGCCAGCTGTGAAACAGACCATCAGTTGCTCATGTGCAAGTTCAGGCTGAACCTGAAGAAAATTAAAGCAAGTCCATAAAAGCCAAAATACGAGCCTGAGTTTATCCAACCTGAATTTAGCAACCATTTCAAGAACAGATTTGGTACATTAGAAACCAGTGATCGAAGACCAGAGGAGTTATGGGATGATTATCAAGAATATCATACATGAAGAAAGCAAAAGGTCATTAAAAAGAAAGGAAAGGAAACACCAAAATGGATGTCAGAAGATAATGAAACTTGCTCTTGAATGTAAAGACGCTAAAGTGACTGGAAGAAATGATGAACAGAAAGAACAGAAGATTTCAAAGGGCAGCTTAAGAAGTGTTACAATGAAATGTGCTAAGACCTGGAGTTCTCAAACCAAAAGAACTTGAAGAAAAAATTCAAACCTGGGTTGAAATATTGAAGGATTTTACGGACAAAAATCTGGCGTCCTGGTGTGGCGCTGCAGGCTAAGCACTGGAGTGCTAACTGCAAGGTCGGTGGTTCAAAGCCACCAGCCACTCCTTAGAAACCCTATATAGGGTTGCTGTGAGTCAGAACTGACTTGAAGACACTTAACAACAACAACAACAAGCAAAATATTAAATGACACAGGAAGCATCAAAAGAAGATAGAAGGAATACTCATAGTCACTGTACCAAAAACAATTGGTAGATGCTTAACTATTTCAAGAGGTAGCAATATTATAAAGAAAGAAGTCCAAGCAACACTAAAAGAATTGGCAAAAAACAAGGCTACAGGATTGATGGAATGCAAATTTAAATGTTTCAACAAATTGATTCTACCCTGGAGACACTCACTCATTGGTGCCAAGAAATTTGGAAGACAGCTACTTAATTGGCCTTAATGGAAGCGATCCATATTTGTGTCCAAATTCCAAAGAAAAGTGACCCAATGGAATGCAGAAATAATTTGAACAATTTTATTATTGCATTCAAGTAAATTTTTGCTGAAGGTAATTCAAAAATGGTTACAACAGTACATCAACAGGGAACTGCTAGCAATTCAAGCCAGATTCAGAAGAGGATGTGGAACAAGGGATATCATGGCTGACATCAGATTGATCTTGGCTGAAAGCAAGAGAATACCAGAAGGATGTTTACTTGTACTTTATTGGTGATGCAAGGAGTCCTGGTGTGGGGCTGTGGGTTAATGCGCCAGACTGCAAAGCTGTTTGAACTGCAAGGTTGGCAGTTCAAGCTCCCCAGCTGCTCCTTGGAAACCCTATACAGGGTCGCTATAGGTTGGAACTGACTCAACAGCACTTCATGGCAACACAACAATTGGTGATGCAAAGGCATTAGACTATGTTGGCTGTAACAAAGAATGAGAATTCCACAACACTTAATTTTGCTTATGCAGAACCTATACATAACCAAGAGGCAGTTGTTAGAACAGAACAAAGGGATATTGGATGGTTTAAAATCAGGAAAGGTGTGTGCCAGGATTGTATTCTTTTACCGTACTTATTCAACCTGTTTGCTAAATAAATGATACAAGAAGCTGAAGAATGTGCCATCAGGATTGGAGGAAGACTCATTAACAACCTGCAATATGCAGATGACACAACCTTACTTAACTGGAAGTCAAGAGGACTTAAAATACTTCCTGCTGAAAATTAAAGGCTACAGCACTCAGTATGGATTACACCTTAATATTAAGAACATGAAAATTCTGACAAGTAGACCAATAAATAACATCACAATAAATGGAGAGAAGTTTGAAACTGTCAAATATTTCATTTTGCTTGGATCCACACTCAGTGCTCATGGAATTAACTGTCAAGAAATCAACCAATGTATTGCATTAGGCAGATCTGCTGCAGAAGACCTCTTTACATTGTTAAAGAGATAAGACCTCAGTTTGAGGACTAAGGTGCTCCTGGCCTAAGCCATGGTATTTTCAGTTGCTCCATATGCATGTGAAAGTTGGACAATGAATAGGTAGACCAAAGAAGAATAGATGCATTTGAATTTTGGTGTTGGCTAAGAATATTGGAAGTACGCTGGACTGCCAGAACAAACAAATCTGCGTTTGAAGAAGTACAGCCAGAATGCTCCTTACCAATAAGGATGGTGAAATTTAGTCTGTAGTACTTTGGACATGTTGTCTGGAAGAGCCAGACCCTGGAGAAGAGCGTCATGCTTTATAAAGTGGAGGAGTGAGGTTTTGCGGGTAAGCCTTAATGAGATGGATTAGCAACAGTGGACTCAAACATAACAATTGTGAGAATTGCACAGGACCAAGTCGTTCTGTTGGGCATAGAGCCACTATGACATGGAACCAACTTGTTGGAATTTAAAAACAAAAATATTTTGATGTGTATCACAAAGGCACAACTATACGCGTTGGAATCGAATCAATGGCATTGGGTTTTTTAAGTGGGCTGTACATTTATAACTGGGGGACATTTATAACTGGGGGACTGCCTTTGCCTCTTAAAATTTTTATAATTCTTTTGTTGGAGTCAGGATCCAAATAAGGTCCTCACATTGTACTTAGTTGACTTGCCTTTCCTCTGAAATCGTTTGTAATCTGTAGGTTTCCTCTTTTTTTGTTGTTGTTACTGCTGTGTGTTAAAGAGCCAAATCTTTGTCCTGTAGCATTTCCTATATTCTGAATTTTACTGATTCATCTCTATAGTAGTATTGATTTAGATATTCTTAATGTCACATCAACACATTTACTAAAATTCAGTTTAGTTACTTTTTTCATAGGTGGTTTTGTATTCTTCATTTTACATCATATTGTAAGACATTCTCATGCCAAGTTGTGTCTTTTAAGAGTGACCAGTAGATTTTAAGGTATGGTCAGCTGGGCAGACAATATTTTTCTTTAAATTGGTTGTGGTTGTTAAGTGCTGTTGAATCGGTTCTGACCCATAGTGACCCTGTATAGGGTTTCTGAGGAGCGGCTATTGAGTTTGAACCGCCGACCTTGTGGTTCAAACCGACCTTGCAGTCCAGTGCATTAAGCCACAGCACTATGACAATACAAGTTGTGTGTGTGTAAAGGGGTGTTTTTTGTTGTTTTTTATTTTATTGTTGAGAATATACACAGCAAAATTCAACAATTCAACAGTATCTACATTACAATCGAGTAACATTAATTACAATCTTTGGGTTGTACAACCATTCTCATCCTTTTTCTAATTTGTTCCTCTCCCATTGACAAACTCACTTTCCTCTAAAGAACCTATAAAATCTTTCACATTGCTGTTGGCACTTTAATTCTACAGAGATCATTTTTAAGAGAGCGTAATGCCCAAGGCAGACATTTTTTGTTAATTAAACTGTTGTTTTCAGAAGACTTAAGGGATATTTGTGGTTTAAAAGTTAAAGATTATTTTAGGACAATAGTTTCAGGGATTCATCAGCCCCCTTAGCTCCAGAAATTCTGAAGTTTGTGAAAATGTGAAATGTGTTTTCCCCTTTTGACTAAGATTCTCTTATCGAATCTTTGATCAAAATATTCAGTACTGATAGACGGCACCACCCAGTTTTTTGGTCTCATAGCAAAGGAGATGTTAAGTGTGTATTAAATTCTATTTTGTGAACTTTTACACCCCCATCTCACTCCTTTCCATAGGATGACAATAACCTGTTAAAACAGCAGCTGAAAGAGTTCCAGAATCACCTTAATCATGTAGTTAATGGTTTGATTCGTCCAGAAGAAGTGGCAGCTCGTGTGGATGACCTGAGAAGAAAGCTGAAGTCAGGAGCTGGGGAAACAAGGTAAGGGAAAACCAAGACTCCCAAGTATAGGGGTATGCCAAGTTGTGAATCTGAGGTTCCAGGGTAAACTCACCTTTCTGAGTACTCTACTGGATGATTTCTTTTGTGAGATTTTCCCTTTTCATATTCCCATGACTGAGATTGAGAATTGTGTAATTTGAAATTTCTGTTATACTAATTTTCATTTTTATTTCAAGTCTTTTTTATTGTAGCTTTTCATTAAAAAAATTGAATTTTTAAGGTAACTCTTGAATATTCATTGTGTATTCAGGAAGTACCATCACATTTTAAATAGAATACAAAAGAAAGCTAAGAAAACCCCAGCAAACACCATCCTCAGTGGTGAAAAACTGAATGTGTTTCCCTTATAATCAGGAACAAGACAAGGATGTCTGCTTTTACCACTGTTATTGGCACTGTATTAACTGGGCTTCCCTGTAGGCGCATGGATACTATCGTATCACAGACAACGTTGTACCTTTGACTGATCTGGATATGTTCTTTTTGACAATGAAGCAACACCATTCCTTTTCAACTTGTCATTTCTAGCATAGTAAACCATGTGGTCATCAGATTCAAAATGGCCAATACCAGTCCGTTTCAGCTCACTAATGCTTAAGATATTGATGTTTAGTGTTCCATTTCATTATTGACAACTTCAAATTTTCTCAGATTCTTACTTCTTTGTACATTCCATGTTCCGAATTTTAGTGGATGTTTACAGCTGTTTCTCTTCATTTTTAGTTGTGCCCACCAGCAAATGAAGGTTTTGTGGACTTTTCTCCCACAGGCTTTACTCCATTTGTGTCATCATGGTCAACTCTACTTTGAGAAGGCAGCTCTTCCCCAGTCGTATTTTGAGTGCCTTTCAATCTGAGGGGCTCATTTTGCGGCACTATATCTGACAGTGTTTTTCTGCTGTTCATAAGGTTTTCAGTGACTAAGTATTTGGAAGTAGTTCGTCACTTCTTCTTCCTAGTCTGTCTTGGTCTGGAAATTCATCTGAAACCTGTCTACCATGGGTGACCCTGCTGGTATTTAAAATACCGGTGGCATAGCTTTCAGAATCACAGCAACACATAAGCCACCACAGTACGACAAACTGACAGATGAGTGGTGTCTATGATAGGATAATATCCATGCCCCTACAGAGAAGCCCAGTTAATACCACTATTATTCAAATTTACACACCAACCACTAAAACCAGTGAGGATGAAATAGAAGAATTCTACCAACTTCTTCAATCTGAAATTGATCAATGCAATCAAGATGTATTGATCATTACTGGTAATTGGAATG
>NW_006408599.1:2271657-2331230 GCF_000296735.1 Chrysochloris asiatica | reverse complement strand
AGATGATACAACCTTGCTTGCTGAAAGTGAAGAGGACTTAAAACATTTACTGATGAAGATCAAAGAGCACAGCCTTCGGTATGGATTACATTTCAATGTAAAGAAAACAAAAATCCTCACCACTGGACTAATAAACAACATTCTTATCAACAGAGAAAAGATTGAGGTTGTCAAGGACTTACATTTTTCTTGGTTCAACTATCGACACTCATGAAGTAGCAGTCAAGAAATCAAAGGATGTATTGCATTAGGCAAATCTGCTGCATAAGAGCTTTTTAAAGTGTTGAAGAGCAAAGATGTCAGCTTGAGGACTAAGGTGCGCCTGACCCAAGCAAGCCATGATATTTTCAATATCTCATATGGATGCGAAAGCTGGACAGTGAATAAGGAAGACCGTGGAATTGATGCTTTGAGTTTTGGTGTTGGAGGAGAATATTGAAAGTGCCAATGAGATGAATTGGCCAAGTGGCAGCATCGATGGACTCAAGTGTGGTAACAGTAGTGAGGTTGGCCCAGGATCGGGCAGTGTTTCGTTCTGCTGTGCATAAGGTCTCTATGAGTTGGTATCTACTTGATGGCACCTAACAACAACAACAAATTGGCGCTGTGTGATAATGCACTGGACTGCAAGGTTGGTTTGATTGCAAGGTCAGCAGTTCAAATTCACTAGCTGCTCCTCCTGTGAGAAATTCTCAAGATGGTCCATCTTCAGGTATATAAGGCCCAGGAGATTGCTAGACCAGACATAAATTGTTGATTCACACTCAGGGGTATGTGAGCAGAATGAGTTGGCAGAGGAGAAAGAACCTGGTCACTAGGAACTTTAAATAAGAATACAGCTATCAGGTGTAATGCCATAGGTAACATCTGGGGAAAGATTGTTAACCCCATATTACTCAGTCAGTGAGGAACCAGGGGAGGGACCTTTTAGGAATAAAGTATAATTCTTGGCCAGCCAGCCAAAAGGTGTGTGTCTCCCTGTGTCCTCTAGGGTGGGCGCCCGATTTTGCAAAACAATATAAAGAAAGCCTCACTCTTACAAAAATGAGTACAGATTGGGTTTCTGGAGCACTCATGATACCTCATTGGTGACCTCATAACAAAGAGAAACTATTTGTCATTTCTCATGCTCAGAAATCCTCATACAGGGTTTCTGAGAGTTGGAAGGGACTCCACAGCACTTAACAGCAACAACATTTAGCATTATACTGGAAGTCCTAAACAGAGCAATTAAACAAGAGAAAGACATAATCAGAAAGAAAAATGTTCCTTCCCCATTAACAAACTCAACTTCCCTCCAAAGTACCTATAAAATCTTTCACATTGCTCTTGTCACTTTAATTAATTTGGACAAACGAGGAGGGATGAGGAATCTATCCTGAAACAAGAAGTAAATACTATCCAGTTACCACTGCTGACCATTCTGGCCAGGGATGCTATAGGATCGTGCCAGGTAGAATGGGAAAAAAATATAGAACAGAACTTAAAATCTTAAAAAAAAAAGGGCCAGACTTACTGGATATATTCAGACTTCAGAAACCCTGAGACTGTTGCCCTAAGAGACCCTTTAAACTTCTGAACTGAAACTACTTCCAGAGGTCACCTATGTCTAAATAGCAGAATAACAGATTGGCTCTTGAAATGAACCATATCACTCATAAGAACTCCTTTAAAAAAAATTAACTGTGTGGGACCATATGGTCAACTGTAACACTAAAGCAAAGAAAAGTAAAAGAAGTAGAGTAGGGCAGGAAAACTAGATGAATGGAAACAGTACAACTAGATGGAAATAATTAGAATGTTGACACATTTTGAAAATGCAACCAATGTCACTGAATAATTTGTTCATAGTAGTTAAATGGAACCTAATTCACTTTGTAAACTGTAACTAAAAACTTAACTAAGGTATTACTTTTTAAAAATGGGAAGAAGACTTGAATTGACAATTCTGTAAAGAAGGTATATAAGTGCTGAAAAGATACTCACTGTCATTAGGAAAATGCTGACCAAAACCACAGGGAGCTAGCACTTCATTCCCAGTAGGGTGGCTGGTGTTGCAGTGGTTAAGCCCTTGGCTAACTGAAAGGTTCAGACCTCCCAGCTATTCCACAGGAGAGAAGGCCTGGTGATCTGTTCTCATAAAGATTACAGCCTAGGAAGCCTTGCAGGCAGTTCTCTGTCACAGGGTGTCAGCACAAAACAACAGAATGGTTCTCAGAAAAATGAACAAGAGCAAGTATTATCAAGGGTGTGGAAAAATTGAAACTCTCATTCATTGTTTGTGGAATGTATGTAAAAGGGACAGCTTCTGTGTAAAATGGTTTGACAGCTCCTCAGAAAGTTAAACATAGAGTTATCATGTGACCCAGCATTTCTACTCCTAAGTATATACCCCAAAGACTTGAAAGCAGGAATTCATACAGATACTTATATACCAATATTCATTATATTATTCACAGTAGTCAAAAAATACAAACAACTCAAAGTGGTCATCAACAGATGAATGGATATACAAAGTGTAGTATATCCATACATGGAATATTATTCAGTCATAACAAGAAATGAAGTTCTGATGAATGCTATAATGAGGGTGAACCTTGAAAACATGCTAAATGAAATAATTCAGACACAAAAGGAAAAATACTGTATGATTCTACTTATATGAAATACTTAGAATAGGCAGATGCATGAAGACCAAAGATTATTAATAGTTACCAAGGGCCTGGGGGAAGGAGCTAGTGGGGAGTTACTTTTAAGGGATACAGCGTTCCTGTTTGGCTTGATGGCAAACTTTGGGAAATAGTTAGTGGTGGTGGTTGCTCAACAGGGTGAATGTAATTGTGAAGTGCTGTTGAGTCAGTTCTGACCCATAGACAACTTGTATAGGGTTTCTGAGGAGCAACTGGTAGGTTTGAACTGCTGACCTTGTGGTTTGCAGTCCAGCGCCAAATCCTACTGAATCATATGAGAGGGTGACAAAAAGTTTATGGAAACATTCCATTATCTTTTTTTATTTTTGTAATTTTTTTTTCCTTTATTGTAGTGATTTGATTTTACAGTCATCATGAGATTAAATTTGAAGCACATATAAACCCAGAATAAAAGACATCCAGGAACTTTCCCAAAGATTAAAGAAGAGCTGAACTTATGTGATCACAAAACCATGCCTTTTGTTTTCAGATTACTAAAGCAAATCAGCATCAGCTACATCAGTGAAAATGAATTAAATCATTAAAGAATGGAAATTGTGGAAATAAACTGTTCTTGATTTTCATAGATAAAACAGTTCTAACATTTTAAATAACCTGTCAATAAGACTTGCTATCTAGTTAACATACACCACTAATATTTCTTTTTCTTTTCTTGAAAATACACAGATCCACTTCCATAGTATCCTTTACAAAACACACTACAGGACAAGGTGCATGTAACGAGATTTGTAAAAACTAACATTTTACCACAACTGTGTTTTTTCTGATACTTGAAATCATAAGTCAATTATTTGTCAATTTAACCTGTCTCTTGAAGGGGGGAAAAAAAGGCATCATTAGAATAACTGGCTCTATAGTCTTCAGTTATCTTTTCACAAACAAAACATTAATTTTTCACAATTTAAGAGCAGAAACATAACAAACAGCATTAACCGAAAGTCACTTATCCAAAGATAAATGATTAAGTATAAATCATTGTTCATTTCTTTACCATTTATCTCAGAAGATAATAAATAAGAATGATGTATAATTCATCAGTCTTTTTGAATTCCATCTCACATTTTTTATGTATTGTAAAAAATAAGGTTAATGTTTAAAAGGATTATTACTGAAAGACAAAATTGCTATCCTGACAGTTCAAAAAATATCAGCCAGACCCTTTTACAAACAAATTGCTATGGAAGTTTCAATATATGAGGTTAAAACCCACTTCTGCCCAATTAGGCTGTCCTAAATAAACATGAGAAAGAAAACAAACACACCTGTTCTCATTCATATCAGTTAGAAATTCAGTTTAAATGGGTTTCATAGATCATGTCTACCCATTTTAACACCTTAATATAAATAATAAAGCAACATTCATTATTCATCCTAACAATGTTTTAAGCAAAAATTCTAACATTGTTTTATAAAACTGCAAATGGAACTCTTTTCATGTACAGGAATGATCCAGACAATTATTTACCATAACCAACCCGTGAAACTTGAAGCTCTCACATTATTTTTTCTTAACTCAAGTATAGACAATTAGGTTACTGGAGTCATTTCCTCATCTGAGTCACTGGATTCATCTTTTTGTTTCAATTCTTCTAAGACTTTGTCTACAGTTGTACCATTTTTTTTTTCTTACATTTCTTGGGAATTGCATCATTAGCACAGATTGTTCTCGTTGTAGTGTTTCGCAACTTCTTCAGATTAAATTTCATTCCCTAAAAGTTCTCAGTTTACTAGCATCTACTGTGTTTGGAATCTCAAGGCCATATCCTTCATATTGCTGTCGCTCATGCTCCATCGTCTGCTTGATAACTGTCTCTTGAGAATAGTGTTGCCTTCTCCGTCTGTCTTTGATGCTGTTATGTAACTCAATCTGCTCCAACTCACTGCTCAATCGATTGATGTAACTTTCAATTCATTCACACGCATCCTTTTTGAATATTCTACTTTTTTGGCATAAAGATGATTTTGAAACTACTGTAGTTTTTCACCAATAATGTTGAGATGCACAGCTTTTTCATTATTCAATTTTTCTCTTTTTGTTTGTTCGTGGGCCTCATGATTTGAGCTGCTCTTCTACAATATGGATAGATGACTTTATTTTTCCTGTCCTCCATTTTTTCCCTTTGGTGCTTTGGCATAGCGACGTCTTCATAGCAGGTCTTAGAGATCCAGATAGGAGCAACCTTACCGGACAGAAGCAGTTAGAGATTAGCAAGCACTTCCCTCCATTATCTCTTAATTTCATTTTTCTGTGAACTTTTTGAAGCATCCTCATATATTTTAAAATGAGTAAAATAGCAAGCATTTTGTTATATACATTTTTACCACAATAACATTTTACAAAAAGAAGAGCCCACAAAATTATGGGGGGAAAAAAAAGATAAGGCATACTGGTCAGAAAGAGACTGGAGGAACCCAAAACTATGAAACTGAATACACCCCCATAGCTCAATTTTCAGCCAAGCAGGAGATAAGTGGAGAGTGGAGACAACACTATTGAAGCATATACACCAGGGAATGGTCAGCCGTTCAAGATCAAAAGGGCAGTATTTACCTAAAGACAGAGTTCAGAAGGGTTGGGAAAGAAGGTGAAATGGAAATAAGAGTTACAGGGAAAAAGTGAGGTAACTGTTGTTCCAGGTAGGGGATTGCAGACATTGAAATGAAATGAAATGTACGCTTAGTTGAATGTACAACTGATAATCTGCTCTGTCAACTTTCACTCAATTCCCAGTAAAAAATGAAAACAAAAATGAACCCAGGTTGCATGTTCCCTTCCAATGTAAAGCTACTGCTCTCCATGGTTCTTCAGGAATCCACAGCACCTGATACCTATCAAGCAGGGACAAAATCTTTGCAAATTAAGTGGTTTCAAAAGAAAAACAAGATAAGTTTTAAATGTATGAAATGGACATGCATCCTTTGGGCAAACATTCTAGCCTGCATCAGCCTATATTCATTTGATAAAACAGTAATTTGCTCAGTAAATTGTTATAGGTTGACATCAGTCCCGTGCCACACAGTTTTGCACAGGACTAATGTTAACCCATAACAAATTAGTCCTTGCACTAATTTTAACAGCATATTTGCATCGAGGGTCACAAAATGTCAATTTCTACCATCTTTTTTTTCCTCCCTTGCCAGATTCGACAGTCCTTCTGATATCTTAGGGAAAAGCCTTACCAACTTACAAAAACAGTTCAGTGAAATCCTTGCACAGTCCCAATGGGAAAGAGAGGAAGCACAAGTCAGAGAGAGAAAACTCCAAGAAGAAATGGCTCTGCAGCAAGAGAAACTGGCAAACGGACAAGAAGAGTTCAAGCAGGCCTGTGAGAGAGCCCTTGAAGCCAGAGTAAGAAAAGGGCAAGAGGAAGCTGGAGGGAAGTTTTTGGCAAATTTAGTGTTTCAGCAAATCACTATGCTGCCTTTCTTACGTAAATGCAATATAATTGTTGTTGTTTTCACTCATAACAAGTTAAACTGAGTGTCACTGAATTTTGACCCTGAATACTGATGTGAGAGGCAGGCTTGTTTGTGATGCTATATTTTTCTTGTTTTGGAAACAAGTGAGAGATGTTCATGACGTGAATGTAAATAACACCATACTGCTAGAGGATAGTGTGGCCCCAGAATCCTGTGTTTTATGTAAGGAATGTAATGATTTTTGGTGAACGTTCAAATGGATTCTAGAATGTATTCAAGGTAAAACTATCCCCAATACCTAATGAACCCAAAATATATTATACTCTTTAATAATGAAATACAATTCTCTAAGATGTTTGGGAAATGTATTTTGTTTAAAAGCTATCATTGAAACTTGATTTCCTCACAGATTAATTTTGATAAGAGGCAACATGAAGTAAGAATCCAGAAATTGGAGAATGAAATTCACTATTTACAAGAAAATCTGAAAAGTATGGAGGAAATCCAAGGCCTTACAGATCTTCAACTTCAGGAAGCCGATGAAGAGAAGGAGAGAATTCTGGCCCAACTCCAAGAGTTAGAGAAAAAGGTAAGGAAGACCAGAAAAATGAGACACAGAAGTATGTGCTGATCGAATCCTGCCTGTGAGGGCCACCAGTTTGGTGTCAGTGGGAGGAGTGTGATCCATGGGTACCGCTGGCTGAATTGCTGCCACAGAGGTGAACATGACCTAAGAGAGACCTAGAAGATGGGAAACGAGGGAGCTGGGAATGTGCGGAGTAAGTTTAGAGTCAGCTGGTATTCAGCAGATGCTTTTGGGTTGAGTTTGTCTGCTTAGAAATCCCTTGCCTGGTTGGTGGACACATTCATGGGGTATCTCACTTTCCTTTCTTATACCCTGCCTGCTCTTTGGACCTCTCCTCCAGCACACCTCAATTATCTACTCCTATTGTCACATCCTGAATCTTGTCAAAATCAGAAATTCCGCCTACCACCCTGGAATCACAAATCAAAGCATCCCACTCCAATTATAACCTCTTAGCTGCCAGCACCCCAACTCGACCAGTTTTTCACCCTTGATGAGACTTCCAGTTTATTAGCTATGCTACTTCCCCCCCACCGCCTTTTTAATCAGTTTAGTTAATTTTGTTCTTTTGCAATATCCTCAAGACCCCTGCCTTTTTCTCTATCTTGACTCCCTGACAAAACTGCAGTCTCTGCTATCTTTGGACCTTCACCCATCCTAAGTATTTTTGGAGGAAAAAATTCACCCAGGCAGGCATACTGGTAACACTATAAACTCTTGGTCCCTAACCTCAAATGGGCACTTCGTGTTTTCTCCTGAGTTTACTTTCGTGTGCTCTCCTCCCGTGTGTGCTGTACTCCTCATACTGTCCACCCCTCCTTCCAACTTCAGCAGATAACGTGCTCCATACTTCACTGAGAGCCCATCAGCTCTCAAGTGCTATGAGGTCCGCTCCAAATTAGTGCCGTGTCTTCAGTGTGTGCTCCTTGACCGTCTCTGATGTCAGCTATCACCCTCATCTAGCCAACTCTGGATGACTACTATAGCCACCTGACAAATCTCCCAGTTTTTCTCATACACTGCTCTCCACATAAGAGCTAATGTGCTCTTGCTAAAGTGTGAATTGGCTTTGTCAGTCCCCACGAGTTCAAGTTCTTAGAGTAATAATATGTCCAGATACGTTACTTCATAGGATAAAGACCAGGATTCTCTAGTCTCTGAGGTCCTCTCTTTATCTCTCTCAGCTCCTGTTTCCATTCAGTTCCTTAATAATGCTGAGGTCCTCTCTTTATCTCTCTCAGCTCCTGTTTCCATTCAGTTCCTTAATAATGCTGAGGTCCTTATTCCCTCCTACCCTTCCCCCGTGTCATTTTTTCACTGTTCTTCTGACCGTCCCCTCCTCCACCCGTCTAGAGCTCTCCTGCTATCGTCTCTGAATAGTACCCTGTCCTGTGCATTTATAACACTGTTGTTAAGTGCCGTTGAGTCGGTTCCGACACACAGTGACCCCTGTATTGGGTTTCTGAGGAGCAGCTGGTGAGCTTGAATTGTCGACCTTGTAGTTTAAACTAACTTTGCAGTTCGGTTCAGTAATCCACAGCATCACACCAAGATTTCTTTAAAACACTGTCATGGGTTTAATTTTACATATTTCTGATGATTTGTTTATTATCTGTGTGTTGTACACTATAAGCTCCAAGACTATTATGGTTATCACCCTTTGCCCAGTGCCTGATTCAGTGATTGATTCTAAGTATCTGATCTGTCTGAGGTGACAAGTGTTTGTGAATGATGATCACTAAGATTCTTGTCTGGGAAGACTAATTGGATTCCAAGCTTACCATGCAGTTTTGAGATATTTTCAGTCATCTGTTGGTTCTGTGAATATTCTCAAGTGTCTGCTGTGTACCAGGCATAGTTGTAGGTAGAGGGCATGCAGCAGTGAACAGAGTCCCTCTCGTGGAGTTTACATCTAGCAGACTGCACTAAGGGCAAACATGAGCAGAGTGCGCTGCGTTCTCACGGTTTGGCTCTTTTGATTTTTTCTGCCAAAGGACTCATCTGTTTAATGAATGCTTCTTTTATTTTAGAAGAAAATTGAAGATGCCAGGTCCCAGGAGCAATTTCTTGGCTTAGATAAAGAATTGAAGAAACTAAAAAAAGCTGTGGCTGCCTCTGATAAGCTAGCCACAGCTGAGCTCACCATTGCCAAAGACCAGCTTAAGTCCCTTCATGGAACTGTTAGGAAAATTAACCAGGAGCGAGCAGAGGTGAGTTTATAGATAGTGAGACAGTTTTCCATCAGTTATACTGCGGGTACAAAATTTAGCAACTTTATTATTGATCTCTTGTTTTAGACTTTATTTTATAAAAACTAAATTTGGTGGTTTCTCTTAAGAACTGAAGATTTTATTTCCCTTACTACAACTCCAGGAAGTTATTTTGTGCCACCATGGGCCTTGCACTCTGTTGAATGCTGAAAGGAATCATCAGGGAATCCTTCTGGCCCCACCTGAAGGGATTTTTGATCTGCTTAGGAAGGTTTCAAGACACACCTAGACAAGGATTTTGAGGGCTTACCGTATGGTCCCTCTGAACTTCAGATTTTTCATCATGTGCAGTCAGATGATGCTCAGTTACTTCACAGAGCAGTTAGGACTCCTGCCTGAGTTCATGTTGTTATGGTGGTGCTCTGGAGATTACAATGCTAATGAGATTACAATTAGTAAATCATTTCAGTGACACCAGTCATGGACAGTAATAGAGCCAGCCCCTTTCCATTTAGCTCCCATAGTGGGTACCGAGTGGGCTGCCACATGTCCCTGGGACAGCCAGACAGGCAACTGATTCAAGAGGAATCGGTATGAGAGAGGAGACACTGAGAAGACTACCTGTGATGGCCGTCCTGCCGTTTTTTCTACCTTTGTCCTCGCAGGAGCTGCAGGAAGCCGAGAGGTTCAGTAAAAAGGCAACGCGTGCAGCCCGGGATCTGAGCCGAGCAGAAGCAGAGATTGAGCTCCTGCAGAATCTTCTCAGGGACAAAGAGGACCAGGTCAGTACTGGCAGGCACACTGAGACTTTTTCCTTACTGAGTGCTTTTTAGTTTCTGAAAGAACAATGACTGCGGCGGACACCTTAAAGAATTTTAAAGTGCAGTCAGTAGTCCATCCATGTTTTATATTGCACCAAACACAGAGCAGTTTAAAGATAAGGAGTAATTTGATTTCCTCACTGGGGAAATGTAAATAAAAGTTACAGATTTATGATCAGGTTGCAAGGATAAGTGCATCTTGGAAAGAATTAATTTATTGGCAGCTTTTTGCATATGATTTGTCCATAGTTTCTAATGGAGATGGAGAAAGCAGATGCAGGCACCTTAGTAGGCAACTCACAGGTGCTGGAAATGGATAAACTCAATGAGATAATGGAGAGACAAAGGACAGAGATTACAAGGCTGCGGAATTTACTAGACCTCCCTGGGGCTGGTAAGGCTTTGAATTCAGTAGTGCTTTGGTGGTGGTTGTTTTCACAGCAGATAGTAGTATTTTAAAATGAAGTCTTCGTTTTTCGTCTTTTTTGTTGATCTGTTGAAAAATAATTCAATGTTTGGTTTACTTATTATTTAAGCTGTCTAATTAGCTTAATGAATAAGTGCAAAATCTAGAAAGTTAATTACAAAGAAACTGACAAGAGACTTGTATATTCAAAAGAAATGATGCTGACATGTCTGTAAATTTGCTTTCTTTGCCCCATTTTTTAACAGCAGAAGGATGTGTGCATCCTTTTCAAGTATTAGCAAAAATGAATTACAAAAGGCCAGGCTTCAAGCCAGCTTCAAGGAGCTGATAAAATTTATTGGCAGTCATGAAATCCATTTTGGATTTTGAGAGAGAAAGGAAGGAAGTGGGTGATTTCGTACCAATTTCCTAAAACTGCCTTCCTTTACAGCTAGCAAAGGAGGCTTTGAAAATGTCTTGGAAGAAATTGCTGAACTCCGTCGTGAAGTTTCTCATCAGAATGATTACATCAGCAGCATAGCAGATCCTTTCAAAAGACGAGGCTATTGGTACTTTATGCCACCACCACCATCATCAAAAGTAGGAACTATGTGGTGCTGGGAGTGTGTACTGAATTTTCTCAAAGAAAACATGACAGTGTCTCTTCCTCAAATATGTGAACAGGAATCATACAGAAATATTTATATACCAACCATACATTTATTATGCTAAATTATATATTAAGAGCCACAAAGTTGAGGTTCAAAACTGTTTTTAATACTGAGATAAAAATCAGGCCGTCCCAGAGAAGAAGTAGTAATTGTCCTTTTGTGTTCATGTGGTGTGTGCTGTGGGTCCCTGAATGAGGATGCTGTAAGAGGATTAGGTGAGTCAAGTCCAGATAGCCTGTTAAAAATGGAGATAAATTATGCCGAGGTGCAGACAGAAAAATAGACACCTGATTACATTTCATTTTAACAACGTATACCCATGCTTCCTGTAGACTAGTCTGGTTCTCAGCAATGGTGGGGTACCCAGAGGACTGGTCCCATGGGGAAGTTCACCCCATGTGGTAAAGTTAGCAGTTAATAAGCAGAGAGGGATGGGCTTTTAGGAAGGAGGGAACAGCTGGTATGAAAACAATAGTTGGTTTAGGCCTGGCCTCGTGGGGCTAGAGGGCTGAATGAGAACAGTGAAAGTTGAAGCTGGAGAAATAGGCTGGGATCATAGTGTTTTTTAAAGGGCCTTGAAATTCCTGGTACTTAGACTGTGGGAAGCTGGGGGTATGTGCAACATGGTCAGAACTGTATCAACTCTATTTTGGCTGAGTGTGGGGGCTAGACTGGTGGCAGAGTAAGGTTTTTATGTGACTGTTAGCAATCATTCAGGTGAGGGATAGCAGAAACCAGTCCTAGACCAGTGCTAGGGGAGGAGAGATGGAATGGAGAGTTGTTGAGGAGACAGAACAGTCAGGGCTTTGTGCCTGACTGGGTGAAGGGAGGAGAACACTAGGCTGCACATATCCAAGCAGAGGCCCTGGGTGACAATTTGAAGAGCAAGGATTAGAAATGGCTCTGATGGGATCCCAGGACTGTGTAGGTTTAACCAGAACCCAATGAACAGAATCTGGGACCTTTCTCCCAATATCCTTGGCGCAGTCTGAGGTGGAGGTGGATCTACAGCAAGATGGCTTAGAACAAAACATTGTAAGCCTGAGCTGAATAGGGAGAAAAGAGGAGAAAAATAGAGCAGAACTTTAAATTCAAGCCAACCTCCCAGAACAGCAGGAGACTTCAACTCCTAGGATTGAAAATGGAAAATTCACTGGTTTCTCTTGCTGGGCCATCAAGGACCAAGCAAAAGAAGAGAAAACACTAGGGAAGATGAGCACAGGGAGAAGAATGGCTGAACTCAGGGGTCTGATCACTTACGGAAAACTTGTTTTCCTTTTTCACTGACCCAACCCAGTAGCCGTGTATTGTGCTTTTCCCATTTCAACATGATCAAGGACTTGTGATCTCTAGAAAATTATATTGAAAGGCAGGACAAGAAATGAATGTTACCAAATAGTCATTTTTGAAGTGCTAAGTGGAGTATGTTGCTTTGACTAAATTTTGAGCCCTTCATTTTCACAAAGCATTCTGATCTGACCTCAGCCATTGTGCACACAGCTCTGTTCTCAGCACCGCCTCCCTAAAGGTGCCAGGCCGACAGCATCCAAAGGGCTAGCAACCAACTGAACCTTTGTACAGGACCCTGTAAACACTTCTCACTTCTGGGAAAAATGAGAATTCTAATATATGGCTTTTGACAGTTCTAGAATTTACAACATTTCTCAAAATCATCCTTTCCATTTGTAATAAATAGTATACTCTGCTATCATTTATTTTAGGTTTCTAGCCATAGTTCCCAGGCCACCAAGGACTCTGGTGTTGGCCTAAAGTGTGCAGCCTCAACTCCAATTAGAAAACCACATACTGGGGAGCAAGATGGGAAGGAATGCAGTGGACTGCCACCCGCCTCAGGATACTGGGTTTATTCTCCCATAAGAAGTGGCTTATATAAGTCTTTTTCAAATAGAGGTAGGTTAAACCACGTAAGGGAGGTTGCACTTTTCTTGTCTGTTTCATAACATTTTACTAGCTCTCTGAAGTTCGTAAGACATAGTCCAGACTCCTTAACTTGCTCTGCAAGGTCCTCTGTGATCTGGTCTTGGCCAACAACCACATATGAAGCCTCACCTCCCAATGCTCTCTCGCACATGTCATCCACACCCAACTGCATGTCATTTTCTCAAAACTCCGTGTTTTAAACCTTCTGTGTGGAATGTCCTTATTGTTTTTTCCTTTCCCCATCTTATTCTTACTTTTCTTTCAGTAAGACCCAGTTTTCAAACATTACACCGTTTATGAGCAGCTTCTTGGTTTGTACTGCTGATCAAGGCGGCATATGTCCTTGTGTCAGGGCATTCATCTCACTCTACTAAATGAATGTGTTTGGAGGTCTGCCTTCCAAAGTTCTGAATGTGGACAGTCAAGACTTGGGGTGAATCCTGGCTCTTTTAATTTAATAGAAATGAAGATGATTTAATTGTTCTTAGACAGTTCATCTGTAAGGTGAGAATCCAATCTTATGAGAATGAGTTCATTCAGGAATTGTTTATTGGGTTCTCTGTTTTCAGTGATAAACAAGAATTATTTCCTGCTTCTAGGGGAGATAAGTAAGCCCCTCACTAGAGAGTGCTGTATGTCATGATGCAGGTAAATACTGGGTGCTGGAGTTGCTCTCAGCACATATCTGGTGGTCTTTTATGTGGTGTGCTGAGTGAAGGAATGAGCAAATGGACAGATAAACCAAAAGATAGGTAATAATGAAAACTCAAGTCTCAGCCCCTGAAAAGACTTTGAATTCCTGTTTTGATCTGCTTTTGGCCTGTTTTCCTGTTTTATTCTCATATCTCTGGTATGCAGACCTGAGTTCTGCAGTTCTCTACTTAATCTGTTTGCCTTGTAAAACACGGGAGTGAAACCCTCTTCTGTTCATTTCTTTGAAGATGAAGACAGTGGAGGAGATAGCCAGGAAGAGAGTGACGTGGCTGACCAAGAGGAGCCCCCATTTGCCCCTCCGCCTGGATACATGATGTATACAGTCTTTCCCGACGGGTCTCCTGTGCCGCAGGGCATGGCCCTGTATGCACCACCCCCTCCCTTGCCCAACAACAGCCGACCTCTCACCCCCGGAACTGTTGTTTATGGACCTCCTCCTGCTGGGGCCCCCATTGTGTATGGACCTCCACCCCCCAACTTCTCGATCCCCCTCATCCCCATGGGTGTGCTGCATTGCAACGTCCCAGAACATCATAACTTAGTAAGTGGAAAGATGCCAGGTCCCCACCCCCTCTTCTTCCACAGGTGACTGAACAGGCTGGATCCAGAATGTCACAATTTCAGGTGCTATGTGAATGGCTTGTATCCCGAAGGTGGATTGGTAAGGCCGATGTTTAGAAGTGTGCGAGCCTTCTCTTATCATATTGTGAAGAGGAGTTATGATCCCAGGCCAGTCTATAAAAATCCATTTTTATAACAAATAAGTTCAATCCAGAAATTAACCATTTAAAAAATGGTCTCTATTTTTCTATTAAAAATTCCATATTACTGTGTGTGCATATTCACTTACTAGTGCCTATACTTGTACACGTATGTATAGATATATATGTGTGTGCATGTTTTTAGACACAGATAAACAGTGTTCAGCAAGGTTTTGATGGGGATTATCTCTGGATGGTAAGACTGATTTGTCACTCTTTCATATTTCCTTTCAGAGTTCTTTTCTTCCTCTACATACAATTTTTGTATGCTGCTTTTCCCACATAATGTTATAAGCAGTTCCCCATAGTTTTAACAAGTTTTTAAACAGCATTTTTAATGGTCGTACAGCATTTTTTAAATTTGTAAGTACTAGTTTGTTGTTAGATGCCATCGAGTTGGTTCCAACTCATAGTGACCCTATGTACAACAGAAAGAAAAACTGTCTTCTACGGTGTATGTTCTTTTCTCACATTAGAAAAATTAGACTAGCATGACTAGAAAAAGATTACTTCCTAAGCACTAGGTGATTAACTTTACAGTTCTGAAGAAATAAAATGCATTCTAATATTCTTCAACCCCTGAATACCTCCAGCTCTTTTTTTTGTCCTTCCTTTCTCATCCAATTGATGGAAACATAAAGGGCTAGGACACCTGTGTGCCAAGCCACCAACTGTATTTTAATAAATGAGACTAGTTTCCTATATCTACAAAATAAAAAATGATAGTCACTGGTAATATCGTACAGTTTTTTAATACAACGTTATATTTATAACAATTCTGTCTCCTCAGCATTTGTTGATAATCTCTTAAACAAGTTCTTTAACTGTCCAACAGTGCCCCTCTGTTTTAGCTTCCCAGGTGCGCTTTTCTACCAATCTACGTTCGTGCATGTTCTTTCCTCCGCCTGGCTCTTTCTCATTTCATTCTTCTTCAGAATATCCGTTCCTCTGGGCAGCCTTCTCAAAAACTCCCCTCCCATGTGCCCAGTGGAGGGAGAGGCCTCTGGTCTGTCTCTTCTACTAGAGTCTGCATGTTGAGACAGAGATTACCTACTAGAGGTGCTTGGTGGGACTAACGGAAACGTTCAAACCTCAGTGAATCCATTGTGATGTGGGAAAAAAAAAAAAAAAATCAGTGACTTCGTTCTTCTTTTCATACTAACGTCTTAGAATCTACCACAATTTCAGATTATAGATTCCACTTTAATCATTGTTAATGTTTAGGAGGTTTGGGCAAAAAAGAAAATATCCTTAGATGTTTCAGTATTGCGTTTTATTGTTGTCCAGGAGAATGAAGTTTCTAGATTAGAAGAAATAATGCAGCATTTGAAATCAAAGAGAAGGGAAGAAGGGTGGATGAGAGTCTGTACGCGGCCGTCTGAAAAAGAAATGGAAGAGTTGCATCATAATATTGATGGTCTTTTGCAAGAGAAGAAAGACTTAGAGCATGAAGTAGAAGAGCTACATAGGACCATCCAAAAACATCAACAGCGAAAGTAAGATTATTAGCTATTTTATTGTTATAATTCAGGTGAATATGAGATTAATTCTTTAAGACAGTGTAAATTCAGTGCTAAGAGAGCTTTCTGCAGTCTTGAAAATGTTCTAGATCTGTACTGTCCAAAATAATAGCCACTAACTTCATGTGGGTACTTGAAATTGTCCAATTGACTAATAACAGCAACTTAATTTTAACTAGGTTACATGGTGACTATCATATGGAACAATGAAGGTCTAAATCTTTTTGGCTGATAATCCCAATCCATTTTTCTTGTATCCCTCTTGGATAATGGCGTAACCATCTCTCCACCATATCTATAAACAGTTCAGGTCTTTCCAACTTTCCCTTTCCCTCACTCCCAAAGGCATTCAGTTGTTCACTGAGTCCTCCTGACTCAAGGAGCTCTCAAATAGGTCCCACTCTTTTACCTCCGCTGCACCTGCCTCTCGCCAGTCTCACCTTAGGCCTCACCTTAGGCCGTTGTGACAGCTTCCTCACTGGCCTCCCCTGTCTAGTTTTTTCCTCTCCGCTCTACCTTCAGATTGACTGCAAATCTGGCCATACTACCCTCCCAGGTCACTCTCCATCATAACAGGATATGCACCACCCTCCAGGATCTCAGAAGGCCTGAGGTGGCCAGCCCTATTGGATCAGCACTGGATTGTTAACCACAAAGGTGTCAGTTCAAACTCACTAGCTGCTAGCTGCTTCTTGGAAACCCTGTATAGAGTTGCTATGAATCAGATCCTATTCGACAGCACTTAACAACTAGGATCTCAGTCCTGTTTTGTTTTTAAAATCCTCTTCCACAAAGTGATCTATTCCTGCTTCCACCCTGTGGTGTTCCTGAGCATGCTGGTTTTTTCCCTGTCTCCACACCTTTGTGCTGTTTTCCCTTCCGTCTCCCACTGAACTCCAGGCTGTTTTACAAGAGGAAGGTTAGGAATTTCCTCTTTTAAAAAGCCTTTCTTTCATCAGACCCCACAACTCAGGGTTAAGAATGGGTCATAGTACTGTTCACACAATGTTATAAGGAGACCAGGAGCTCCTTGAGGATAGTGGCAGGGCGTTCGTTTGTGTCCCAGCCTGTGTCACTGCTAGCACACAGCTTTCATGAGTGCTGCATCAAGTGATTGGACCAACTTCTGCAGTGGTCAGTAAATGATTACATTTCCCTAGTTGTCATTTAAGCCAGGTGGGGCCAGGCTCCAGGGTAAGGGGAGACCTATGGGAGGACACACATGGTGGGCACTGCCTTCTAGGAACAGATATGTGAACGACTAACTGATCTTTCAAGGAATAGCAGGGACAACCCTCAGAAGAAGATCGGGACTAGATCTATATTGAGGGGGGTGATTATAGCTATTATTTTGTGGGTACATATGTGAAAAGGAGTCGTGGTAGCATAGTGGGTTATGCATTGGGCTGCTAATGGCAAGGTCAACAGTTCAAATCCACCAGCCACTCTTCAGAAGAAAAATTAGGCTTTCTGCTCCTGTAAAGATTTACAACCTCAGAAATGCTATACCCGGATCACTGAGTCAGAACCAACTCTAACAGCACACAGCAGCAGCAGCAAATATGTGAGGGCCTTTGTTGTTTTGTTTGGATTGTGAGGTGCGTTTTAGCAGGGTTGTCATAAGGAGTAATCATTTCACTTCCGTGTTGTAAACTTGTAATAAATGATTCGTCTAAGAATCCTGGATAAGACAAAAATACTCAAAGAAGAAAATAATTCTGTGCTCCTCAGTTAGAAAGAACCTGTTAAGGTGAGTCTGTCTTCATTTCTGTCCTGAAGTGTGGAGAGTCCCAGCTTCTAACTGTGTTATGTTGTTGCTCTTGCTACTGGCAACATTGGTTTGGCCAAGTGTTGACAATACGGTAATTTTTGTTGTCTTTATACATTATGTATAATGCAGTATATCCTGGTGTGGCACTGTGGGTTAATGCACTGGACTGCAAAGTCATTTTGAACCTCAAGGTTGGCAGTTCAAGGTAACCAGCTGCTTCTTGGAAACCCTATACAGACAGTGTTGCTATGGGTTGGAACGGACTTCATGGCACTTAACAACAACAATACCTTCTTGAACAAATAATAAATGTAACTTGAATGTATTTGAATGTAGTTTCTTTTTTTTTTTTTCCCTTATATAAATGAGAATATTGTAATGAATCAATTTACCAGTTAGGCTGTAAGTGTCTACTTTGTCTGCATGTCGCAGCCTTTCATGCATGTCTGTATATTTTTTCCTAAGGGACTTCATTGATGGAAATGTTGAGAGTCTTATTACTGAACTAGAAATAGAAAAATCACTCAAGCACCATGAAGATATTGTAGATGAAATTGAATGCATTGAAAAGACTCTTCTGAAACGCCGTGCAGAGCTCAGGGAGGCAGACCGACTCCTGGCGGAGGCTGAGAACGAACTCACAAGCATAAAAGAGAAAGTATGTCCTCTTGTGATTTTAGCTGGGAATTCAGTGTGGGTGAGACAGGAAGGATTGTTGTTGTTGTGTGCTGTCGAGTCAGTTCCAACTCATAGCAACCCTTCATAGAGTTTCTGAGGCTGTACACCTTTACGGGAGTAGAAAGTATCATCTTTCTTCTGTGGAGTGGCTGGCGGACTCAGACTGCTGACCTTTCAGCTAGCGGCCCAATTCATAACCCATTCAGCCACTAGGGCTCCTCACAATAAGAAGTAGAGAAATTAGGGTAAGAGCACAAGTCAGGCAACTGGGTTCTGGGCCAGACTGCTACTTTAGGAGCTGTGGGAATTTGGAAAATCATTTTAAGTCACCAGAGCTTTGCTTTCCTCATCTATAAATTGACAGTGAGAATACCTGCTTCACAATGCTGTTTACTATGAATTACATGACGTTACATATATTTAAAGCACATGTAGGTTCCATCAAACTCCACTTCTTACCTTGTCAGTGTCTAAGATCCGAGTGTTTTGAATAGATCTTACTTATATTCATTTAAAGACTCAATGGACCTCACAAGCCTTGTGGTCTTACTTTTTCCCCAAGATGGTAATGTTATAAAATCAAAGATTTTGGGTCTGAGACAGTACTCTTTAGACTATAACAATAGAATGATGTTGAGGCAGAAAGGGAGCTAACTTTTACTGAGCCCCTTTTATAGCCCCACGTTATTGGGCTTTCCATTTATAAATGCAATTTAATTTAATCCTTTAGGCAACCTCATTATATGGGGCTAGTCCAGTTTACAGGTGAAGCTTATATAGTCTAGGGACTGACCCAGGATCACACAGCTGAAATTCTGCCTTATCAAGAGAGCTTTTAGAAAATTTCACGATGGAAAAAATTCCTTACTCACATGGAACAATTTAGGAGTGTGGTGCAGACTCTTGGCGTGGTGCCGTGGGTTAATGCACTGGACTGCAAAGTTGGTTTGAACTGCAAGGTCGTTGGTTCAAGCTCACCAGCTGCTCCTCAGAAACCCTATACAGGGTCTTTATGAGTCAGAACCAACTCTACAACATTTAACCAAATAGCAACAACTTTTGTATTAAGGAGCTCTGGTAGCAGAGTGGTTACAAATTGGGCTGCCAGCCTCAAGGTCATCAGTTCAAAACTAGCAGCTGTTCCATGGGAGAAAGATAAGGTTTTCTGCTCCCGTAAAGATTTACAGGAGTTCTGGTATGGCACTGTGGGTTAATGTGCCAGACTGCAAAGCCATTTGAACTGCAAGATTGGTGGTTCAAGCTCACCAGCTGCTTCTTGGAAACCCTATACAAGGTCGCTATGGGTCGGAACCGACTCGTTGGTACTTCACAACAACAACAAAGATTTACAGCCTCAGAAACCCTATTCTCAGATTTACAGCCTCAGAAACCCGACCTAGGGTTGCTGTCAGTCAGAACCGATTATATGGCACATAACTACCACCACTTTTATATTGCAAGAGCCCTGATGGCATAAAGGATTATGAATTGGGCTGCTAACTGCAAGGTCAACAGTTCAACTCCACCAAACACTCCACTGGAAAAAGATGAGGCTTTCTGTTCCCGTGAAGATTTACAGTCACTATGAGTCAGAACTGACTCAATGACATACTACCATTACAATTTTTATATTGTACATGGATCTTTCTAAATGATCAAAAATCTGTTATCTAAGGGCGGAAATGAATGAGTTAATGAGTTAAGTTATTCAAAAAATTCTGTGAGTGATAGCTATAATAAGAATGGAAAAACATCCACGTCTCTTTTCAGATGACCAATTCCTTCTGCTATCATGTTAGGTTACCTGTGAAAGAAAATAGCTGTGAGAAAGAGAAAAATTTATCACTGGTATGTATGTATGTATGTATGTATATATGTGTGTGTGTGTGTATATATATATATACACACACACACACAAATATACACATACACACCAGATGCTCCGTGGGAGAAAGATGAGGCTTTCTGCTCCCATAAAGATTTACAGCCTCGGAAACCCTGTACAGGGTCGCTATGGGTCGGAACCGACTCGACGGCACTTAACAACAACAACATATATACATATGTATATATGGTATCATCAATAATACACATCTACATATATATGTTAATGATGGTACCTGTAGTAAGCGGAGTTAGTAATGGAACCAAAATGCCTCAGATGACTCAGGGAAGTATCTGGTAGGGAGGAGGAGTGAGGAAGTAGCTGTGCTGTGTAAGGACTGTGTCAGACATGTTAAAACCTGACAGAGTAGACAAAAGCTCCTTAGAAATGTGATCTTCGGGAATGCTTAGTAAGGCTTGCTTATTGCTTTGCTAATAGAATGGACTAATCAACTATCTGAAAGGAAATAGAGTGAGCCATCTAGGTCTCTCAGAGTTTGACAACTCTTATGCATATACACAGAATATTTTATAGACAAGCTTAATATACAGACACCTGACATTAGTGCAACAGCAAAACTTGACTTCACTGGATGAAGGTGAGTCACTGCTCAACCAAATACAAACCAAGCTCTTGTTTATTGCTTTCTTTTAAGCTTCGTATTTTATACAGAAAAAGAAATTAGGTTAATTTTACATATATATATGTTGATGCTGTTGTTACGGGCCACTGAGTCAGTTCCAACCCATAGTGATTCTGTATAGGGTTTCTGAGGAGTGACTAGTAAGCTTGAACCACTGACCTTGCAGATAAAACAGATTTTCACATGCAGTGCATTACCTCACGGCACTACTCCAGGACTCCATATATATCTTTGCATATATGTGTGTGTTATTTTTGTTGCTAAGTACCATGGAGTTGGTTCCAACTAATAGTGGCGTTATGAACAACAGAATGAAACACTGCCCTGTCTGTGCTGTCCTCACAGTTGTAATGTTTGAGCTCATTGTTGCTGCCACCATGTTCAGCTAGCTCGTTGGGGGTTTCTTTTTTGCTGACCCTCCAGTTTGGGTAAAGCAGGACTGATCCCTCCCAACAACATGTCCAGAGTATGAGAGATGAAGTCTTGCCATCCTAGCTTCTAAGGAACATTCTAGTTGTTCTTCTCCAAGACAGATTTGTTTGTCTTTGTGGCAGCCCACGGCACTTTCAGTCTTCTTCAACACCATAATTGCAATGTATTGATTCTTCTATTGTCTTAATGCTTTACATTTAAAGTATTTTAAGTATTCTAATGCAATATGTTGTTTGATTTCTTGACTGTTGCTTTCATGAGTGTTGACTATGGATCCAAGCAAAATGAAATCTCTAACAACATTTTTGTCCAGTTATGATGATATTTATTGGTCCAGTTGTGAGGATTTTTGTTTTCTTTACATTAAGGTATAATCCATACTGAAGGCTGTAGTCATTCATCTTCATCAGTAAATACTTCAAGTCCTCTTAATTTGTAGAAAGCAATGTTATGTCTTCTATCTATCACAGATTGTTAATGAGTCTTGCTCCACTCCTGATGCCATGTTCTTCACAACCCGAGGCTTGAATTTTTTTTCTAGTTCTTTCAGCTTGAGAAAAGCTGAGCGTGTTCTTTCCTTTTGATTTTCTAACTCCAGGTCTTCGGACATTTCATTATAATACTTGACTTTGTCTTCTCAAGCTGCCCTTTGAAATTTCTTGTTCAGCTCTTTTACTCCATCATGCTTTCCAGTTGCTTTTAACTTCTTTACGTTCAAAAAACAAGTTTCAGCGTTTCTTCTGACATTCACTTTGGTCTTTTCTTGCTTTCTTGTCTTTTTAGTGACTTTTTGCTTTCTCTGTTTATGATGTTCTTGATGTCATCCCACAGCTCTTCTGATCTGTCATTAATGTCTAATGATCAGCTCTGTTCTTGATGTGGTCTCAAATTCAGGTGGGATATTCTCAAGATCGTATTTTGGCCCTTCTGGAATTAATTTAATTTTCTTCAGCTTCAGCCTGAACTTGAATATGAGCAATTGGTGATCTGTTCCACAGTCCGCACCTGGCCTTGTTTTGGCAGATGACACTGAGCTTCTCCATCATTTCTTCCCATAGATGGAGTTGAGTTGATTCCTATGTATTCTATCTGGTGTGGTACACATGTATAGTCACCATTTATATTGTTGAAAAAGATATTTGCAATGAATAAGTAATTGGTCTTGCAAAATTCTATCATGTGATATATAGCATCGTGTCTATCACCAAGACCATATTTTCCAACCGCCAATCCTTCCTCTTTATTTCCAGCCTTTGCATTCTAATCACCAGTAATTATCAATGCATCTTGATTGGGTGTTTGATCAATTTCTGACTGAAGAAGTTGGTAGAATTCTTCAGTTTCATCATTGCTGGGTTTAGTGATTTGTGCAAAAATATGAATATTATTATTAACTGGTGTTCCTTGTAGGCATATGAATATTATCTCATCACAGACAGTATTGCACTTCAAGCTAGATTTTAAAATGTTTTTTATGATGAATGCAACACCATTCCTCCTCATTTTGTCATTCCCAGTATAGTAAACCATACGATTGTCTGATTCAGAATGGCCAATACCTATCCATTTCAGCTTACTAATACCTAGGATATCAATCTTTTTGTTCATTTCATTTTTGGTAACTTCCAGTTTTCCCAGATTCATACTTTGTACATTCCACATTTGATTATTAATGATGTTTGCAGCTGTATCTCCTCATTTTGAGTTGTGCACCATCATCCGTGTTAACATCAGCTCTACTTTTGATAGGCAGCTCTTCCTCGGCTATATTTTGAGTGCCTTCCAACCTGAGAGATTCATCTTCCGGCACTCTTCTGCTGCTACTCTTTTTGTAAGAAAGCTTTTATATTGTGAACTGACTGATAGTTTACATGGGAGAACATCCGTTTTACGCTTAACGTATACCACTTTGTTTCATTGCAATGATTATTTGTTTCTATTCCCTCTTTTTTTTTTTTTTTTATGTGCACAAAAAACTTAGAAATATATGATCATTTAAACAACCAAAGGGCACATTCTGCAAGCCTACCTCCTTGCCACCAGCACACAGTCTTTCTCTTTCATTGAGTCTAGATTCCTGAAATGTTCTCTCTCTCCATGCCATCATCTCTGCCTCTACCCCGGGTGTCTTTGTTTCTTTGGGTATGGCCCCATATTCCAGCTCATGCTCTTCGCCCTCAGTAGTCTTAGGGTCCTCTGTTCCTGGACTGTAAGATTAATTAGTCCCCCCTTTTAGTTACAAAACTTCTGCCTTTACAGTTATGACAATCACAGTTAGTCATGATAACAATTACTATTAAATCATAAGAATTTTATCCCCATCTCCTTTCACCAGAACCGTCTAGACGAGATGAAAATTTTTCAGTGGGGATTCTACCTTCCCCTGCTCGCTCTAAAACTAAACTTCCTCTTGAAAACTTGTAAGCCAGTCACTTCGTGGCTTTTAAAGCCCCCCATTTTAGGTAGCCAAATGTCTAAGTTGCCCATCCTTATCAATCCTGTATACTGAGGGGATATATTTGATTCTTGATGTGAAGACTCCTTCCCTCTCGGTTGGTACTTTGAGCTACTACATCCACAAGTATAGGGCAAGTTCATCAAATTGTATCAGCTTACACTTGCTTCCTTTAACAAATTTCTTTATCTTCCTTTAGTTGAGCTCTGGTCATCAAGTCATCAAGGCTAGGTCAAATGGGTACTATCTTATCTGCAAGTTTGGGCATTCTTGTGTGTCTTCCCCCACTTCATATCAGCTGGATGCATCATTCTCAGCTCTAGCCCTCCATGACTAGGTTAATGTCACAGATTGTTAATGAGTCTTGGGCTCAGGAGTTCCCAAGTCTCACCAAACTTCGGACCAGCTCTGCTGCTGTTCTTAAGGTGTTCAGTTGCTAACCATTCAGAAGTAGTCTGCCTCTCCTTCTTCCACCATGGGTGATCCTGCTGGTGTTTTTACTGCTGGCATAGCTTCCAGCATCACAGCAAACCACAAGCCACCACAGTATGACAAACTGACATATGATATATACATATATATATGGCTCAAAAAGTGGAAAAATGAAATTAAAAGCCCCCTCATATATACTGTTTTTTTCAAATCTTATACAGGAAGCAGTTTCAAAACTTTAAATGTATTTATTATGTTTTTCTCAACCAAATCATCCTCAGATTAATGAGTTTTTACTTATCATGATACAATCTAAAAAAAAGCAAGAGTCTCTGGAGGGGAGTTTTGGTAAAAATCACTTCCTTGCCACTTACTTGGTTAGGATTTTTTTTTTTTTTTTAATTGAAAAAAAAAAGGACATACTTGTAATATTACAGGTTATTTTGAAATTTTAAAAATTATGTACGTCTCACCATCCTCAAATGACTATTTGTGTGTGCAGACTTTCTGTCTTTGTTGACATAGAGTTTTGCATAGAAGCTCTCAGAGTGCTTGTACCATATGCATATATGAGGGATTTCAAAAAATTCATGTAAAAAATTAACTAAAAGATAATGGAATTTTTCCACAAACTTTTTGAAGCCCCCTTGTATATTTTTACTAACATAATACCACTGACATTCTCCTGTGTTGCTACGTTACCGTGTTATCATTTTAAAGAGTATGCCATGTTCAGTTGTGTGTCTGCAGTCCTACTTACTGAATCTGTTATTTGTGAAGTTTTATGTTATTTCATTATATAAGGAGCAATCTTTTTGTAGTATTTCTTTGCTTCCCAGTTATTTGTAAAGAATTAGGAGTTGAAGTGATTGGACATTAAAAAAAAATTTTTTTTCTGCATCACCTTTTTGTGATCTAAAAGTTTGTATTGCCAGTAGCTGAGCGTAAGTGAGAGTGGTGGTGATGATGTGCCGTGGAGTCGGTTCTGACGCATAGCAACCCTGTAGAGGGTTACTAAGGCTGTAAATCTTTACAGGAGCTGAAAGCCTTGTCTTTCTCCATGGAACAAACTGCTTACTATGAGGTTAGCATCCTAACTTGTAACCAGTAAGTAATGTAACTAAATTGCTTTTAATGACACTCTTTGCAGACAAAACATGCTGTTGAGAAGTTGACTGATACCAAGAGAGACTTATTACAAACTGAATCAGATGCTGAAGAGCTAGAAAGGAGAGCTCAGGAAACTGCTATTAACCTTGTCAAAGCCGATCAACAGCTAAGGTATGTGAAGCCCCTTAGCCACTGAGATATAGTGGTGAGATGAATGAAAAACTTGGTTCTAAGAGGATACTAATTTTATGACAAATAGTACAATGTTAAGTCTAAGGGTCTTGGAGAAAAAAAGTGATGTGTTTTAGATTGCTCCAGGCTGATGCAAAGGATTTGGAACAGCACAAAATTGAGCAAGAAGAAGTCTTGAAAGAAATCAACAAAGTTGTAGCAACAAAAGACTCAGACTTCCTGTATTTACACAAGAAGAAGGAAAAACTGACAGAAGAGTAAGTAAGGCCTCTGCCGGGATGTGGGAATTTGGGACTAGAAGAGCACTCTCAGGTCCAGTCTTAATTCTGCTGGTGCTTTACAGGCTTCATAAGCTGCAAAAAGACATCGAGACAGCAGAGCGCAATGAGGACCACCACCTGCAGGTCCTTCAAGAGTCTGAGAGCCTTCTTCAGGCCAAGAGGGCAGAGCTGGAAAAGCTGAAGACCCAGGTATGACAATAGACACGTAGAATAAACAGTTCTGTTTTTGAAACCGACATTTGATTTATGATTTATAGAAGTAATGCATACAAGGGACTTCTAAAAATTCACAGAAAAATTGATTTGCCACCAACTTTTTGAAGCCCTCTTGTATTTTTGGGGAAAAGATTGGAAAAAAACAAAATATAAAGAGTAATTTTTGTATTGTACTCCTAATTGTTATTTGGGGAGCATAGTGGCTCTGTAGTATAATCATTAGACTGCAAACCACAAGTTTAACCAATTGCTTCATGGGAGAAAGATGAGCAAAAAGATGAGCAAAAGGCTCTCACAAAGATTTCCAACCTCTGAAACCCTCTTCATGGTCGCTGTGAGTCAGAACCAACTCGCCAGCACTTAAAAACAACAGCAGTGCTTATTGTAGAGTCCAACCCAAATCTGAATCTCAGTTTTATACTACATATTACTGAGTAAAAGGATTGAGACTCAGAACATGGGTCTGTGAGGTCATTTATTCTAAATGTATTAAAAACACAGGGTTTATATTGCAGTCTCTACCAAAGTTCAAAACTACCAGCTGTTCCGTGGGAGAAAGATGAGGCTTTCTGTTCCCGTAAAGATTTACAGCCTTGGAAACCTTGTACCAGGGTTACTATGAGTCGGAACTGACTCCACGGCACACAACAACAACAACAACCAAAGTACAAAAGTGGTCACCTCAGAGAGGGGATGATTCTGAGTATTTTTCTATTTTCTTCATTTTGCTTGTCTGTAGTTTCTGACTTTTCTGTAAATGTGCATTACCTTCAAGATTATAAGTCATTAAAAAATTTTACAAAGTGAATAAATAAACATAAATCCCTTGCCTTAGTATCTGTCATCACTGTTATTATCAAGTAAAAGATAGATATGAAAGTGCTTTGGAAGCCATAACCTGAAGGATAATCATACTGTTATTATTGCTGTGATTGGAGTAATTTTAAGAATATAAGCTTATGATCTGTATTAGGCATTTCACGCCCCTAATCCCCATCTGGAGTACCTGGGGTGGCACTGTCGAATAAGCACTGGACCACAATATCAGTTTGAACCACATGGTTGGCAGTTCAAACCCACCAGCTTCTCCTTAAAAACCCTATACAGGGTTACTATGAGTCAGAACCGACTTGACGGCACGTAACAACAACAACATGTATTAGGAGGAGTCCTGGTGTGACACTGTAGGATAAAAGCTGGACTGCAAGGTCAGTTTGAACCATCTCACAAACACACACACACACACACACACACACACACACACTCACACACGTCTAGCTATGCTGACTTTTGGAACTAGAGCATTAGGTCCTGATTCTTCTGCACAACCAGGTAGTTTTAGATTTTGTTTTTTGGACTTAGTTTTTTTCATTTTACCCCTGGAAACGGCAACTTTTGTCAAGCTTTGCATTCTTCCCTTTTCTTAAATGTAGATAACAAGTCAGCAACAGGAGATGATCGTCTTGGATAGGCAGCTGGGGCATAAAAAGGAGGAACTAAATCTACTCCAAGGAAGCATGGTCCAGGCAAAGGCTGACCTCCAGGAAGCTCTGAGTCTGGGAGAGACTGAAGTAGCTGAGAAGTGCAATCACATTAGGGTATGTTTTTTAATAGTTCTTTTTAAGAGCCCTTGGACAGTACTGTGGATTTATTTTAAGATATTTTCATTTGATTCCCCTTAAATGCAAACATAAATTGCTGAACTCTTAAAAACCCTGCAATGTTGCTTTGGTTTTATGATATGCTTCTATGCTGTGTCTATCTGGAGTAGTTCCCCCATACCATATCCAGGACCTTCCTGCCTCTGTGTCCTTTCTCAGACCATTTCTTCTCCAGAAATGCCCTTTCTCCCTCATCACTAGCTAGAACCTGTTTTTCATGACCAACCTTCTTAACCACCTATTTGAAGACTTCCTTGACATTTCCCCTACTCCTGCTTAAGAAGTTTCTCTCTTCTGAGTTCTGAGTCACTCTCTCTGTGTATTCCCTAGGGCATTTAGTGTGATCCTGTTGATGTGTGTGATCTTCCTTATTGCACGGTGAGGTGCTGAGTCCCTAGAGGACAGAAGCTATGTCTGAATCAACCCTTGTTTTCTTTGACAACACAATGCCTTGCACATATAAATGTCACATAGACTATTTATAAGAGAACTGATTTTAAAATAATTTCCATTCACAATTTTGCAGAAAGGCATGATTTTTTTCCCCCCTTCCACAGGAAGTAAAATCTCTTCTGGAAGAACTGAGTTTTCAGAAAGGAGAACTGAATGTCCAGATTAGTGAAAAAAAAACTCAACTTGCACTTATAAAGCAGGAAATTGGAAAAGAGGAAGAAAATCTTCAGGTAGTTTTAGGGCAGATGTTTAAACATAAAACTGGTAAGTTTAAAGAAAAAGAGTCATATAGGATTTGAGGTTAGAAAATGTCTATATTCCAGATCCCAAGAAACATTCAATTGGTCAAATTATTAATAAGTAAAGAAAAGCAAAGTTTAAAGGAATATATTATTTTCATCCATTCAAATGATTTATTTAAAAGCAGAATAATCATATTTCTTGCTGACTAGGATGTGGTGTAAGAGGACCAGGTATAGGTTATTGGTTGAAGTATGAACTGAACAGTCTCCCTGTGTCTCGAGCTTCTTAAACACCATGGGTATTGGACCTCTGACCCTGCTTCCTAGGAATCTAAGAGGGCAAGCATTTATGAGAATTGCAGCAGTGTTTATAACAGCAGAATTTGGAAATAGTGTAAATGACCCGTTTAAAACGATTTTAAACAACATTTAATGGCATACTAAAATGTTCATGTGAAAAGTGAAAGAAATGAGTAAAAATTGGACATGTACTAAAATCCCATTTTATTTTTAAATATCCATGGGTATGCATCCATACCCATGAAAGGAAATACTTCAAAATGCTATTGTACTAGGGATTATCTTTGGATGGTCAGATAATTATTTTCTTGTTTCTTTTATTTTCTGAATTCTATACAATAAGCAAATATTTTTGGTAGAGTGTTAACTTTAAATACCTACATTTCAAAAAGGCCAAAAAAAAATGTTTGTTTGTTTTTAATTTAATTTAAAAATTAGATGTATAGTTTAGTTTTTATATTTTATTTTATTTGTTATTTGTTAAAGTGCTGTTAACTTATTTAAAGGACCTTTGTTTTTCCTCATTAAAAAAACAAACAGAAACAATTTAATAACTTTCAGAGTTGAGCTCAAAACAGATGATCAAATTATCTGTACCATTATTTTCTATTTCATTTTGTTTCATTTCATATGTTTCTAAGTTCATTTACTAGCTTAGACCATGCTTTATTTCTGTCTGTTAGAACTCAAGAATATTCTGGACATATTGCAACTTGAAAACAATGAGCTACAAGGCTTGAAGCTACAGCATGACCAAAGGGTGTCTGAGTTAGAGAAGACACAGGTTCAAGTGCTGGAGGTAATGCACTAAGCTGTGGCACCCTTAGCAAACTGCAGTCTTTCTCTTACAGGATGTTTGAGTTCTGTTTTATCTGATTTAGGAAAAGCTGGAATTAGAGAATCTGCAGCACACAGCCCAACGACAGAAAGGGGAAATCGAGTGGCAGAAGCAGCTCTTGGAAAAGGACAAACGGGAAATGGAGCGAATGACCGCTGAGACCCAAGCTTTACAGCTGTGCATTGAGTCTTTGAGCAAAGAAAAGGAAGATCTCGAAGAGAAATGTGACAGTTGGGAAAAGAAGGTGGCACAAACCAAAAGGTGAGAGCAGGAACAGTAAGCCTGCCTGATTCCTTCATGAGGGTTAAAGCATTTTTCTGTGTGTGTCCAAATGATACAAACATAATATTTTTAAAAATTGGAAAATAGAGACTAAGAAAATAAACACACTACAAACTCACTACCCTAATACAATCCACCAATAGTATGTTATAGTGAATTTCCTTCTAATTTGCTTTGCTATCTATTATTTAAGATAATAATTCTTCCCAAATATATCTATAGATTCAAGACAATTCCAATCAAAATCCCAGCAGTCTTTTTTGTAGAAATTGATAACCTGATTATAAAATTCATGTAAGATTTAGAATAGAATCTAACTTTTTTATATGTGATGCCAAACACTTTTAAAAAGAACAACAAAACTTTAGGAGTACCACTATCTGATTTCAACACTTGTTTACATAATTATTAAAACCTAAATTAAAAACTTCTGGAAGAATAATAGGAGAAAGTCTCTGTGGCTTTAGGTTAGCCAAATCTCTTAGGTATAACACCAAAAGCTAAAAGGAAAGAATTTATAAAAATAGAAGTTAGTGAAGCTTAAAACTCTGCTTCTCAAAAGACAGTGTTAAGATCATGAAAAGACAGGCCACCAGCTGAGAGAAAATCTTTGTAACCATGTATCTGATAAAGCACTTATATCCAGAAAATATACATATATTTTTAAACCTCTCAAAACGCAGTAAGAAAACAACCCAATTTTAAAAAAATAGGCAAAATATTTGAGCAGATATTTCACCAGAGAAGATATATGAATGGCAAATAAGCACATGCAATAATGCTCAGGGTAGTAATCACTGTGGTCGTTGTTAGGTGCTATTGAGTACCAACTCCTAGTGACCCTGTGCACCACAGAAGGAAACACTGCCCAGTCCTGAGCCCGCCTCACAATCATTATTGCATTTGAGTCCATTGTTGCTGCCATCTTGTTGGGGGTCTTCCTCTTCTTCACTGATGCTCCACTTTACTTAGCATGATGTCCTGATAACATGTCCAAAGTATGAGAGATGAAGTCTCACCATTCTGGCTTCTAAGGAACATTTTGGTTGTACTTCTTCCAACACAGATTTGTTTATTCTTCTGGCAGTCTATGTACTTTCACTAGTGAAATGCAAATTAAACCATGAAGTGATATCACTACCCACCCATTAGATTGTCAAAAATTAAAGATTACTGTTCTACATGTTAGTAAGGAACTGCCATACACTATTGGTGGGAATGTAAAATAGCACAACCACTGTGGAAAACAGTATGTTATTTCCATAAAAATTTAAACATACACTTACCATCAAGTCCAGCCATTTCACTCCTAGGTATTTATGCCAGAGAAATGAAAGCATGTGTCTATACAAAGACTGTACACTGATGTGCATAGCAGCTTTCCTAGTAACAGTTAACCACTGAAAGCAAACTTACAGTCAGTTGGTAAATGGATAAACCATAATGTGCCACTCATCAGTAAAAAGGGATTAAAGTACTTATGTATACAAAAGCGTGGATAAATCTCACAAGAATTATGCTGAGTGGAAAAAAAAATCCAGACAAAACAAGTATATACTGTATGATCCCATTTATGTAAAAGAATGCATACTCCATATTTGTATCCATGGCTTTTCTAAAACTTCAATTTAGTGAGCTATTTTTAGAAAATCTCTTACTTATAAAGCTGCTGATAAAATTTCTTGAGAAAATGAACTGAAGAGGTAGATGTTGTGAAGAGTTTTCATTGTTCAGAGTTTCTGTGGCTGTTCTTTGTGAAATGGTAACCCTAGTCAGTCCTCAGTCATCTCGTGTATGTGCGTGAGCATTCTGTATCTGACGGTTTGACTTACTCTGCTTTTGCGGTAGAGTTTTGGCAGCTGCAGAAGAGACTAGCCAAACAGAACAGTTGAACTTAGAGAAGTTGGAATTGGCTGTCAGGAAACTGCAGCAGGAAGTAGACCAGCTAAACAGAGACAAGCTCTCACTGCATGAAGACGTTTCAGTTCTGCAGCAACAGCTACAAGGTATGTGGCAGCAGAACAGGAAAGACTAAGATTTTTCTCTGGTTTTTCTTCTTACATCAGTAATTCATGCTAATAGTTATGGGGTTTTTTAAAATTCAATTATGGTGATGGGTGCACAGCTTGGAATATATAAGAGCCACTGAATTGTACATATCAAATGAGTAAAATACGTGGCATGTGAATTATATCTCATTAAAACTATGTTTTTAAGTCATCTATTTTATTTAAAAGGAGCTCTGGTAATGTATTTGTTAGGATTCTGGCTGCTACCCTCAAGGTCGGCAGTTGGACACTACCATCTATTCCATAGGACCAAGATGAGGTTTTTCTGCTGCTATTAAGATTCATAGCCTCGGAAACCCTATGCAGGTGGCCTTGGGTTGGAACCGGCTCCACAGTAAACCACCACCACCATTTTCTTTAAAGAAAAAGTAAAAGTCATAGCAAAAAAGTTGAAAATAAAGATTATTATTAACTTACTCCTCAGAAGGAAGCCTTGTGGCACAGTGGAATAAGTATTGGCTTACTAACTGCAACATCAGGGGTTCAAATCCATTAACCTCTCATTGGAGAAAGATAAGGCTGTCTGCCCTTGTAGAGATTTCCGGTCTCGGAAACCCTGAGGAGCAGGCCTATAGGATGCCATGAGTGGGGATCATCAGCTCGACAGCAGTGAGTTGTTTTTCACTCCTCAAAGATAACTCCTGTTAACAGTTTAGTAAATATCCTTCCAGATTGTCATTTGTATATATACACACACATATATAGGGGCTCCTGGTGTGGTGCTGCAGGATTAGCACTGGACTGTGAACCACAGGGTTGGCAGTTCAAATCCACCAGCTGTTCCTCAGAAACACTATACAGCAGGGGTGGGGAATGTCCGGCCCTTGAGCCATATAAGGCCTTAGAAATCATGTGATCTGGCCCTGCCAAGGCAACCACAGTCCTAGCCATCACATTATAGCAGGCTCATTTTTAAGTTGAGCATTTTGTATAACCCACAAATAATGTTATAAATATCCAAATGACCCTTGACAGAAAAAATGTTCCCCACCCCTGCTACACAAGGTCACTATGAGTCAGAACCAACTCAGTGGTACTTAACACTGACAGTACATACATACATGTTGTTGTTGTTGTTAAGTGCCATTGAGTCGGTTCTGGCTCAGTGACCCTGTGTAGGGTTTCCAAAGAGTGGCTGGTGAATTTGAACTGCCAACCTTTCAGTTCAAACCAACCTTGTGGTCCAGTGCATTATCCCACCGTTTCACACCAGTACTTCACATATATAGGCTGAGGGTTAATGTGCTGGACTATAAGCTCTGTTGCACTGCAAGGTCAATGGGTCAAGTTCACCAGCCGCTCCTCGGAAACCCTAAACAGGGTTGCTATGAGATAGAACCGACTCAACAGCATTTAACAATATTTATCTATTTTTATGTATGTATATGTGTGCTTAGCCTACAGTGCCACACCAGGACTCAGACTTTGATAGTGATATAAAATTTATTCCTAAATTATCTTCCTGAAAGATTGTACCAGTTTACATTTCTACCAGCAATGTATGAGGTACCCATTTTTAAAATATGAATGTCACCAACACTGGGTACTATATTTAAGAATTTTATTTTTATTATGAGGTTTTGAACCTGGAAGTGTTTAAAACCCTGGACCCTGGTTTTTATATGTAACTCTGTCTTTTGGCCTTTAGTAAGATCAAAAGCACAAACTCAGACCAACCCTTTGCTGTCCCGTTGATGCCGAGTTGTAGCGTCTCTGTAGACTAGAATTTCCCCACAGCGTTCTCAAGACTAATCGGTACCGTAAGTCTGCCACATCTTTCTTCTGTAGAGTGGTTGGTGGGTTTGAACCACCAACCTTCCATTTAGCAGCCATGCACTTAACCACTGTGCTATTTAGTAAGCTAGTATGGCAGAATCATATGAACGGGCTTCAAAAAGTTTGTGGAAAAATGGAATGAAAGGATAATGGGATTTTTCCACAAATTTTTTGAAGTGCCTATGTACATGTAACAGAAATAGATTTTAATTTACTTCTGTTTTTAAGAGAGGCTGATGGGAACCTGGTATTTCTTACTTTATGAAAACTTTACTTTTGTAGAAAAACGGGAAGAGGTAAACACACTACAGGAGGAACTAACTCATGTCCAAGACCATTTGAACCTAGCAGAACAGGTAAACTTAGCAAATGTCATCTTCCAGTAGGATCCTGAAGGCATGCAAACAGTTGAAACAACAACAAAAAATCAAGCAGGCTGGTTTCTTTTCACAACAGCAAGTCCCATGGCAACATCTATACAACCCAAACATATAATTTAAAGCTTTGGTGCAAAGCAGTGGTTTTCTAATTTTATTTTAGTCCTAGAACTCTTGAGTCAAACAAAGTTTTACTCAAAGCTAATAAGTAGAGTCTGGCCTTTCAGCAGTCCCAAATGGACCTTCTCTGACTGACAAGGCCTCCAAAGGCTGGCTTTAGGTTTCATCACTGATTTGCCCAGTGACCTCCAGATCTGGCCCTCTGCCTTGTCAGATATTGAGTAGAGAGGCTTCTTGACTCTCTGGTACTTGATGATCTTAAAAGTAACTTTGTTTTGTCTCTTGGATAATGTCATTGTGTTAAGTTTCAAAGAACCCCAAGCAAATTGTGGACCTCAGTTTCCCTTGTATAAATTAGCAGCTAGTTTAGACATCTAATCTAGTTTACACATTTAATTCTCTTCCTGCTACCTTTAGGATCCTGTGCTTCTAAGACATATAAAACTTGAAATCAAAATGCTCTAGCTTAAGATTCTTAACCAGGTTCATATGAATATTTTCTGTGGGTTTCAAAAACACTTCATTCGGCTCCTTAAAGAAAGAAGTTTTATTATTTTCTATATAAATACTTTGAATAATAACAAAACCATGACTAGTAGGCTCATTTTTAACTAACATTATTAAAACTGACTCGTTTTTCTTAATCCTCTTTACAATCTTGAGATGGGTGTTATATATTTTTTCTTAACAATAAGGCAACTATAGCTTGGAGGAACTGGAGTTTCTTGCCTAAAGTTCCGTGTTTTTTATTTGACTTTGTTATTCCACCTAAAGGATCTGCTTCATGCCACCAAGCACCGAGACATGCAGCGTAGTGAGCAGACCAGGCTTCAAAAGGACATTAGTGACCAGAAAAAGAAGTTTAAAGACTGTCAAAAAGAAGGGGAGACCAAACAACAACAACTTCAACAACTTCAGAATGAGATTGAAGAAAACAAGCTCAAGCTAACCCAACAAGAAATGGTACCACACATTATCTCATGTAAAGGGAAGCATTTTGCCTCTTTTGTGAGTTTCTTCTTAGAAGAAAGTGGCTGAAAGGTATCCCCTCTGGGACTGCACTTCCCTTAACTGCCCTGTGTAAGCAGGTGTGAATTTTATGCCAACTATTAGAATCTCTTGATGCTAATGTGTATGGACCAGTAAGATCATAAAACATTGATTCTGTAAAGAAGTTTAATGACCACATTAAGATGTCCACCTTTACTATGTGAATACCTCTGTAATTTGCTGAACAAATAATTTTCCAGCCCCAGTTTGGTCACTTTGTTAGAGGGAGCTCACTGTGTCATAGTGGGCCATTTTCTCTACTCTGTGTTGACCTGGAATCTGTCTTGTGTCCATGGTGGTTCTCTCAAAGGGGGGTATTGAGTGATTGTTATTTTATGACTAACTAAGGTTGTTCTGTATTAAGATGTTTCAAAAACTCCAGAAAGAAAGAGAAAGTGAAGAAGAGAAATTAGAATCCAGTAAAGTGGCATTGAAGGAGCAGCAGCAGGAGCTGGAAAAGGAATTAACAGACCAGAGAAGCAAACTGGGGCAGGTGCTCACAGAGGTGTTGGTGGCTGAAGAACGTGTCAGGACTCTGCAGGAAGAGGAGAGATGGAGTGAATCCCTGGAGAAGACGCTTTCCCAAACCAGTATGTATTCTAGAATGTCGCACTGCGGTTAACTGTGTAAAGGAGACCCAGCACCATCCAGAAACCCAAAAGGAGGTAGGAGAATCAAAGCAGGAGATATGATACCTGGTTTGATGCTCATAGCCTAATGAATGATGAGGAAATGGCTCAGACAGACCATGAAGATTGGTAGCTTGCTTAGAGGCACGATTCAGTCCTGGGACTATTTGATTCTTGAGTTTAAGAGTGCTATCTCAAGCAAGGGGAACATGAAGGCAAAGAAGTGCCAAAAGGTACTCTAAAGGCTTTCTAAGTAGTAGAGTATTTATGAGCTTTGGGAACAATGATCTGTTCCATGTCAGACAAAAAACAATATGAATAAATTTATTTTTGTCCAAATTGGACATAGTAAATGGAACCAAAATAAAGGTATTTGCCTTTGAGTCTGTGTACTCTCTCTTTAGCCATATATAAATGAATTTGCCTTGGGAATCCAGGGTTAACAGTTGCTCACACGCCAATAAATAAGTTTTTTTTTTCATCATCTGCAAAGTTTAATAGGCTCAAAAGATGTTACTTCCCTTAGTGAACTCAATGGGTCTGGAGATCTGAAAGGGCTATTTCTCCTTCTCTGGGAAGTCTTGATATGCCCATTATGAAAATGGAACTTAGCTGATAGACTCAGAACTGAAACATGGACATGGGTGACTCTAAGTAGAGTGATTAGAAAAAGCCATTTCAAGGGCCCTTTTTATTTAGAAGCATTATTTATTGAGCACTCTTTGTGCCCCAGGTTTTTGCATACATGATTATCATTGAACAACAGGAGACAGGTTCCTCATCTTTAATTTAGGGCACATGTGTAGGAGTTTCCTATGTGATTTCCCCTGTACTCCCTTCCATGAAGAAAGAAATACAGATATGGCTGCCTTAAAGGCAAGGGTTATGAAGCAGCCTTCCAGCTGTCTAGTCCATGGACCACTGCACTCATGAATGGTGCACTGTTTATTCTCTTTTGTCTCCAAAACTTGAAAAGGAAAGCAACAGCTATCCTGGGATCAGGCCCTCCTGGAAACAGTTGCTTCGAGAGACACCCCCCTGCCCAGGCCTCTGGTGTGGGTCAGGTTAGATTTGTGGGACTTAGGTACGGATGAGAGTGCCTGAGGGAGTGACGTGTAATCTGCCCACAGCCAGCCCGCAGCCTCTGGTTAGCCTACTAACATTGTTCATTTCAGAGCGACAGCTTTCAGAACGGGAGCAGGAATTAACAGAAAAGTCAAGTGAGCTTGTGGCTCTCCAAAAAGAGACAGACTCTATGAGGGCAGACTTCAGCCTCCTGCGGAACCAGTTCTTAACAGAAAGAAAGAAAGCCGAGAAGCAGATTGCCAGCCTAAAAGAAGCACTTAAGACCCAGCGCAGTCAGCTGGAGAAAACCCTTCTTGTGAGTACCTGCTGCCCTAGCAGCTTAGGAGGTAATTGATGCATTTAAATTTCTAAACTAAAACAGTCAGTGCAGCAGAAAAAAAAAAAAAATCTATTGTCCATCAACTCTGTACCTAATCCTACTATTGGTATTGGTGTGCAGATGCCTAATCCATTCTTCCAAGTTGGCTGTAGGTGGTTCCCTAAAACTGGGCATCAGCCTCAGAGGAGTTCTCGGGCTGAATGGTGTGGTGCTGTCTAGGATAAGCACTGGACTGTTAACTGCAAGTTAGGCAGTTCAGACCCACCAGCCACTCCTCAGAAAGCCCTATGCTGGGTCACTATGAGTCAGAACCATCTCGGTGGCACAACACAAAGTTGGCAGTCCATACCCACCAGCTTGCTTCTCTAAAGATTGACAGTCTTTGACTCGCTAGGGAAGTTCTCCTCAGTCCTATAAGGCCTCTGTGAGTCAGAATTGACTCGATGGCAGTAGGTTCTGTTTTGGGGAGGGTTATTGTGAAAGAGCTCCCAAGTGGTGCAAGCAGTTAAGCACCTGACTAGTAGCAGAATGGTTGGGTTTCAAATCTACCCAGAGATGCCTCAGAAGAAAGGTTTAAGGGGTCACAACCACAGAACCTTGTGGAGCACAGTTCTACATGGGACTGCCACAAAGCAGGATCAGCTCATCCGCAACTGGTTTGGTTTGTTTTGGGGTTTCTAGGTACTGCACAAATGTCACTTTACAAATCATGTGTTTTCCAAAGGGTGATTTTGCATATATGATTATAAAGATAGAATGTTAAGTGCCATTGAGTTGGTTCCCATCCACAGTGACCCTGTATAGAGTTTCCAAGGAGCAGCTGGTGAATTTGAACCACTGTCCTTGTGGTGGAAACCAACATTGCAGTCCAGTGCATCATCCTACATTGCCACATTAGAACTCCAGAGATAGAATATAGATGTCTAAATTTTAATCCTATGATGAAGGATGTTTTTTGCGTTGGTAAAAGAGAAAATAACTATCAAAAATAATGCTGCAATACTTGACTGTGTAGACTTTGAGCTAAGAAACTTGAATATGGTGCACTTCTAGCTACACTACACCTGTCAAAGGCGGGTGGAACTTTTAGATTTAGGGACTCTACAGCATTTCACTACAACAACAAAGAACTAGGGAAGCTGAGACCCTGATGGGAATCGAATTATAGAACTAGTGAGTGTGTAAGCTGGCAAGCCACAGCACTACATATTGGACTCGAGAGTCATGGTCCTCTTTCTGTGTTAGGAACAAAAACAGGAGAATAGCTGCATGCAGAAGGAAATGGCAACAATTGAGCAGGTGGCCCAGGACAACCATGAGCGGGCCAGGCGCCTGATGAAGGAGCTCGTCCAAATGCAGCACGAATACACGGAGCTCAAGAAACAGGTGTGTGCCCACAACAAGGGGGGTCATTCAGTACCTTCACTCCCTCAGGGCTCCAGCAGAGTTGTTTACGGGGGAAAAAAAAAACCTTACAGAGGGGATTGGTTTGCAAATTTGTAAAAAGCTTATTATAAGAATTTTAAGTCAAATCTGTTTTTCCAGTTTTAAAATTTAGAAGTACACTTCCACAGAAGGATTTATTTGTTAAAAGTAGACTTTTTCATTGTGAGCTTTGCCATTTAAACCATTTAAGTGTGCAATCCAGTGACATTCATGACATTCGCCGGGTTGCACAACTATCACCACTATTTCAAAAAGTTATTTTTCATCCTAAACAGAAACTCAGTACCCCTTAGAAAATTCATAGGAGCCAAAATGTAGGAAAAAACCTACATTTCCATTAACAAGTAAGTAAATGGATAAACAAAACGTGGTAAACGCATACTCAGTCAGTAGGAGAAATGAAGTCTTGATGCATGCTGCAATATGGATGGAACTGCATTTGACATTTGTGAATTGATTTATATAAAAAGACCAAAAAAACAAAACAAAACAAAAAAACAGGCAAATGTTTAGAGACCTACATTTATTAGTGGTGACACAGAGGCAAGAGAGAGGGAAGAAAGTGGATTATTGGGAAAATCTCATTGATTAAGCATACGATTCCACAGCTGATTCTTGTGATTACTGTCAATAAACTGTGCAACTGTGAAAAGTTGCTTACACTGTGAGATCGATATGTTTACAACAATGGGAAAAAGAAGAGCAGCTGCTGAGGGTGCTTATGTCTAAACACACACACCTTATGAAATGTGCTTGGTGCTTTGGAGGCTTAAAGTCATGGTTTCCTGGACCATCCCTGAGAACTCTGTTCTGCCTCCTAGTTCATTGTGTAGTACTGGGCTCTTAAAAGCTGGCAGGTGGCCATACAAGGCACAATCGGTTTCTGTATTCATCTGGAACAACAGAGGAAGAAGGAGAGCCAGGAATAGGAGGATATGGAATGTGTGGCCAGCTGCTTCCTTTGTCATGAGAACAAGAACTGGATGGTATCTGGCTACAGGTCTTGAATACTTTGATCAAAGATTCTATAGGAGAATCCAAATTAAAATGTGGAAAATGTAGAACAGAATTACATTTTCTCATGGAATCTAGACTCTCTGGAACCATGAAGGTTGCATGAACCCCTGAAACTACTGCCCTGTGATCATCTTTAAACCTTAAAATAAAAGTATCCCCTGCAGTCATCTTAAAACTGAACAACAGTTAGGCCTAAGTAGTTTAAAAAAAAAAAAAAAAAAAATTAGTCTGCTTTATTGACAACAGCAACTCACAAAATTAGATTAGAAAATTTGTTAAGTGCCACGGAGTGGGTTTTGACTCATAGCAACCACGTATAGGATTTCTGAGGCCTTTAATTCTTTTTGAAGGAACAAAAAGCCTCATGTTTCTCCCTTGGAGTGGCTGGTGGGCTAAAACCCACTGTGAGTGTTAGAGGGCAGTGAATTTCTGTTAATGAGAAAGGTTAACCAGTGTCACTAAATTGTATATGTAGAAATTTGAATTGGTTTGTTTTGCTCTGTAAATTTGCAACAACAAAATCTCCCCTCCCTTCAGCCCTTTGGTAACTACTACTAAGCTTGGCTATCTGCCAATTCTAGATATTTCATATAAACAGGATAATAGAGTATGTATCTTTTTGTATCTGACTTATTTCACTTTGTAGAATGCTTTCAAGATTCTTTTTTATCATCCTATGTATTAGAACTTCATTTTTCTTTATGGCTGAGTAATATTTCATTGTATGGCTATACCACACTTTATCCATTCATCTATTGTTTCCATCTTCATAATGATGCAGTACGAGCATCTGTCTGAGTTCCCAGGTTGGGAGGTTTGGATTGTGTACCTAGGACTTGAGTTGCTGGGCTCTTTCCTAACTCAGTATTAACTCTTTGAGGAATTGTCAATGTTTTCCTCAGTGGCTGCATCTCTTTGCATTGCCTCCAGCAGTGGATGAGAAGACCCCAGTTTCTCCACATCCTCATCAACACTTACTATTTTCTGGTTTGCTGGGTTTCAAGAATGGGAATGGGAAAAATGCTGTAGTACTTTCAGCCAGGGAAACATCTGGGCCACTCCTGAACTCTAACTGGGCTGCTGTGGCCCAGCTACTCTTTGTCCTTGGAACTATCCATAGTCATTCCAGTTCATCTGTGCCTCCTTTTCCGTACACACACCCTCTGACTCCATAAGAGATAACTTTTAATTTAAAAGCCCCAATCCTTAGTGACTATATAAAATAAAAGCATTTACCAGATCATTTCTAAGGATTCATCTGCATTAATGTTTATGATCAAGATCACGTAACTTGTTTCAATATATGGCCCTTTGGAGATGGTTGTAGTTGCCATTTATTAAGTGCCAATTCTCATTTAGTTCTCCCATATCTGGGAGAGTTACTACCTCAGTGTATAAATGAGGTAACAGACTGCACAGTTAGCTAACTTGTTCTAACTCATACTGCTAACGTTTACTGGAAATAAAATTGGCGTCTCGCTTTGTCTTCACTTCAAAGAAGCGGACTTCCATAGAGTAATTTACCATCAAGGAAATGATGTGCATGTTTTCCTCAACTGTAGTTGCTCAATCAATAGGCCAGTAAAATTTCTTCCCTGGTAGTTTATACTTGGTTACATGAATAATTCCAAGTTTTAAGAGTGCTAAAAAACACAGAGGTTGTCATTTGTAAATCTTTAACTGTAACTATATATGACACATTAAAACAGCTCAATTGTAGTAACTTCCTAACTTGACCCAGGGGGCTTTACTATTTGACTCTCCCTCATGTTTTAAGATGGCAAACCAAAAAGATTTGGAGAGAAGACAAATGGAAATCAGTGAAGCCATGAGGACACTTAAATCTGAGGTGAAAGATGAAATCAGAACCAGCCTTAAGAATCTCAACCAGTGTCTTCCAGAACTACCAGCAGAACTGGAAGCTATTTTTGAAAGAAACGAAAACTTAGAAGGAGAGTTGGAAAGCTTGAAAGAGAACTTTCCATTTACCATGAATGAACGACCATCACTTTTTGAAGAAAAACTAAACTTTTCCCAAGTTCACATAATGGTAAGGGTTTGTCCTACTCTGCTCTGGGCTGCATAGAAGGGTAATTTGGGCTTTTGAAAGACTGGTTCCCGCACTTTCCCAGATAAATTGAAAAAACAGAATTGAGGGTGGCTGGTTGGTTACTGATGGACTCACTGATGTGTCCCTTTTCCCTATGAAAAAGGATGAACAGTGGCGTGGAGAAGCACTTCGAGAGAAACTGCGTCACCGTGAAGATCTACTCAAGGTTGCCTTTAAAAAGACAAATAACAGTTATGAGATAGTTATCACATTGGAGAAAGTGAGATCAATTTCTTACATTCACAGACTGCTCTCACATTCCCTCTGTTACAGCACTGAGAGCAATTTCATAGATTACATAGTGGAAGCTCAGAGAAGATGGCATATCAGTTTGGCAGTGGCAAAGGCATTGTTCTTCAACCTGTGTAATATGCTTTGCCTCTACTACAACCAACTCAACCTGTGTAATATGCTTTGCCTCTACTACAACCAACTAAGTACTTGGGGCAGGAACTAAAAAATGGCAACTATAATTTGTCAGTTATATTGTGTTAATATTTACCTGATCCATGAGTTCCTCCTAAATTAGTGACTGACTTTTCCAATTTCACACAGAAAACTTTATGTAAAATTGAGGTTTCTTTTCATAGGCTCCAGGTTAAGAGGAATAATGGTAGGCACAGACATTCCCCTCTTCCCAGGCTACAGGGGATAAAATCACGGGCCAGTGGTTGGGGGAACAATTAGTAATACTGGAAAAGTAGGCTTCAGTGTCAGATAAGTAGTTTAATAAGAACACACTGCATTTGAGGGACATATATCTGTAGGCAGCTGAAAATCAGAGTCTGAGATATTGTCTAACAGTCAATATTGACCATCAGCTTTAGACCTAGAGAATCTGGAGCTGAAGACTCTATAAAGTGGGAGTAGAAATAGAAGCGTGAGATCACCTCCAGGCCAAATGTTGAACACACAGGATGTGTGTTTGGAGAAAGACTGTACCACACGGGCAGAGAGGAGGCAGTGCTGCCAACTGTAGCCTCCAACCATGTGTGGCTATTTCAATTTTTAATTAAACATAAAAATTCAATTCCTTAGTAGCTGCATATTCATCATTAAGAAAATTCTGCTGCACAACACTGCTTTAAACTTTGAACCATTTCAAGGGTACAGCTAGAGACCTGGTCAAGGATGAAGTAAATACAATTTGTGCATAGTGAGGAAACAGTGAAGGTATCAAGCTTCATCTTCTAGATCATGGCGGGAGAGGAAGAGAGATGAAGCAGTGATTTAAAGAGGGAGGTGTAAGGGGTGAAGAAATCCTAATCACTTAGAGTGGAGAGAGTGGTAAACGTTTATGCATTGAGAATTATCCATCTAGCACCTCCCTCAGTGTTTTTTAGGACAAGAGCATTTTTAGCAACAGTTCCTACTTTCTGGCAGTCATATTTACTTACCAGATGAGGAAGCTAAATCATAGTTCTGGTAAATTTTTTGTGTATAAAACCCTAAATTGTATCTTGACATTTTCTAGGCTCAGCTTCGACACTGTATGTCCAAACAAGCAGAAGTATTAATTAAAGGAAAGCGGCAGACAGAAGGCACTTTACACAGTCTGAAGAGACAAGTTGATGCTTTAGGGGAATTGGTCACCAGCACTTCTGCAGACTCAGCTTCTCTGTCACCCGGTCTGTCTCAGCTGGGGTCTTCCTTTGCTGAGGACTCTCAATTTGGACAAAGCCAGGTAAGAGGAAGTTCTTAACAGGGATTTTGATGTATTACATGGAAAGTAGTTGAAACCTTTGCATATGTTTTCTAGAGGTGACTTTAGAACATAAACCCCACCTTCTAAACTCTGTAAAATTTGTCTTAAGACCTGGGGGGCTTTTAAGGTCACAGTGGGGAAGGATGGTAAGTAGATGGCTTGGGAAGTAAACTAGAACTGGGATTTGGGTAACTGTCAGGGATCTAGTTTACTATTAGGTTCTCTACTACTGGTGAGGCCAACTTGAGTCCTAGTTTAGTTGGTCTCCCAGTAGCCTGGGAAGAGGTGACTGTGCCTACCTTTATTCCTCTTAACTTGGGGTCTATGAAAAGGAACCTGAATTTTACATAAAGTTTTCTGTGTGAAACTGAAAAGGTTTGTCACTAATTTAGGAGAGAACATGAAATAAACTGATGACCAGGTAAATATCAACACAGTATTACTGACAGATTACAGCTGTCACTGACAGATTACAGCTGTCATTTTTTCAGTCATTTTTTCAGTTCTTAACTATGTATATTTTGCTAAACAGTTTACATGTATTATTATTTAATCTTTACATACTTGGATTAGGAAAACTGTACAAAATGGTAAATGACCTGGTCAATGTCACAGTAAGTGACAAAACCAGGAGTTAGGGCTATACTATGTTCTTTGTCACAAAGCAGTAAATTACAGGGATTGAGCCCCAAGAAACGTTCAAGAAAAAGTGCCACTTCAATAGACCTACAGAGTAAGCAAATTACTTAGGGTCACACAGCTAATAAGCAGCAGAGCCAAAATTTGAATGTAATTACCAAATACTTTCTCTGGTAGGACCCAAGTCAGGTAAAGGCCAAAGCCATCATGGGGTTCATGACCAGCAGGGCATAATGTTCAGAGATGTTTTCTGCCTCTGAGATTTAGTGGGATGCTCCTACTCCCCTTTTAGTACATGCTGCCATTTGCTAGGGGTCTGTATAATAGTGAATCTGAGAACACATGCCTCATTCCACCTACCCCAGCAATAGAGCCCCTCAGGACATTTGTGTCCCACAAAGTATATCAGAATTTCATTATTACCTAAAAAAATTTTTTTTTCATTTCATTCAAAATGACTTTCATTACTGAAAACACATGGGTTAACAAAAAGCAGAAAACGTACCTGGAAAGGATTGAGAGAGTGAAGAGCACTTGTTACGTGCTGTTGAGTCAGTTCTGTCCCAAGCGATGCTGTATAAGGTTTCCAAGAAGCAGTTGGTCAATTTGAACCACTGACCTTGTGGTTCAAACTGACCTTGCAATCCACCAGGGCTCCTTAAGAAGCACTAGCCATTGAACAATTGGTGGGTTTCCTGAGGTAGGACAGCTCTTAGTAGTGGGAGAAGAATGCAGAGTCAGGTCCAGCTATCAGCTCACGGTGGAAGCTGAATGAATTCAGGTGCTCTGAAGTCCTGGTGTGGTGCTGAGGGTTAACGTGCTGGACTGCAGTCGATCTCAACTGTGAGGTCAGCTGTTCAAGCTCACCAGCCACTCCTCGGAAACCCTATACAGGGTCACTATGGGTCAGAATTGATTCCATGCACTTAACAACGAAGTCAAGAGGGTAAAAGGAGACATTAGGAAGCACAATGGCTAGAATCAAAGTGGGGTTGTAATCCAGGACTGAAGAGATGAAGTAGGTAGGGGTCCTCAGCACTAAAAGGCAGTTCAAATCCATCAACGGCTCCTCGGAAACTCTATGTTCATGGTTATGAGTCGGAACCAACTCGATAGCACTCAGCAGCAGTAGGTTTGAGTTAGGGGGCTGTTTTTGAAACCTAACTTTTCATCTTCCTTCTTTTCAGAGCTCCTTCCACCAAGTTATACCAGGTCCTTCAGAATCCCTAGGCCGTTACCTACACTGATGACATCCACCACCTACTCACAGGGTGCATGTTGCAGAGATCTTTTAGTTCGCACTTTCCATTGGAAGATTTCTAAATGTGAGTCTTTAAAAGACATCATCTTTTAATCTTACTGTTACAAATATTTAATTCATCCTTCTACCTTTTAGAAAAATGGTTCAGCCACATATGGAATACATTGCTTAAAAACCACTACCTCACTAACTTCATAGTTGAAATACCACTTTGTTTTTTAGCAAGATCCAGTGAATTCAGATGCTCAATCTGCCCAGGAGTTTATTTTCTTGAATCATTAATGCCAAGGATTTTGTAACTCACTTGTACAAATGAGAATAATTGTTTAATACTTAAACCAGGGCCATCAATGGCTGAGGGTTTTTTTTTTTTTTAATTTTTTTTTTTTTCAAAGCTTTGGAATGTTATGGGGGAGTAATTGATTTCTAACTGCACATTTTTAAAATGTATATATAATAACAAAGAAGAAAATGTACTTAAACTTTTCATTATTATATAGTGTTATTTTTGGATTTTGCATAAAATCTATTTTCATATGAAAATAAAAGATAACAAATTTGGGTTTGGGTTTGTCATCTATTTCACAGATCAATTGTAAAAACCTACATTTTCACATAATTCCATGAAAACAAGTCTTTCTTTCAAATGGCCTTCCATCTTCTGCCTGGAGGTTGACGTATGTTGTACTTACTTCTGAACGTATTTCATTTGGAAATAAGAACTATGACACTGCAGCTGTTGTCCCTGAGACAAAAACACCTCTTTTTGGTGGAAAACTAGGAAAACGTTATTTGGAGACTGTAGTGGTGAATTCAGACTTCAGTAATTAAGCATTTAGCGATATGATCTGTAAATTACTTGTTTAAAAATAAGGACAACAACTTAGCCGAGTTGTGTGGCAACCAGATTATTTCCAAGGGCCAAGTGCAGCATGAAACTACATGTAATAGATAGGTTTTAAGATATTCCCAAAAACTTTTTCCTAGGCAGCACTAGAGCCAGAACAGGTATTATATTAATACAATACAGAATAGCACAGAACAGTAATCCTTATCACCTTACTGAGGTTTATAATCCTAGATAATTATGTTTGGCTAGAACTGGACTATCAAGATAGGACTAAACGTAATTATAATAAAGACAATGAAAATGGCATAGGATTTATTAACAATGAATAATTTATAGAAGGCATCTACTTCCAAAAGGAAAAAAATAACATTGTTAGTGTCTCTTCTATTTACATTCTCCTGTTTTCTTAAGTTTTAGCAAACATATTTAAAAAGTTTGACCAATTCACAATGATTAAAATCTTTTAGGGCACACTTCTTGGGCCTGTCTCCATGCTGGAGAAGGGTAAATCAGCTTCTCTCTATACTGCCAAGTGAACAGGAATCATTTAGGTTTCTTTTCTTCTTTAAGGAGATTTAATGGAACCCTATATCTGTAAGATCACACTGAAAATAGTTCTCAAAACGATGATCTTATAGAATTAGAGGTGAGGTAAACACCTAGTTTCAAAAGACACAAAGAATTGTGGCACTGTGGGTTAATGCACCGGACTGCAAGGCTGGTTTAAAGTGTAAGGTCAGCAGTTTAACCTACCCCGCCAGCCACTCCTTGGAACCCTGTACAGAATTGCTATGAGTCGGAATTGACTGGCGGCTTAACAACAACTATTATTTCATGAACAAACAGCAAAAAAAAAAAAAAAAAAAAAATACATCAAATACTTTATTGTCCATGAAAAATACTTGAACGTTGTACTAGAATGTTTTCTAATGCATAAATAGTACTGAACACCAACTGCTAATCAGGAGGGCCTCTTCAAGGTACGAGGGCCATGAGTAACCTAGAGAAGCAGGTTGATCATACAAGCAGGAAAAATGTCATGGATTAGAAATTAAGAGAATTTCACATTCTCTCAAAAGTACTGCCCAGTGCCTGGCACACAGATAGTACAGTATGACAATTTGTTCCTCTATGTTTCAGCATCCAAGTTTATTTATAGGGACTGCACGTGCAAATAACAGATTTGGCCCTAAGTACAGTCAAGGGAGAACAAAATCATCCACCAAATGTGCTGATCTCACACTGAAAAAGGCTGACTGAAAACACCACAGTGTGATCTAAACACAGGATTAAAACTAGCTCAGTTACTCAACTCAGTGATGTGGTTTTATACGCTAAATATGTAGGCTTTTCTCTTTATACAATATGCACAATTCTACAACAAAAAACAAGTCAATAAATGTTTTGTCTGAAGAAAAAAGGAAATCCTATCGTAATTCAGAAAATAATGCAACCAATATTAATTTAATCTAGATACAGGTACTTTATTTACAAATATTTAGATTAATAGCATTTTGTTACATCAAATGAAGGGTACAGCAGTCTGAATAAATCCTTCTGTCACAAAAACAATTTAAGACCCACTGTAACGAACTTTTGGAATCAGGGTATTGTACCTAAACAAGCTGCAATCTTTAGTTTGTAATGGCTACCTTAGATTCCAATGGGTAGTTGGTTTTGGTTTGTAAATATATACACATACCAGCAGGTCATGGTCCCGGAGGGAGTTCCTTTTGATGCAGCAATGTAAGCAAAATGGATCACTGTAAATCTTTAATAGAATATACCAATGTACTTCAGGAATCTGGTTTTTTAAAAAGCTTAAAGACAAAAATAAAGATGAGCCCACAAATTGACCAAATCCTATTTTCTGCATATTCCAGTTTTGGCTTTATTTAACATTGACTATACACCACATGTTTACAACCCAAAAAGATGTTCTTTACTTTAGTGTCCCTAGAGAGGGATTTAAAATGTGTACTTTAAACATAGCACTTCAGCTCAGTGCATTCTGTATCATGTGCTAAGGCTTACCTACTATTTCAACTAATGTCTGGATTCCTAGCCTCTAAATCATAAACTCAATTACAATTAGGAACAGTAAGTAACTTGATACCTTTGTTGTCTAAAGATATCAAATTGTTTCTCTTAAAATACAGTATTCTTTTAGTGGCCATGCCACCTGATACAAAGTAGTAAGTTACTTTGTATCAGCACACACATAATACCTTTAGCAACACTTTCCCTTTCACAAAACAATTTATGCCAACATGACATAAAATAGCCCCTTCTACTATGAACACAAGAGAGAAAGTGTAAAAAATGCACAATTTCAAATCCCTTAACAGCAGACCTGCGGATCTGACTGTCAGGTTCAGAATCTAACATTCCAAAAAGGATAAAGGTATAAAAGCTTAAAATGTGCAATAATAAACCCAGCCTTTTTTCTTTTTCTATACAGTAAGGCAAGAAATGCAGCCTGTGATGCAAAAGGTTTCCAAAAAGAGAAAAGCAGGTTAGCACATTGTCAATTGCACAAGAACAATTAAGAAAGTCAGCAGGTAAGCCACAGTGCAAAGATGGGACAGAATTCGCTAGTGTTAATATTCTCACGCTAGGAGCTCTTTCCAGCATCATGTCGCCAAACTGCCAGCACCAAGGAGTGGAACCAGTACTGCCAGCTGCAGTTGTCTTATTTCCTTTTGGGAAATGGAAGGGAGTAACATGGTCACATATAGGTCATACTGTACAAACTGGTACTTTATACTGTTCTAATGCCAGTAATCAATTTATTTTCTTCATTAAAATAATATACACAGAATGTATTGTTAGTTCAGTTCCTTCAAATTTTATACATATTTACTTTCTGTTAAAGAGAAAAGGATAAATTGGTGTAAAAAAAGGATATAATTATTAATTAAGCACAAATTGATGTTTCCGTATACAAGGCTAAGACAGAAGCAAACCTCAAGAAAAATGCCACCCATACAACAGAGAATTTGTCCGTCCAAAACAAAACAAAAAAGCAGTTCTAGAACCCCTTCTCTACCATCAGAGGTCATTTCACAGCAATAGATATACTGATGACAACAGACATACCAGAACAGTTAAAGAAGGGGGAGGGTGGGAAGAAAGGCTTAAGATATAATAAATCAAACCATAGAGTGTGACAGCCTTGCTAAAAAGGGGGAATTGGGAGGCAGATAAAAATCATGAAGTCCAGCATCAGTGCTCAGTTTAAATCATGTATTGGTAACATAACTATCACAAGGACAATCAATCAAGGGGGGAAAAAGTCTAGATTTACCATGCAGGAGAGATTTATAACTCTACTTGCCTTTTGATAACCTGATTACATCTAGTTGTTTAGCAGTTTAGTATTGTGTTAAACGGTTTTGTTTTTACAACAGAGTTTCGTTTTTTTCTTTTTTAATTAAACCCAGTAAGATGTACAGAAGACAATGAAGCAGTAAAAAGTACTGCTCCCAACAGACATAGATGAAAGGTCAAATGAGGGGCCAGGGCAAGGAGGTCACTAGCAGCCACAGCCTTCTCTCTGGGGTTGGGGTTCACTGGTTAGCCGGCCTCCCTGCGGAGCTCAGGGTTTGTGTTATACACCAGACTCGGCAGCATTAAGATCCAGGCTTCCATCCTGAATGTTCTGGTAGATTTTCTTGGCAGCCTCAAGGAATGCATCTTCTACATTCTCTCCCCTAAGAGGCAAACAACAATTTTATTCAAGAACCATAGCTTTCTACAAAAGAGAAGACATTATACACTGACCTTTTGCTAACCTTTAGCCAACTGCCATGATGTCTTCAACTTAGCCACTGTCATCTAATAAGAGATTACCAGAAGACTGAGCTAAGAGAACAACATGGGAAAATATTTTCTGTGGAAAGCATATACACATGATACTAAGAGTTATTTCTACAAATCCAACTTGGATAACTCTGTGTTTTAATCATTAAAATGCTATATAATATAGAACATGATAGTTAATATGCCATTGTGGGGATAACTATATACAGAAAGATCACCAAACACAGACCAGCATTCTAAGACTTTATACAATCTGATCAGCCAGGCAGGAAATGGGCTTTTTATTTTTTTAATCATGTAATGGTGACGCAATTATGCTTGGACATGTTCACACTGCAGTTCCCCTGGTGCTAACATCGATAGGGCTAAATAATGAAGTAAGGTTAGTCTCTCCTCACCACTGCAAGTAAGTTTTGACCTAGTTAATGAGAAACTATGGAAGGAGTCCTAGAGTTCAATATGAACATATGTGAATAATTAGAAAATGTTATGCTTCTGATTTTTTTTAGACTGATTATTCTTAAGACTCTCAGAATTTCCTGAAGTCGTGCTTTTTACCATGATCAGAAGTTATTTTATAAACAAGCTGACCAAGCTTGGGTCTGGCTCAACTTCAGTTGTGAAAGTCAAACACTTTTGAAATGCAGTTTTATTTTTTTACCTAAGCTACCACCAATGGCTACAAAAATCAAGGCACAATCTTTTAGGTAGAATAACAAAAAATAATGTTACTTTGACATTTGAGACAAGAAGTAAAGGAATGCCTATTCAATATTATACACTTAGAAAAGAAATTTCTCATTCTCGAGTGGTAGACACCTTTTTCATATTCAACATTCTACTTTAAGAAACGACAAAGAACCAAAAACATGATCTGCATCTTAGCGATAACTTACGTTTTTGCACTTGCTTCAAGGAACAATAAGCCTGAAAATAAAATTCACACTATGATCAGGACACTTCAGAGTAACTCATGAGGGCATTTCTCTTCAGTAACATCTGAAAGCAAACTTTCCCATCAACTTTTAGGACTCCAACCATAATATTTAATGAGTACATTAGTTTGAGAACGAAGAAATCTTTGTATTTCTCACTAAATACTTGTACAATCTATACTCTTCTCCACACATGAATCTTAAGTAAAAACATAACTATATATTATTTGATTCTTGAGGTACCTACACAGTATGCACTGGACTGTGAATCACAACATCTGCGGTTCAAGCCCGCCAGCTGCCGCTCAGAAACAGGTGAGCGTTTATGCTTCCTGTAAAAGTTAACCCTATACAGGGTCGCTATAAGCTGGAGCTGACTCAAGGGTACTTAACAACAGTGCTTTTTTTTTTAAATGTTTTTATTTTGCATTGAGTGAAAGTTTACAGGGCACATCATCAGCTTCACATTCAACCATTCATATAGCTTGTTTCATTACATTGATTATTATCCCCTCCATATATCATCAGTTTACAGTGTTTCTATCCTCTTTTGCTTTTTTTTTTTTTTGGATGGGTGAGTACTTGCCTTTTTGGAATTTACAGTCTCGGCTTTTAGGGAAGGTTTTTACATTTGTCTGTGGATATCCAGGGCTCATGTATGAGATTACTAACAAGCATTACTGAATAATCAGATGAGGGACAGTTTGCTATGTCTATTAGGTAGCTAGAGTCTGATCCTCAGAGCCTATGGTTTGGACGGTCAACAACGCTTGGGCCCACAGGGGTTTGTCAACAGTGCATTTTTAAAACTCAAATAAGCTGTAGTATCAAAATCCCACCTTTACTTAAAAAATTCAATGAACTGTTACCCCCAAAAAGGCATTAAAACTCTTAAAAGAAACCCACCATTTTCTTCAGCAAACTGTTTAGCTTCTTCATATGTAACATCTCTCTGTGCCTCCAAATCTGCTTTATTTCCTATGAGGATAATAACCTAATTTGTGATAAAAAGAAAAAGACAGCTGTCTTAAAACAAAAGCAATCACTTAAACCAACCACGTGTATTCTGAAATCCAGAAACCTTGAAAGAAAAAAAATATCTATACCTAAAAACAAAAAATCCCCAGTGGTAACACTGAATGAGGATAAAGTACACACAATTTGATAACGGTACACAGCATCACTAAAAATGCACAGAAAGAGGTACCTGTGGGAAATTGCTATAGCATATGTAATTACAAAACAATAGCAAAACCACCAAAAAATATGTATGCAGGCACAGACAAAAAGGTATGTACATATATGTGAGAGTAAATAAAAAGTGTTGCTACAGGTACACAGGCAGAGCAGATTCACACAGGTGATGGGAAAGGTGCAATTCCTTCTTTTTCAACATGTTCCCCCCTGCAAGGCCTCATCCACCCACAAGCACAGATCCTGTTCTCCATGAGTTTGGAGCCATGTGGTTAGGAGCCATGTCAGTGTGAAATAGGGCTAGTTGCACTGCTTTAATGGGCAATTTTGGTGCCTGGATTCATTCAGGTAGGCTCAGCTCCAGACCTATAGAACCCAGAGTCACCAGACCAGCATTGAAGCAGTCACCCTGCCCCCAGCTGCCTGTGTTCCTAACAAACACTGAGATGGAGCTGGTTTAAAGCCAGGAACTCTGCTGTCACCGCCTTCCACACCCACCTTGTGAGCTCCTTTGGCTTATAGGAGCGCCCAGAGTTCTTTCCAAGACCAACAATTACACTGTTTTTTAGTTTTGTTCTTGGGTTTTTTTCCTTTTGTTGTTTCACTATTTTATCTGGTCTTTCTCCTCCCTCCTCTTTCCATTCCCTTATATTTTATCCCTTCTATCTACACCTTTGCTTTTCCTTTTCTTCTGTTTTTCATTTCCCTTCTTTGGGGCTACAAATGGTTCAACCACATCCAGTCCCTCAGTAACTATACCCAGTGGGTAGGATTCAATACTAGATCCTATACCACCTGATCAACGACAGGAAGCAGCCAACACCAGCCTAACCCACCCTACACTGAGCTGCACGAAATGCTAACAGAATGGTATACACGGAATGTAACTACACCCACAGTAGACAGTTAGTTGGTTATAGCCTAAGAACAACATCAACATACAATCATCAAATAAATACAAATACGCAAATCCCACAATGCCCAGGAACAACACAGAATTTTAGCTCACAGGAAGAAACAAGAAAATGACAAATGACAAAGATATGCAGATCCAGAGAACATTTTTGAGGAAGAAAATATAATGGAACTAACTGAATAATAATTCAAAGGAAAAATATTTAAGTACCTTCAAAGGATTGACAGAAAGATTGAGGAAAACACGTAGAGCACAAGGAAAAACCTAAGAATAATTCAGGAAAACTACAAGAAGAAATGGTAAAATAAACGCAAAATTTTAAATAATACATGTTGGAAGAAAATATTCCTACCATCATGAAGCAGAGAAAATACGTATACAAGATGCTGTCATTGTTAAGTGCCATTGAGTCAGTTCCAATTCACAGCGGTCCTATACAGGGTTTTCCAGGAGTGGCTGGTGATCCTGAACTGCCGAACTTGAGGTTTAAACTAACCCTGCCGTCCAGAGCATTAACCTGCAGTATCACTGAACGAATCCCAGATAGGAAAGATCCCACTACAAACAAGAACCAATAAGGCTAAGTAAGCTCTGAATTTTCAGCAGAAATCATGCAGGCAAGAAGGCAGTGGGATTGCATATATGAAACTCTGAGAGACAGAAATTGCCAACCAAGAATTATATACCAAGAAAAGATGTCCCTCAATTACAATGGCAAAATCAGGATCTTTCCTGATAAACAGCAATTAAAGGAATTTCTTATGCCCACACCAACTTACAAAAAAATGCTAAACAGCGTTCTTACAATAATCTGAAATTACCATACATGACAATACCAACCAGAACTCAACTCAGATACATAAATATTTAAAGTAAAGCAAATCTACAAGACTGAAAACAGGGACCAGAGATAGCAATTTATAATGAATTATGAAGCAAAACCAGGTAATAGTATAGATTCAGAACTTCCCAATGGCAAGGAAATCAAGTATATTTAAAGGTAAAACAATGTTTTTAATAGGGGAAAGAATAATAAATTACAGGGTAACCTCAAAGAAAATACACCTGCACATCAAAATTTTAAAGAGAGGAAAATCAGATATTAATACAACAGAACCTACCAACAAAATGAAGTCAGCACAGAAAATTATGTGGACCATTGAAAGCAGCACACACACAAAAAAAAACCACACAGAAAAATGACAGCAATCAGTTCATACTTATTGATAATTACACTGAATGTAAATGCACCACACAAGAGACATAGAGAGCAGAATGGATAAGAAAACAGGATCAGTCCTTCAATCTGCTGTCTACAAGAAACATCACAAAGATGGAGACAGCGTGAATGTCTACCAACAGAAAAATGGTTAAACGCTGGAACATGCACACAATGGAAATACTATGCAACACTGATGAATAATGATTTAAAAATGCCACATGGCATAGATGAACCTAGAGAACATTATGCTGACTGAAATTAGTCAATCACAAAGGACAAAAGTAAAAAGTTAAAAAGGTTTTCTTGATACAAGAAATAATCTATGATGGCTAGGTAGACACGTTAGTATGATGGCTAGCGTGACAAGGCAGGCAATCAACAAAAGGGAGGCTAGCAGAGCACAGATGAAGGTAGTGGGAAACACAGGGGGGAATACACCATTAAAGTGAACAGAAGTCAATACTGTTAACTGTTGGTACATGGAAGGAATTGCAATCATTGTAAATGAAACGAAGTATATGATTTTGTAGAATGTAAAACTGATGATCTACTCTAAACCTTCACTCAATTCACTATAAATTTAAAAAAAAAGTTGCTATAAAGTCAGAGAAAGTATATTAATATCCAAACATGAAACTATTATTTCTAGGTATAACCTCCATCTAGGTCAGTAAACCCCTGAAGGTGGTGTTTCCATCTCGATAACCCTTCACCAAATAATTCTGTGTTCTTTGATGTACAGTTTTGGCAACATGACTCAAATCACGTTCAACACTTTAAAATGTTCTTTGAGTTTGGGGAACAAAGCGTCTGAAGGGGACAAGACCAGGAATACAGAATGGATGGGGTAAGACTTTCCAATGAAATTTGCAGACAACCCTTGCTAACCCTTGAAGAAGGAGCAGGTGCACTGTTGTGAAGGAAAAAACAAACAAAACCCTCAGTGCAAATTTCCTGGCCTTTTCCTCACCAATACATTTTTCCATTTTTTTAAAAAAAAACTTCTTTATAATAAGCCCACATGATTCTCCTGTGTCTGTGAAGAAAATCTATCAAGATGACCCCTTTGACCTTGCAACATCAAGCACAACCTTCTGAGCTGACCTCTGTTTTGACGTTAACTGATCGCCTCAGAAGCCAGTGTTTCGATGGTACATTTTTGTGAAGACATGCTAATGATACAAAGATACGTATGTTACTGAAAGAACTTGTCTGCTTACAGTCATCCATAATCGCAGAGATGTACTTAAACATTACATTTTGTTTAGATCCGTAAATGTATAAAATGAAACCCTACTTACAATACTTGCTTGTTTATCCTCATATATGGGTGTATGTATATGTATGCATCTGTGTTATTGTATGGACTCCTGGTGTGATACTGCAGGATCAGCAATGGACTATGAAGCACAAGGTCAGCATTTTAAAGCCATCTTGGAAACCCTATACCGGGTCACTATAAGTTGGATGACGGCATTTAACAACAGTAAGTTTACTGTATACACATATTTTTCACATATACAATAAACACATGGTGCTACATATAACATCTTAAGACATAACCAAACACCCAACAGGATTGAATTTCTGAGTTTGAAGGATTAGGACTGTAATCTCATTGGTCAGTGGTGGCACAATATAATTTACACAGTTATGTTTTACTTTAGTGAAGCACATCTAAGAAACAATCTTGGTATCTAACTTGACCAAAGCACAAGAGGAAGAAGGAAACCAAATTTTTCCTTAAAAAAAGGAAAAAATACTTACTCCCCGCGACTACTGCCCTGAGACACTCTTCAAACCTTGAATTTAGTCTAACGCTTAAGGTCACCTTGTAGCTAAATAACAAATTGGCTAAAAAGAATAATGAATATCTAATACAAAACAGGCAAAGAATATGAACAGATACTACACCAAGGAAGAAATTCAGACAGTTAATAACATGAAGAAATAGTCACAATCATTAGCCATTAAAAACACAAATCAAAATTACAATGAGGTACCATCTCATCCCTTCACAAATGTTAAGTGCTGTCAAGTCGGTTCCAACCCACAGCAACCCTGTATAGGGTATCTGAGGAGCAGCTGGTGAGCGTGAACTGTGGCCTTGCAGTTTAAATGACTTTGCAGTCTGGCACATTACCCCACAATGCACACCAGGACTCCACAACAACCATTTCATCCCATCAAAATAGCACCAGTTAAAAAATAAAAACAGATGCTGCCGAGGCTTTGGGGAGACTGGAACTCTCAGCCACTGGAAGGTGTTAATAGCATATCCTTCAAAAAGCCGGAAGTACCATATAATCCAGCAATCCCATTCCTAGGCATAAGAAAGATGAGCAGGGACATGAATATACATATGCACAACTATATTCATTGCAGCATTATTCACAAAAGCAAAAAGATGAAAGTACCCCAAGTGTCCATCAATAGATGGATAAACAAAATGTGGTGCATCCATACAACAGAACACCACCCAGCAATAAAGAATCACAGTGATTCAAATTAGTCAATCACAAAGACTGTATGAGTAAAGTTTGACAGCAATGTGTTTTGGATGGTTAACGGGGATGGGATGGGAGAAGTTCTGGTATGACACTGTAGGATAAGCACTGGACTGCTAACGGCAAGGTTCCCACCAGCTGGAAATCCTATACTGGGTCACTAAGAGTTGGAACAAACTCAACAGCACTAAACTATAAGAACAACAGGATGGGAGAGTGAAGAAAGGTAAATCACTTAATAGTGTCAGTTGGTGAGTTAGAACCACTGACCTTGCAGTTCAAACCAACTTAGCATTCCAGCATTCTACTAGATTGTTGCTCTTAAATGCTGTAGGATGCAACTCATAGTGACCCTGTATAGGGTTTCTGAGCAACTGCTGGTGGGTTTGAACTGCTGACCTTGTGGTTTGCAGTCCAGTGCTGATCCTACAGTGCCACACCAGGTTAATTCTGGTGAGGGAAAATGCAATATATAACATGGGGGAAGTCAGTACAACATGACCAAGCTAAACAAGAGACAATGAGAGGTAACACATGAATAAAAGACTACAGCAAATGTTATAAATATGCAATTCTGCAAGAGTAATAATAATAACCAAGTATCTGTGAGTGGTTGCACAGGTGGATATATATGCTATATACGTAAGGGAGGGAGTAGAGGGTATAAGTGTATATGTTGTTGTTAAGTGCCATTGAATCGATTCCGACCCATAGCGACCCTGTATTGGGTTTCCAAGAATTGTATATATACAGGTATAATTGTGGGCATATGAATATACATATTTTGTATGTGCTTCATACATGTTGTTTTGTTGTTATTTGAGGTCGAGTCGGTTCTGACTCACAGTGACCATGGAGCAGCAGGTGGGTTAAAACTGCCAACTGTGCAATTAACAGTCTAGTGCTTATTCTACAGCACCACACCATATATACATTCAAATACATAATAGAGCACATAGGGCTCCCAGTTATGGAAATTTCCTAGACATCTCCAAACACCTTGTGGGGGTGAGTTATCGAGTTTGAAGGCTCAAAAACATAGTCTCAGGGAACATGTTAGTCAATTGCCATAGCACAGTTCATAAAATTCATGCTCTATATCCTAGTTGGTGAGTGCCATCAGGGGTCTTAAAAACTTGCAAGCCACCATCTAATATACAACTATTGGTCTCTTCCTGTCTGGAGCACATACGAGTGAAGAAAAATCAAAGATTTAAAGCAGCAATTTGTCTTTAAGACTAATGGCCCACATGCACCCCTTCTACTTCTAGCCTTTGTTGTTGTTAAGTGCCATCAAGCCATAAGGACCCTGTATAGGGTTTCCGAAAGGTAGATGGTGCCTAGCTACCACTATTGACTTTTTTGACAATGTACACAATAGAAGGTTACAGTAAGAATGGGAGAACAAAATTATAGAACAAAACTCAAATAAAAAAAAAAAAAAAAAAAGACAATTCTCACTGGACTGCTGAAGACTGAAGGAACACCCGAGACTATCACCCTAAAACAGCCCTTTAACCTGGAAGTAAAGCCACTCCCCCTGGAGATCACCTTTCAGCCAAGTAACATAATGGCCTATACTTTAAACAGTAACACCCATGAGGAATGTGCTCCTCAAAAGAATAATCAAACATATGAAACCAAATGGGCAAAAAGGGCATGGAAACTGGAAGGATGGGAACTTGAAAGGCAGGGGCAAATGGGGAGAGAGTACTGCCACATTGCGGGGAATACCAACCAATGTCATTGGACAACTTGTGTATGCACTGTTGAGTGGGAAAGTAGTTTGCAATGTGAACCAAATTTAATACAACGTTTATATATATATTTATCACCTACAAATATTGTACTCCATTAAAAAAAAAAAATCACCCACATAAGACCAAACAGCCAACAATATCTTTAAAATCAAGATGACAATGTAAGGGGGCAGGGAAACGAGATTAACGGAAAAAGAACACCCAGAATGCAAATGAGAATGTTCACTTAGTATGAAGAATGTAACCAGTATCACAGAACAACCTGTGTTGAAATTACTGAATGGGAACCTAAACTTCTGTGTAACCCTTCACCAAATACACAAATACTCTTAGAAATAAAAATAAAAGGAAACCAAAGTGCCAGCAATTATCTACCAGGCAAGACTACAGAATCATAAAGTCCTAAGCTGTAATAGAGTTCTTAACAATCACCTAAGTAAATTTTTATAAAGGGCTAGCTAGTAAATAGTTTAGGTTTGAGGGTCTTCTATTGTTATTTTTAAAGCCCTTTTAAAAATGTGAAGAACTTATTCTTGGCTTGCAAGTCACAGGCCAGTCCACAGGGTAGAGTTTGGCAATCTGGGTCCAGACCAAAGATTATGATTTACCTGAGTAATATTAGTTAAGAGTTCATGGACAAGCTCTACAGGTTCTGTGAATACCCTGTCACTGGATGCCAAAGGCTCTGCACATAGACATTCCCTGAAGGAGAAAATCTGTGGTTCTCATCAGATTTTCAAAAGGTTCTGGGACCCTCAAAAATCTTGAAGACTGGGGGCTTGATGGCGGCTAGGGTGGAGGTGCAGTGAAGTTCACCATCAGCAATACCACAGAATACCAGGCAGAGCAGATCCAGGGCAGAGCTCCAAAACTCAGAACCACAGAGACAGGAAGGAATATTTTGAAGGTTTGAAGGCTGATAGATTGTGGAACTTGAAGCTGAAGTAAAAAATCGCGTACTTTTGAATCTGCCTGGCTGGGCTCAGAGGCCCGGAGTCGACATCTTGGGCCATACCAAACAGCAAGACCAAACGGGGAGGGCAGAAACACCATGGAAAAATGCCACAGGAACTTTGGAGCAAAGGTGAACAATACACTTTGTTGTTTTTACTTTGTTCTGATTTTCTTTTT
>NW_006408599.1:2191348-2244834 GCF_000296735.1 Chrysochloris asiatica | reverse complement strand
AAAAAAAAAAAAAGAAAAGAAAAAAAAAATCTGTAGCCTAATATGAGTATGACTTTACTCTTCAGCATTTTGCTTTCAAAGCTGCCTGAGAGATTTCAGGATACCAGTGTTGGTTGTTATTCTATACCGCAGGCTTTAATTTTCGGCCTGTTTTGTTTTTAAATTCTCTTTCCCTCTCTACAGCCCTGTCCTGCCCTTTCCTGTTTTAAAAAAACAAAAGACAGACAAGCAAAAAGCCTTCAGGGACTGCTCTTGGGCTGAGTATCTGTGCGCATGCATGGCAGAAGAACCCACCAGTGGTGAGGGTGGGGGGTGTTCACTCGCTCAGGCTCCCCCTCTAGTCACCAGAACGGAGGTGGGCAAACAGTTGGAATGCTTATGAACAGACACCAAAAGAAAAAAGAAAAGAGAAGAAAATCAGAATAAAGCAAAACTGACAACGTCCACCTTTGCTCCAAGGTTCCCGCGGTGTTTTTCCGTAGTGTTTCTGTTCCTCCGTTTGTCTTGTCATTTGGACTGGCCCAAGATGTCGGCTCCAGGCCTTTGAGCTCAGCCCGGCAGATTCAAAAATATGTGATTTTTTACTTCAGCTTCAAGTTCCACAATCTGTAGGTCTTCAAACCTTCAAAATATTCCTATCTCTGTGGTTCCGAGTTTTGGAGCTCTGCCCTGGATCTGCTTTGACTGGTATTCTGTGGTATTGCTGAACAGCGAACTTCACTGCACCTCCACCCTAGCCACCATCAAGCCCAACCTCTCCTTTTCCTTCTTTTTTGTCTTCTTAGTAACCTTCTGCTTTCTTCCTATATGATGTTCTTGATGTCAGCCCAAAACTTTTCTGGTCTTTGGTCATCAGTGTATGATGCTCAAATCTGTTCTTCAGATGTTCTCTAAATTCAGGTGGGGTATATTCAAGGTCATATTTTGGCTCTCATGAACTTGTTTTAATTTTCTTCAGCTTCTATTTGAACTTATATATGAGCAATCAATAGTCTTTTCCACTGTGTGTCCCTGGTCTTGTTTTCGCTGATGATATGAAGTCTCTTTCCACAAATATAGTCAGTTTGTTTTCTGTGTATTCCATCTGGTGAGGTCCACGTGTACAGTCATTTTTTATGCTATTTAAAAGGTATTTGCAATGAAGAAGTTCACTGGTCTTGAAACCAAGGCTGTAATTTCCAACTAATGATTCTTCCTTTTTGTTTCCAACCTTTGCATTCCAATCACCAGTAATTATCAATATAGCTCGACTGTATTTTTGATCTATGTTAGATTGAAGAAGTTTGCAGAATTATTCAATTTCATTATCAGTGGCTTAAAGTGGTTGGTGCAAAATTTGAATACTAATGGTATTAACTGGTCTTCCATGTAGGCATATGGATATTATATTATCAGACAGCATTATACTTCAAAATAGATCTTGAAATGTTCTTTTTGATGATGAATGCCATGCCAATTCTCTTCAATTTGTCATTCTCTGCATAGTAAACTATGTGACTGTCAGATTCAAAATGGCCAGCACTAGTCCACTGTAGGTCACTAATGCCTAGGATATCAATGTTTATGCATTCCATTTCTGACCATTTTCAACTTTCCTACATTCATACTTCATACATTCCATGTTCTACTTATTAATGGATGTTTATTGCTGTTTCTTTTCATTTTGAGTTGTGCCCCATCAGCAAATGAAGATCCCAAAAGCTACATTCATCACAGTCAACTCTACTTTGAAGAGGCAGCTCTTCCCCAGGTATATTTTGAGCGCCTTCCAACCTGAGGGGCTCATCTTCTGGCACTATATCTAACAATATTCTGATGCTCTTCACCATGTTTCAGTATTTAATATTCTGGTGCTATCTGACAGGATTCCACTGCTATTCATAAAGTTTTCAGTAACTAAATATTTGGAAGTTATCCATCTTTCCTGCTTGCTAGCCTGTCTTAGTCTGGAAGGTCAGTGAAATCTGTTCACTAGGGGTAACCCTACTGGTATTTAAAATACCAGTGTCACAGCTTCCAGAATCATAGCCACACACAAGCCACCACAGTAAGACAAACTGACAGAAGACAAGCAGCAAAATAATGGCATACCTGTCTCTTATACAACAGATTATCTTACTTTATGCACAAACTTTATCATAGTTTCAAAATTATACTAATTTTGACTTTTAAAATATCAAAACTAAATAGAGGAAATGAACCCCAAACTGCTACCACTTTCATTGGTAAACAGAAATACACATTCTGTGAAATCATTACAAAGATTATGTACACCTTCTGTTTACATGTACTAGACTAGTGATTCTTATAACTGTCCCACTATTAATTTCAAATCTATATTATAATTTAAAGTCTATAAATACATATTGTTGTTAGCTGCCATATTCATTAATGTCACTGTAATGTCGCACTGGGAGTCCTCGTGTGGTGCTAATAAGATAAGCACTGGAATTCAAGGTTGGATGAACCGAAAGGTCGGCAGTTCAAATTCACTATCATCTCCTCCAATACCCTATATACTTGGTTGCTACGAGTCAGAACCAACTCAACAGCACTTAACAATATTACACTGAATCAAGCAAGCACACCTGTATATGACCTGAATTACTTTAATCATCCCCAAAATAAACTCCATATACCCATTACTGGTCTCTCCCCATCCATTTACATCAACCAATATACTTTGTCTCTGTGGATTTGCCTATTCTAGATATTTCATATAAATGAATTATACATGATCTTTTGTGACTGATTTCTTTCTCAGCATTAGGTTTTCAGAGTTTATCCAAGTTGTAGTATGTATCACAATTTCATTCCTTATTATGTTGTTGCTTAGTAATGTCAAGTCAGTTCCGACTCATAGCGACCCTGTAATAGGGTTTTTTGAGGAGCAGCTGATGAGTTTGAACCACTAACCTTGCAATTAACAGTGATTATCCTATAGAGCCACACCAGGACTCCATTTCTTACTATAGTTGAATAATATTCCATTGTATTTCTCACATTTCATTCGTCCATTTATCAGTTATTGATACGTTTCCATCTAAAGTACTTTTGAGGTCATGAATAGATAGTTTCACCAAAAATGTTTACTGTTCTTGGAAGTGCATTCCTCAAACAGTAAAGAACTGCTACACTACAGAAGTTCTTAGGGTCCAAATATGCTAATATGCATCAAGGGAGAAACAGACTAAAACATTTCCCAAAAAATCTGATTATCACTTGACCCCACTTCTCCTACCCTGTGCACACACACCCTTCCCCCACAAAGTCGACCAGTTCATGTCCAGCTTACAGTAAATAAACAGCATGGGGTCTAATAAAATGGTACAGTTTTCTAGGTTCATCAAAGTCAAACCTTTACAACCCATACTTGTTTCTATTAAGTGTTCTGAGTTTCAGAAAATAGTCAAATAAATTTAATCTTGCTGCATGCTGTACTGTAAACCACCTTAGCGCAAAAAAAAAGGAATAAAAGGAAATTATACTTTAAAAACTTCACATGTGAGTACCAGACCCGTTGGATCACCAAAATCACTTACTGTATTTTCCACATAAATGAAACGCACATAAAAAACATACACTTTGAACACTGGCACAAGGGATCACAGCAATTTACGAACTCTTATCACAAGCACATTACTTTCATAAAAATATGGTGATTCTTTGATTAGCCTTATTTTAAGGATAAATTTTAACATTAGAGACTGAATAGAGTAAATCCTCAAGACATATTTGCTTTCTACTGATAAAAAAAGAACAAAGCAAGGTATAAAAGATTACTTGTACTTCAAATAATTCTATTTGCCCCACAATACTTTTTGAAGTTTTCTTCAACCATACTCACTTGCAGAAAAGGTTATTATCAAGTTTTACACGTCAAGTTTGGGGGGAAAAATAACTATAAAAACCAAATGATATCATTTACAGTCACACAATTACAAGCCAAAGAAGGCCTAAACTATAATGGAGAAACCACACTGCCCAAAGTATATGCTTATTTGCAGACATGAAAGGTGAAGAATTTTAAGTCTCTTACCTAGTGATATCATACACCATAAGTGCTCCCGCAGCACCTCTGTAGTAGCTTCGTGTAACAGCCCTAAACCGTTCCTGACCTGCTGTATCCCAAATCTGCAGTTTGATTTTTTGGCCACTAACTTCAATTATTCTTGTACCAAATTCAACACCAATTGTGTGAGGACAATCAGCCATAACTGTTAGGGAGAAAAAAATACATTATAATATCCCAAATTTTCACAAAACATCAAATTAAGATCTGTTGAAATCACTGAATAATCAGATCACTTATTAATGCTTGCAGACTACAAACATACTTGAAAATATACTGAAAAAGAACTTAGCAAAGAGAAGGAGTCATAGAAATGTGATTGGACTAGAACAAGGGCCAGCAAATTTTCCGTAAAGAGCCAGGTGTTAGGGTTTGTAGGTAAGGTGTTGTGAATCACACAGCACAGCCCATATAGCCATAGTCTTTGTAACTTCCCAAATGATCAGGTAGGATTACACAAATCTCAGGTTTGAGAAGCTTACTAAGTGGCTTACCAAGTGGATTAGATAGCTCACTAATAATGTAAGTAAATAAAGTGGACAGCAGCCTTGTGGTGGTGGAACTATGCAAATAAGATGTATGTAATCCTAATTTGGGGATTGGTCAGTCTTGAAATTCCACTAGGCTTAAAAAGAGCCATCCGCAAAACAGAAAAGGACACCTCACTACCACCAAGAATAGCCAAAAGTTGAGTGTGTCCTGTGGACCAGAGATCCCTGCACTGAACCACCTTGATGTAGGAGATATAGAGAGAGCACTTTAACACTGGAGACAATGAGAAATGGTGAGAAGTATTGGCAAAGGAACAGCATCATCAGGAGACTGGCAAGAGATGGTGTGGTAGGATTAAGGAAAGAGCTGAACGCTTCAGGTAAGAGGCTTACTAATGAAGTGAGGTAGACATAGGCTCATCAACCAATGGACCACTGGAGTGAGAAACTAAGTGTCTCTGGGCAAGAGGCTTGCTATGGTCAACCTTTGAACAGAGTTAAAAGCACTCTGTAACATTTACCAAGCTGAGAGGCTGAGGCCAGAGAGAGGCATGCCTCTGGGCACTGCTAAGAAGCAGCTGTCCTCATTGAAAATCTGCATCCTGCATGAACCTAGATTATAACCTGTTACTTCCCTAATAAACTCCGTTTGAGCAAGGCCTGTGGTAGCCATTGCACCAAATTATCAAACCCAGAAGAGAAGTGGACTGCTCTGTGGGAAGGCCAGTTGCTGTCAGAATTGGTAAAAAGGTTGGAACGTAGAGGCATATCTGATCTTGCTTCATAGGATTCAGCTGTTAGCAGCTGATGTTGATGATCTTAGCACTTTGTCCTTTCCCTAAAGAGGTGAGACACCTCCCCCACATCATTTTTGCAGTTGGCATCAGAAGCAGGATTCATTGCAATGGCTCCAGACTCATGGAAGCTTAAGACTTTGTGACAGAAACAATGAAGGGATGCAGGATGTAAGACTTGAATCTCAGATGATTACTTTGGTTGCTGTTACCTATAATGGCTAAAAGAAAAGTAAGACATGCTCAGATAAAGGGAGAAAAATTGCTTCTGGAGTAGCCTGGAGCAAAAGCCAGGCCATATAAACAAGATGACTGACAGAGGGCCAGGGTCCACTGGTTCCACCCTGCCAAAGGCCCAAGGCCATATAAAACATGAATGAGGAGACAGTCAAGGTGTAGATTAAAGAACTTTCAGGTTTTGTTTTCTTTTAAGGGTTATGTGTTTATAATGAGACTCCTGGTGTAGTGCTGTAGGTTAAGTACTGGACTGGGAACCACAAGGTTAGAGGTTCAAACCCACCAGCTACTCCTTGGAAAACCTGTACATGGTTACTATGAGTCGAAATCGACTTGACAGCACTAACAACAACAGATACTGAATGATTCTTCTACCTAGTGCTATAAATGATAGAAATAAATATTGAGTATAATAGAATAAGAGAGTACACAGTATGTAAGTCAGTCTTCAGCCAACACTTAACAGGATGTGCTAAAAGAGGAACTAGGAATTGCCTAAAAGAACATCGACTATTTGCTTAAATTCAGTAGCACTGGTGGAAAACATGAACCCCACCAGTAAATATGCATTTGAAAAGATACACAAAGACCCAGCCACTGGAGAAGGGGGAGACTGGCTGTTTAAATTTTGAGCAAGTGGATTGCCAATGGACAAACTGAAGTAGGAAAACTCCATGCCCATTAGAAAAACCCACTTTCCAGGACTGGAAGTTAAAGAGAGCCAGCAGGCACACAGCCTGGTATGCTCACTTTTAGTGGCCACCTGGAGCCACTGAATGAGCGGAAGTGGAGGGAGTGGTGTGTATGTAGCAAAGAAGAAACATGCTGTGTTTAGACATGTTCCACATGGGCATCCACTGACTTAGCCCACAGATTATAAATATGAGAGTAAAAACTGACTGGCTGGTCTGAATTACAGGGTTGCATGGGGACTTTCAAGCTTAAGGTTGGTACCCAATGACCCAGCTTGGATGGATGGCTAGGGATGAAATAACAGAATCCAACCAAATAAACAGAAACATATTTAACACCCTGACCTCTTGCAGACTGCTGCAATCTGATGGCTTGCTCTGGACTTGACTTTGCTTATTAATGCAGATACTCAAAGTTAGATTCTAGGATTAAGTAACATACTTGTCTCTTTAGAGTGCTGGTTTGGTAGGAATGGCAATTTAGAAATTAACTATCTAAAATGGTGGGCGACACAGGCATGAAATGGCTGGATTACATGCTTTCAGGTGTATGCTTAATCTCAAAATGAGGGTGAAAAGAGAGAATCACACCTCTTTTCCTAATGGGTCTGGAAAAGGGGGGTGGTAAAGGAGTTAACGCTTCAAGTATAAAAGGGACAATGGCTACCGAAAAGCCAAGGAGTAGGTTTACAGAGCTATGAATTACTTGGTATGGCCTTCTAGCCATAGTCTCTGTAGCTCCCACCAAGTGATATAGTGTCAGTTCAGACTCGTTGTTGTTGTCAGGTACCTGACTCATAGCGACCCCATGTACAGCAGAACGAAACAATGTCTGATCCTGGGCCAACCTCACTACCGCTGCCACACTTGAGTCCATCAATGATGCCACCTGGCCAATCCACCTCGTTAGGGGTCTTCCTCTTTTTCTCTGACCCTCCATCTTACCCAGCATGACATCCTTCTCCAGCGACTGTTTCCTCCAGACAATAAGTCCTAAGTAGGAGAGACGAAGCTTAGCCATCCTGGCCTCCAAGGAGCACTCTGGCTGCACTTCTTCCAAAACAGATCTTTTGGCAGTCCGTGGCACTTTCAGTATTCTCCTCCAACACCACAACTCAAAGGCATCAATTCTTCTACGATCTTCCTTATTCACTGTCCAGCTTTCGCATCCATATGAGGATGCTGAAAACACCATGGCCTGGGTCAGGCGCCCCTTAGTCCTCAAGCTGACGTCTCTGCTCTTCAATACTGTAAAAAGTTCCTGTGCAGCAGATTTGCCCAATGCAATACGTCGTCTGATCTCTTGACTGCTGCTTCCGCGAGTGTTGATAGTTGATCCAAGAAGAATGAAGTCCTTGACAACTTCAATCTTTTCTCCATTGATAAGAATGTTGTTTATTGGTCCAGTAGTTAGGATTTTTGTTTTCTTGACATTGAGATGTAATCCATATTGAAGGCTGTGCTCTTTGATCTTCATAAGAAATTGTTTCAAGTCCTCTTCACTTTCAGCAAGCAATACTGTATAAGCTTTCAAGATTCTTTAAGGAGCAGAAAGCTTCGTCTTTCTCCTGCAGAGTGGCTGTTGGGCTCTAACAGACATTCTTGTTAGCATTTTCAAACTTACCTTTTTGCAGTGGCTTCTGTGTACAGAGCCACTACACTCCCCAGTGACTGACTTTGTTGTTAAAATACCATCATAGCCAATTCATAGGTTTTCCAATGAGTTGGTGGAGTTGAACTGCTGACCTTGCAGTTAGACGTCCAGTGCTTACCTTACAGAGTCACATCAGGACTATGTAAATATCAGATATTTATGGTACACTAAAAGGAGCTCTGGTAACGTAGTGGTTACGAATCGGGCTGCGAGCTGCAAGGTCAGCAGTTCGAAACTACCAGCGGTTCCGCGGGAGAAAGATGAGGCGGTCTGCTCCCGTAAAGATTTACATCCTTGGAAACCCTGTGTAGGGTCGCTATGAGTCGGAATCGACTCCACGGCACACAACAACAACAAAGGGACTGGATAGCTCACTAAAGTACATGATAACCTTGTGGGACCATACATGGAACCCTAACATAGGAATTGATCAGTTTTGCCATCCCATTAGGCTTAAAATGAGCCATCCCAGAGGCAGAAAAGGGGGATCTCAGCCAGGAATGGAGTGTGTCCTTTGGACCCAAGCTTCCGCGCTGAACCTTCTCAATTCAGGAAAGAGAGAGCTGGGACACTGAAGACGGCAAGAGACAACAAGAAACAGTGGCAAAGAAAAGGCAGTATAATGAGACTGTCAACAGATGGTGTGGTGGGCTTGCAGATGCACACAGAGGAAAGAGCTGAGTGCCTGTAAGGCCAGAGGCTTGCTGCCAGAGTGCTGTGTCTCTGGAAACTTACTAATGAAGCTAGGCTTACCTAATCAGTGAACTCACAGCAAGAAAACTGAGTAGTTTTGGGCAAGAGGCTTGATGGCAGAGGGAGAGTGCTTTGAACAATTACTGGCAGAGTTGGAAGAGTTTTATAATACTTGCCAGGCTGACAGACTGAGGCTAGAAAGAGATGTGATGCTGGGCTCTGAGAAGAGGATGTCCTGACTGAACAGCATCCTGAGGAACTTGAATTGTAACTTGTTACTTCTCTGATAAACCCTATAGCTGAGAGTATGGTCTGTGAGTTCTCTGTGGCCAATTCAACAAATTATCAAGCCCAACAGAGAAGTGGGGAATGCAGTGGGAGAGACAGCTGGTGTCAAAATTAGGAAAAAAGGTTGAAGGTGGAAGGAATGTCTGACCTCCACCTCGTAAAAATCAGCTTTGAGCAGCTAATGATTTTAATTATCTTCACTCTCTCCTTCCTGTGAAATTAGAGGATGTCACATGCCTCCTCTTGCAGGAGACCAGAATCTTTGCCGTAACTGCTCAATTCTGTCGCTGAAGCACAAGAGCAACTACAGACAATATGTAAACTAGGGATGGCGGTGTTCCAGTAAAATACTGTGTTTATAAAAACAGGTAGTGGCTGGATTTGGCCAGTAGGCCATAGTTTGCTGACTCCTGGACTAGAAGAACATGCTAGGTTAACAATAAGGATTTTAATAAGCACTTCACAATATCAACATTACACTATGTAGCCTTCAGACAATCGTTGTTAGGTACTGTGGAGTCGTTTCTGATCCATAGTGACCCTGCACAGAGTTTCCGAGGCTGTAAATCTTTATGGGAGCAGAAAGCCTCATCTTTCTCTCGCGGAACGGCTGGTAGTTTCGAACTGCTGAACTTGAGGTTAGCAGCCTGAGTCGTAATCACTACACTAAATTAACTAATGGCTTTGGAACTCTTAAGAATTGCTTGTTAGTCAAACAAATGTTCACCCTGGAAAATATCAGTGTCTCAAACAATAGCATCCCAATTATTATATACCAATGTCTTTGTTGTTAAGTGCTACTGAGTCGGTTCTGACTCATGTTGTTGTTAGGTGCCAACGAGTCACACCAACTCATAGTGACCATTCCTACGCACAACAAACTGAAACAACACTGTCCAGTACAGGGCGAACCTCACAATTGTTGCTACACCTGAGCCCATTGTGACAATCCATCTCATTGGGGGAGAAGGAGGTGTCTTCCTTCCTCTTTCCTTCCAAGCTACCACTTTACCAAACATGACATCCTTCTCCAGGGACTGGCCCTTCTCAATAAGATGTCTAAGTATGACAGGTGAATTCTATCCATCCTGGCTTCCAAGGAGCACTCTGGCTGCAGTTCTTTTGGCAATCCATGGTACTTTCAAAATTCTTCCCCAACACTAGCGCTGAAATGCATCAATTCTCCTACGGTGTTCCTATTTCCAACTTTCTCATGCATATGAGGTTACTGAAAATACCATGGCTTGAGTCATGTGCACCTTAGTCTTCAAACAGACATTTTGCTCTGTAACACTTTAACGAGATCTTGTGCAGCAAATTTGCCTAATGCAATATGTTGTTTGATTTCTTGACTGCTGCTTCCATAAGTGTTGGTGGTTAATCCAAGCAAGAAGTCTGACTGAAATTTCAGTCTTTTCTCCATTTATATGAATGCTGTTTACTGGTTCAGTGGTGAGGATTTCTGTTTTCTTTACATTGAGATGCAACCCACACTGAAGGCTGTGGTCTTTGATCTTCATCATTAACTATTTTAAGTCCTCTTCACTTTCACCAAACAAGGCTGTATCAGCTACATATCACAGGTTCTTAATGCGTCTTCTTCCAATCTTGATGCCACATTTTCCTTCAAATAATCCAGCTTCTGGAATCATTTGCTCAGCATACAGGTTGAATAAGGTATGGTGAAAGAATACAACCCTAGCACACACCTTTCATAATTTTAAATCATTTAGTGCTCCTTGTTCTGTTAGAACTGCCTCTTGGCCTATATATAAGTTCCTCATGAACATAATTAAATGTTCCGGAATACTCATTCTCTGCAATGTTGTCCATAGCTTGTCATGATCCACATAACCGAAAGCCTTTACACAGTCAATAAAGCACAGGTAAACATCTTTCTGGTATTCTCTGCTTTCAGCCAAGATCCATTTGACATCAACAATGATATCCCTTGTTTCACATCCTTGTCTGAATCTGGCTTGAACCTCTGGCAGTTCTGTCAATATATGATTGCAGCCTTTTTTGTATTATCTTTAGTAAAACCGTACTCACGTGGCATATCAATGGCATTGTCTGATGATTTCCACATTCACTGAGTCACTCCTCTTTGGAATGGACACAAACATGGATCTCTTCCAGTCAGTTGGCCAGATAGTTGTCTTCCAAATGTCTTGACACAGATGAGTGAGTGCCTCCAGTGCTGCATCAGTTTGTATAAAGATTTCAATTTGTATTCCATGTATTCCTGGTGCCTTGTTCTTTGCCAATGCCTTCAATGCACCTTGGACATCTTCCTTCAGGATCATTGGTGCTTGATCATATGCTATCTCTTGAAATGGTTGAACATCAACCATTTCTTTTTGGTACTGACTCTCTGTATCTTCTTTAGATACTTTCTGCATCATTCAATATTTTGCCCATAGAATCCTTCAATACCACAAGTCAAGGCTTAAATTTTTTGTTCCATTCCCTCAGCTTGATAATGCTGAGTGAATTCATCCCTTTTAGTTTTCTAACTTCAGGTCTTTTTACATTTTGTTATAATATTTGACTTTGTCTTCTGGAGCTGACCTTTGAAATTTTCTGTTCAGCTCTGGTACCTCCTCATTTCTTCCATTTGATTTATCATCACTACACTGGAGAGCAAGTTTGAGAGTCTCTGACACCATTTTGGTCTTTTCCTTCTTTTTTGTCTTTTCAATGACCTTTTGCTTTCTTACTATATGATGTTCTTGATGTCATCCCACAACTCTTCTGGTTTTGTCTTTTGTGTCTAATGCATCAAATCTGTTCTTCAAATGATCTGTAAATTCAGATGGGATATATCTGAAGGTCATATTTTTTGGCTGTGGACTTACTTTTTCTTCCGCTACAGCCTGAATTTGCATATGAGCAATTAATTGATGGTCTGTTTCACCTGGTCTTGTTTTGGCTGATAATATGGAGCTTTTCCACCATCTCTTTCCACAGATGTAGTCAATTTGATTTCTATGTATTCCAGCTGATGAAATCCAGTTGTATAGACAGTTAGTCATCTAGGCATCTTTTATGTTGTTTAAAAAAGGTATTTGCAATGAAGAAATTGCAATCTCATGCGATCTCCACTGACTCATAGTGACCTTGTATAGGGTTTCTGAGGAGCGGCTGGTGAATTTTAAATATCAACCTTGCAGTTCAAACAGACCTTGTGGCCCAGTGTATTACCCCATAGCACCACACCAGGACTCCATTATATAACTATCCATTCACAAATTAAATGTTAGGACAATAGTAAGGAGCCCTAGTGGTACTATAGTCAAAACAACTGGTTGCTAACAGAAAGCATGGAAATTCAAACCCACCAGTTGCTCTGCAGGAGAAAAGACCTGACAATCCTATATTGGTGTGATGAGAGCCATCAAGTCAGTTCTGACTCATAACTACCCTGTATAGGGTTTCCAAAGGAGCTCTGGTAGCGTAGTGGTTATAAATCGGGCTGCTAACCTCAGGGTCAGCAATTTGAAACTACCAGCCGTTCCGCAGGAGAAAGATGAGGCGATCTGCTCCCATAAAGATTTACAGCCTCGGAAACCCTGTGCAGGGTTGCTATGAGTCGGAAAGGACTCCAGGGCACATAACAACAACAACATAGGGTTTCCAAGGAACGGCTGGTAAGTTTGAACCGCCAATGTTGCAGTTCCAACCAACATTGAAGTCCAATGCATCATCCTACAGTGCCACACCCGGACTCCCCTATAAAGAGAATAGACAAGGAAGCCCTACGGGGCAGTTCTACTCTGCTCCATAGGTTCACTATTAGTCTACAGCACACAATGTTATCAGTGTATGACAAAAACAACAGGTCAATAGGACAAATATTAGTCTTTTCTTTATAATTAGGTCTTGATAATGTGTACATAAGACTGCTGGACTCTTAATAAAAGGTTACATCAAATCTCTATAGTAAACAGTAGAAAAGTGCCACAAATCATTTCAAAACTATATAAAAAAATTTCAAATATATTTAACATTAAAAAATACCAATTGTGGGGGTGAGAGAGCAGGGAAGCTACATTAATGGCAATGAAACAATCAGAATAAAATCAACAATGATAACATTGACACACTGTGAAAACTAAACAATGACACTATCATGGATGAACTATGTCCCCCAGAATACATGTCAGCTTGTCTGGACCATAATTCTCAGTAATTTGGCAGTTATATGATGATCCTCTATGATGTGATCTACTGCCACGAAGAAAGAAGCAGGAGTGGAGTATATCTTTTGGACCTGGAATCCCTGCACTGTGAAGTCCTACACATCCATGTAAAAATTTATGCCAAGACACATGGAAATCTCCAAGATGCTGCATAGAGACAAGGATCTTTTTTTAAAGCCGGTGCTCTAGATGAGAACTTTAAGGCTCCCAAACTGGGAGAGAATAAATATCTATTAAAACTCACATACTTGTGGTATTTCTGTTATAGCAGCACCAGATAACTAGACAGTTACTGAATATGTATAATAAAACCCAAACTCGCTGTCACTGAGCTAATTCTAACTCAGTAACTATAGGTAAGGTTTTCAAGGCAATAAATGTTTAAAGGGCCTGAAAGTCTTCTATTTCTCCCTCAGAGCAGCAAGTAGAGTTGAACTGGTAACCTGTGGTTAGCAGACCAATGTATAACCCACTACACCACCTAATTTGCTATGTACCATTCACTAAAAAGCATATATATATTTTTTAATTTAAATAACTCCATCTTGGATTTTCACCCCCAACTGGGACTCCAGGTATCTTCTCATTCCAAGTGAAATGAGAATAGCAGCCATGTTGAACTCGGCTCAATTTGTGAATTTTTGAGTGTGTTCCGCCACTTAAAAGATTACCAGTCCTTTCTTCCAAGGCATCTCTGGGTGGATTCAAACTACCAGGCTTTCAGTTAAGCAGCCCAGTGCTACAGAGTTTTCACCACTCAGGAACTCCATATGTAGCCTGTTACATAAAACAAATCATACCTTTCTATTACCCCCTAGACAAAGTTGAGTGGCACTTTGAATCTTAATCACATTGGTCATGAGACAATTCCAATTTTCCATATTTTTTAAACAAATAATGTTAGAGCTATGCAGTTTTTTGCAAACCGTACAACCCCTTGCATGGTAGCTCACTACGCATGCTATATACATGTGAAAATATGGTAAATATTTCAAATGTTATAAATGATAAACAATGTCTATTGTAGAAACAAAGAATAATCAAGTGAGATTATTTACAGGTGAACATTATACTATGCATTTTTAAAAATTACCTTTAAGTTTCTACCATTAGAAATCTAAACAAATCAAATTACAGATTCCATTTAAAATTAAACATCTAAACATGCCGACACATTTTATTTGCTAGTTGCTCATGGTGACTCCACGTGTGCAGATTAGAACTGCTCCACAGGGAAATTCAAGCAGATCGCCACGCCTATCTTCCAGGTGTCAGCAGGTGGGTTTGAATAGCCAAATTTTGGCTAATAAGTTGAATACTTAACTATTACCACCCAGGAATGCAAATGTATAGACTACACTAAAAAAATGGTATTTTTTAAAAGGTAGGAAAGTAGTATTTTACCTTACATATTGCAACTTACATTTTTTTTCTGTAAATTGATGAAGCAAGCAAGATTTTCCTACTCCCATGTCCCCTGTTTTAAAAAGAAAGTTTCAGATGACAATTATATTTCTTAATTAAATACACTTACCGTTATACTAAAACACTTACCATTATGTTACATCCCTTACCATATCTCATCAAAATTTCTACGACACTTAAAAATCAGTTTTCACAGTGAATCACAAATTGACTATTAACACCTTTAGAAGTTATAGAATTTGGCTGTTAATTAATTGCTATTTTAATAAATAGCCGCCAGCTGGGAAGTGGTTTTAGTAGAGAAAATGTTATAATGGTACTTTTTACTTCTAATTGTCTTAACACCTCTGGGTGGATTCAAATTACCAGGCTTTCAGTTAAATTTTGTGTTGGTTTTTCCTTTAGCTCATGGAAACAAAAGACTTCTAAGAGTTACAAATGGGGCAACATAACAAGGAGAAATAACAAATTGAGTTTTGAGTTCTGGAAACTCGACTCACTAGGTCTCATTTCGTATATCTTGTAAAAAATCTACTGAAGAAAATAATTTACATTACATGAGGACTTTAGCAGAATAGATGTCATTTCCAACTATACTACAGCAATTTTAGCCCTTGGTGAAAAAAGCATTACAAAGCCATGTAGCTCAACACTAAAGTAACAATTTTTAACCTGAAGATTAATTGAAAGGCAGGTGTACTTTCAGCTATCCTCTTTATAACTATACTTTATAAGCATATCCTCTTATATACTGTACTTGAAATGTATCAATAAGACTTATTTTGAGCAAAGTCTTCTTGAAACTTAAGGGGACAAAACTAGTATATTTTATACAGATTATCCAATTTATTTTCAATGAAGCTACCAATTTTTGGAATCCAGAGGGATCTAAAAGTTTTCACAGTATTTGTGAAATGTCCCAGCACAGTTAAAATGTAATCTCAGTGCCACTATTTACAAATTTTCAGGCAGCCTCAAACAACCAATGTTACTTCTTAAGGTACCTGGCATTATATACCATAGAAGTGTACGTTGTTCTTTGGTGCTGTCGAGTCGGTTCCGACCCATAGCGACCCTGCACAGGGTTTCCGAGGCTGTAAATCTTTATGGGAGCAGAACGCCTCATCTTTCTCCGGCGGAACGGCTGGTAGTTTCAAACTGCTGGCCTTAAGGTTCGCAGCCAGATTCGTGACCACTACGCTACCAGCGCTCCTTATAGAAGTATATAGAGCCACTGTTAATATAAAACTAAATCTCATCAAAGGAGTTTATTTAAACTGTGCAATAAGAAAAATCATCCACTCCTTCTGAAGCAGTACATTTGTAAGTATGAGTGTATAAATGTTTAATATATTAACCTTCTTTGGGGAACAAGAGTGCAAATCAAATAAACTTACCAATAATAATATATTTAAAGATGTAAGAGTAGTTGTATGGTGCAGTTGCCATGGTGGCACTAAAAACAAAGAAAACTGTGTTACTTCAGAAGGAAAGTATCCACAAGTTATCCAAACTGATCACTGTCATCCTTTAAAGATATATAAAGAAAACTGAATACAAACAGTATTAGGATAACTCAGAGTAAAACTGATTTCCCAAGCATACAAATTCTCTTAGATGAGCATTACTTTAATAGAAATGAGAAACTTATACTAAAATAGTGCCAATATTTCATTTTAAGAAATATCCAATGAGACATGTTACTTGGAAAATTTTAAAGAAGTCCTTATAAATTTACGCTAAACATCATTGTAAATAGCCCTGTTCCCCTTTAACACCCCCAAGTTCTGCTCATTAATCTATTGAATTACTGATGGTCTATTTGTTGAGAACTCTTTTGATTTACAACAGAATGGTATAAAAGGTACATACTAACTTATAAACACAATAATTTTACTTTAAATCAATGGTTAAACACAGCATCCAAAGAAGGAATAGTTACATTATTTTCAAACCAAATTAATGTTAGCATTAGACTGAACCACATGAAATTGTAAGTAAAACTGAAAAAGGGTTGATTGTTAGTCATTTCACATGGCTAATGGTGTCGCGCTATGGGTTAATGCGCCAGACTGCAAAGCCATTTGAACTGCAAGGTTGGTGGTTCAAGCTCACCAGTCTTCCTTGGGAACCCTATACAGGGTTGCCATGGGTCAGAATCGACTTGATAGTAACCTTAATACACAGTCCTGGTGTAGCGCTGTAGGATAAACACTGGACCAGAAGATCAGTTTGAACCACAAGGTCAGTGGTTCAATCTCACCAACCACTCCTCAGGAACCCTATACAGGGGTCGCTATGAGTTGAAACCAATTCAATGACACTTTAACAAAAACAATAAACCCTAATATAGGATAAGCAACGGATGACAAAGTCAATTTAAACTGCAAGGTCAGTGGTTCAAACTCAACAGCTGCTCCTCAGAAACCCTACTTAGGGTCACTCAATGGCACTTAATTAATAACAGCAATTCAGTATTCTGAAGTCCTGGTGTGGCGCTGTAGGATAAGCACTGGACCACAAGGTAGGTGGTTCAAACTCACCAACTCCTCAGAAACCCAATACAGGGTCACTATAAGTTGGATCCGACTCGATGGCACTTATCAACAGCATTCACTATTCTGAAGTCCTGGTGTGGTACAGTAAAATAAGCACTGGAATGCTAACTGCAAGGTCGGCATTTCAAACCACCTTGGAAACTGTAGACACGGCCACAATGAATAGGAAACAATTTGATAGCATTTAACAATTCACTATTCAAAGGAGGCATGGTAGCACAGTAGGTTATGTTTTGGGTTGCTAACTACAAGGTCAACAGTTTGAAACCACCAGCAGAGTGGAGAAGGATGAGACTTTCTGCTCCTGTAAAAATTTACAGCCTTGGAAGCCCTATATAGGGTCACTGTAAGTTGGAGCCTACTCGGAAACATACAGTAGGAGCAGCGGCATTTACTACTGTAGGTGCTAAAAGAAATAATGGGGTAAAATAGTAATTATAAAATTTAAGTTTATATACTAGAAGCTATATCAAAATACCACAGTCCAATTTTTATCCTCAGATAGATTTAACCTATAGAATCTTAATTTCTCTACTTTTAATAACTTTGTAAAAATCTCAAATTTATTCTTATGAATACCTTAAATGTGTCAGACAATGCTACAGGCTAGAGAAACATGGGGTGAATTCTCTTAAAATAACTTCCAGTAAAGTATATTCTTAAACCAGTCTGTAGCTTAAGAAAAGACAAAAACTCTTCATATATAAAACTATTTAACCCTAATATTTTGATCTACAACGCTGTATCTATAAATCTGTTTTGCTATTACTATTTTGGTCAACAGTCACATTACAGAAACTACACATTTGATGTGACTGGAGAAGTTACTTTACTTAAACGAACATTTATTATATACTACAATTCAAATACAATTTTTATATAAGTTGTATACATTTAAAGTAAGTGAATTACTGTTTCCAGAGAAGAGAAAAATTTTAATTACAGTAAATTATCATTCACACAATCTTTGCACTTAGCTGTATGTATTATAGTCAACAAAGTTAAAAGATACTTTGTTACCCATTCCAGCTTGACATGATGTAACACATTTATAATCAGTCCTTTACCTCACTGAAAACTCCCTTAACCAGTTCTGTCAGGACGGGAGTTTTTCTAGTTAGATTAATTCTGACTGAATATTAAAATAATTTGATTCCCTTTTCCAGACACTGGAGACTTTAAACTTTTCAGATCCCAAGCACACAGAAAATAAAAAATTATTTAATTAAAAATGATATTAAAAGGTTATTACCTTAACCTGCATTCCTCCCAGACTTTCTTCTATTTAATTTTTAATTCCTCCAAATAAATGTTTAAGTCCTTCTTTTCCTGTTCAAACCTGGGAAAAAGTCATTTCCTGCCCCTTTAAATTACTATTTCCCTGGAATGCTTCTCCTGATTTTCCTATTTCCTTTCCCTTTTCTAATTAAAAGTGGTAGCTGCACCTTGTTTCCTTCCATTTTATGTAAAACTATGGCCTTTCATTCCAATTTCTACTTCAAGTGCTGATAATTAAATTAAAACCCAATCCTACTGTACAAAAGGAGCTCTGGTAGCATAGTTGTTATGAGTTGGGCTGCTAATCTCAGTTAGCAGTTCGAAACTGCCAGCAATTCCACAGGAGAAAAGATGAGGCTTTCTGTTCTGGTAAAGTTTTACAGCCTCAGAAACCCTATGCAGGGTCACTGAGTCAGAACAGACTCCAGCACACAATACCCACTACCACCACCACCTGTACAATTCCTGTTTTTGTTAATGATCAAAGCACTCATTAATTAAATATCTACTGAGATGACTTATTTTGAAAATATTTTTTAAAAGTTATCAAGTATTAATTAATACAAGCTATTCCAATGTAAATAGAATGATCACTACTTCAGACTATATACCAGCACTTTGCTTACACCTGCCCACACAATTTTCTGTTCAAGCTTTTTTAAAAATCAGAGATCATAAAATAAACTCTGAAAGCAGAGTAAAAGGGAACTATTCAAAACTTTCTAATTTCAGTAGTCAAGGAAAACAGAACACATCAATCACTGCACCCAACAATGCAAAACAGGTCTTCCCTTTCTTATTCTAAGACACAATAAAAAAAAAAAAAAAAGAAAAAAGTTGCCAGCAAGTCAATTTGGTCTCATGTGTTGCACAGAACTAAATTCCATAGGGGTGGGTGTGGCACTGTAGGATAAATACTGGACTGCTAACTGCAAGGTCAGCAGGTTAAACCTACCACCACCTGCTCCTTGAAAACCCTAAAAAAGATACAAGGTCACTATGAGTCAGAATTGACTCAATGGCACTTAGCAACCTTTCATAAGATTTCCAGGCCTTTCTTCCTACTTGGCTCTGGATGGATTGGAACCACCAATCTTTTGGTTAATAATTGAGTGCTTCACTACTTGTGTCAAGGACTCCTAAGGCAAGAGACTATTGGTGCTAAGTGCTATTGTGTCAGTTCCGACTCATAGCAACACAGTATAGGGTTTCCAAGGAGCCGCTGGTAGGTTTAAATTGCCCATCTTGTGGTTATCCTACAGCACCATACCAGGACTCCAGGTAAGAGACTGGTTTGATCTATTGATACTTTAGATCAAAACAATGTATTTGTAGTTGTTGTTGCTATATGCTGTGGAGTCGGTTCTGACTCATAGTGACCCTGTACAGGGTTTCTGAGGCTGTAAATCTTTACGGGAGCAGAAAGCCTCATCTTTCTCCCGTGAAACAGCTGGTAGTTTCGAACTGCTGACCGTGAGGAGATTAGCAGCCCGATTTATAGTATTTGTAGTAGATTTGTATTTAAGTGGTGGTGGCGGTGGTTGTTCTCTTCCTACACCCAGCTGGTTCTGACTCACAGCAACCCTATATAGGATTCCCAAGGCAGTACATCTTGACAGGAGCAGAAAGCCTCAGCTTTCTTCCTCAGAGCAACGAGTAGATTCAAATTACTGGCCTTGCAGTTAGCAGTCCAGCTTGTAACCAGGCTATGCTACCACGACTCCTTCTGTACTTGTTACTGTTGTTAAGTGTCGTCAACTCGGTTCCAACTCATAGCGAACCTATATAGGGTTTCCAAGAGCAGCTGGTGCTTCTGAAATCAACACTGTGGTTTGCAGTTCACTGCTTATCTGACAGTACCACACCAGGAGTCCCTTTTAAATATTACTGTTATAAGCCATCAATTAGTTTCCAAGTCACAGCTACCCTGAATAGGGTTCTGAAGAGCACCTGATGGGTTTGAACCACCATCCTTACAGTTTGCAGTCCAGTGCTTATCCTACAGCGCCATACCAGGACCCTTTTGTTGTTGTCATTAAGTGCTGTCAAGTCAGTTCCGACTCATAGCAAGCCTGTACAGGGTTTCAGAGGAGCAGCTGGTGAGTTTGAGTGGCAATGTCTGTGCTGAACAGAGGGATGTTTGGCTGCAGAGAAGCAGTATACCATCCTGCCTCCTCTAGATGGAGAGATGTACCCTGAAGTCCTGTCGTAGTGGTCTGGGATACAAATCTGTCTCAGTTCACTCAGTTCTAATTTAATATTCTGACTGTTGTTGTTGTTAGGAGCCATCGAGTCGGTACCAACTAATAGCAACCCTATATGCACAGCAGAACAAAACACTGAATAAATCATTAAGTAACTAAACTCAGAGGAAATTCTGTGAAAGGAATGTAGATATGGATGAAAACTACTAGCAATTTTAATACTATGTCTACTTACAAAAACAAATTTAAGATAAATAATTGTTGTGAAGCGCCGGTAAATCAGTTATGATTCATAGTAACCCTATATAGGGTTTCCAAGGAGTGGCTGGTGGGTTTGAATTGCCACACTTGAACTGACCTTTCAGTCCAGTTCATTAACTTGCAGCACCACACCAGGAGGCACATTAAACACTAACAATTATTGTGCCATTTAAAAATAGAATTGTATGATCTCCATTTATTGAATCACATATTATCTTTTAAGACTGTTGTTGTTAAGTGTTGTCAAGTCAGTTCCAACTCATAGCAACCCTGTACAGGGTTTCCAAGGAGCGACTGGCAAATTTGAACCATCGACTTTGCAGTTCAAGTCTTGTGGTCAAGTGTTTATCCTATGGAACCATATCAGGACTCCTTAATAAGGTTATACAATCACAATTTCTTTTTTAACTTTTTAAATAATCCAAATAGCATCTGGCTCAGAAATCCACTTAGAAGCATATCCTGTTGTTGCTGTTGTTGTTAAGTACCGTGGAGTCGGTTCCGACTCATAGTGACCCTACATAGGGTTTCCGAGGCTGTAAATCTTTAGGGAGCAGACCGCCACATCTTTCTCCGGCAGAACCGCTGGTAGTTTCGAACTGCCGACCTTGAGGTTAGCAGCCCGATTCGTAACCACTATGCTACCAGAGCTCGAAGCATCCTACAGAAACAAAACGTAGCAGTCTATATAAGGCTACAGGTACAAGTGCACTTCATGCAACAATTTTATAACAACAAAAAAACTGGAAACAATCTAAATTCACATAAACAGGGAAATGACTGAATAAAATATGCAATACTATGAAATGGAGTCCTGGTGTGGTGCTATAGGATAAACACTGAACTGCTAACTGCAACACTGGCAGATTATATCCACCAGTCACTCCTAGGAAGCCCAATATACGGTCACTGTAAGTTGGAATCAACTCAACGACACTCAACAACATCATGAAATAATATACATTTTAAAAAATAATTGATTTAGATTAGCATGTATTAACCAGAAAGTAGCACTTTCTTAAGAGCACAAGAAAAAAAAAGTTGAGTTTTACTCAACAGCATTGTCATTTTTAAGCATACACATACAGCTCCAACCCTGTATGTGCACTGTACGGAAAGATAAACAATAAATTGCTAAAAATGGGATGAGAGTAGAAAAAGACAAGAGAAGTTATAAACTTTCCTTATGTACCTCTTCAGTACTTAATTATAATAAGCATGCTCTGTACTCATTCACTAGACTCCTGGTATGGTGCTGTAAGATCAGCACTGGATTTCAAATCAAAAGGTCAGCAACTGCTCCTAGGAAACCCTATACAGGGTCACTTAACAACATATTCATGTATTCATATTTAATTTCTTAAAAAAACAGCAAACACTTTCAACATTACATTTACTGATATGTACAATACCAAATGAAGTTAATCAGATGATTTATTTCGAAAAAAATAACTATTTTCAAGTTCAATAGTTTAGCTCCTTACTGTTTGCTTATGCACTATATCTAATTCTTTCACAACTATTATACAGTTATTTAATCTACTCTGTAGAACATGTGATGTACCTATATAATTTTCACATAACTGACTAAAAACCTATGATGAGAGAAAGCAATCCATTAAATATTCCTGGTGACAAGTTTTAATCCTCATTGTTTAAATTGGTAAGGTTTTCTTTTACCTGCAAGACATTTTGCTAAAAACACCAAAGCCAATATGGATTGTTTTTGTGATTCTAATATAAAAATATTTGTTGAGTATCTATTAGACACAAAACTAAAAAAAAAACAAAAAACAAAAAAAACCCACTGTCCCTGCCTTCATGGAACTCAAGAATAAAATGCATTTTGATTGGCTTGCAGGCCACTGAAGTAGCATGCTACTTGATTTGTAAATTGTTGTTGTTAAGTGCTGTCGAGTCGATTCCGACTCAGCAACCCTGTATAGGGTTTCCAAGAAGCAGCTGTCGAACTTGAACCACCGACCTTGCAGTTCAAAGCAATTTTGCAGTCAAGAGCATTAACCCACAGTGCCATACACCAGGACTCCAATTCATAAATTAGGTGGACATAAAATTTCTGGTAGTTAATCTAATAACCTATCCTAATCAAAATGAGCACTCAATTTTCTTTCCTCAAAAGCACAGAAACCTCTTGAAAACAAACCACCCACTTCTTTTTGAGAGCCACTTAAAAAAAAAAGACAAAATATTTTGTCATACTTGCACTCATAACATTAATTTACATAAAATACTTTTGATAACACATCATACTTTTATATAAATTAATGTGAATGATATGGAAAAAGTTGTTGGATTCCTAAATATATTAAGAGAAAAACAATATTTTTTAGCTAATAGTGATGATATGAATAGGAAATAAAGTATTCCAAAACTTTCTTTCCTAGAAGGAAAAGTACTTAAAAAGAGTTAAAAAACAAAACCAAAAATAACTGCACTCACAACCAGAGCTAAGTAGATTAATAAGTGAAAATCTTACTGATAAAATATGTCATATCTGTTTCAAAATAGCTTGAGGAAGAGAACTAGTATATAAAGATGAAGATAGAGCACAGCTGACATATGTTGATGGAACTATATAAAGGTCCATTATTATAGTTTGCACACTATACTTCAAATTTTTCTAGATTAAAAAGTTTTTAAAAAGTAAGGAATCTCTATTTTAAAATCATTGTCTGCAGCCAAACCTGGCGTTTTTAACCACATAAAAATGTTTCAAGCTTTCTAAAACCTGAAACATCTCTCATTAGCCTTAGTTTTAGCATATTTTGTCTTTAAAAACTTTTCTCTAAAAGTACAATATCTTATTAAGATTATGCTAATATATTTGATAACTGACAAAATGTTATTGTAAAAGCACTCCAAATTCTGCTGCATATTGTACAACAAATATAAAGTTTAACATGAAATATAAAGTATAAAAACTTTATTTAAAAAATGTAACCTAAGTCAAAGCATTTTTAAATGGCTATAATTAGCTAAGGTTTTTATATAACTGCCACTTATTGGGTCCTGGCGTGGCACTGCGGACTAACGCACTGGCTTGCAAAGTCAGTGGTTCAAGCTCACCAGTCACTCCTTGGAAACCGTATATAGGGTTGCTATGGGCCGCAAGCGACTCCACGGCACTTAACAACAACAGTACTTGCCAGCTACTTTAGAAACAATTCCTAATCGTAAAAACTCTTTACAAATAAGGAAACCAATTTAGAGAAGTAAATGTATCTGTGGTTGCATACTAACTAGTAGTGGAGGGCTGTGATAACACCGTGGGCTAACTTTAAAGCTATGCACTCATCATTCAACAGATATTAACCACCCACTTCAATACCAGGTGCTGCTAACGACTCTGTAAGGGCTTTAACCATTTTATCCTCACAACACTATGATGTAGGTGTAGGTGCAGGTCGGTTTCGGTTTGAACGACAAGGTTCAAACTCACCGGTTGCTCTTCGGAAACCCTGTACAGAGTCGCTGTGAGTGGGAACTGACTCAATGGCACTACCAACAACAAATACATTAAGACACTGCGCCTGACAGGTTATGTCAGTGACCATTCACTGTAGCTTTCTTAGAAGTGGCAGTGCTGGAGTGAGAAGACCAAGCGAAATCTCCAAAACTCTTAAATGACGACCAAACATAAGGGCCTGTTTAAGGAGCTCTGGTAGCATAATCGGGCTGCGAGCCTCAAGGTCAGCAGTTCGAAACTACTAGCCGTTCCACGGGAGAAAGATGAGGTATTCTGCTCCCGTAAAGATTTACAGCCTCGGATACCCTGTGCAGGGTCACTATGAGTCGGTTCCGACTCTATGGCACGTAACCACCACCAAGCAGAACTTTGAAGAAAAATCTCGGAAAAGCAGAGGGGGTGGGGGTGTCACAGAAGCAGGAAGCTGGATATATTTTGCAAGGTCAAAGTTGTCCTCAATAACCACATCTTAGTAAGAGGCAGCTGTGGTGTTAGTAACGAAATGAGCAAAAAACTTTGCAAGAGTTCCAATCTAGGCTCTGACACTTGCCGTGGGACCACCAGGAAAGCACTAGTCCACTCGTATCCCCAATTTTACATGAAAGCAACTGCTGTTAGCGCTCCCCTGGGCTTGGGAGAATGAAGCTCCACAGTGCAGTAGCTGGCAGGATGGGTTTTGAGCTATAAAGTGGTAATAAACTGTCATCCAATCCGAACCTAGGAAAGAGAGATCCAATTGTAGCTGCATTTTAATGGGCATGTTTCGTCTCCTCTGAGCTCAACGCTTCAGAATGTAACACAAAACACAAGCCAAGGAGTGGGGAAAGGCTAGCTGGTTCGCAGGGACCATCGTTAAACAGCCACCTCGCAACTTCAAGCCTCAGTTTTCCCACTTCCCAAGTGGGGAGAACCGCAAACACAACGTGCGGGGACACCTAGAAGCTTTAACTTCATTAAGCCTGGCACACCCGAGAAGGAAAACCCTCCAAACATGCAGGTCGCCTCCTCTCTGCTGACATTCGAAAGCTGCCTAACTTTGTGTCTTTCTGGGCTCGGTCACTCGCCCTGCCCGCTCACGCCGGGTTGCGGACCCTCTGGGACCCTTCCCCAGCCCGCCCACAGCCACAAGGACACGGGAGCCGCTCCAAGATGCCGCCTTCGGAGGGAGGGACTGGCGGCCTACAGGACGGGGAACGCCGCCGCGCCTGGGGCTCGTGGGCTGGAAGGCGGCGCGGACAAGCAGCGGGGGTGGGCTGCAGCCACGAGAGGGGCCTGCGGAGACGCGACGTTCCCAGGCCGGCCGAGGAGTCGGGGAAGGCGACGCCGAACACACCCTTCTCGCCCGCTTCGAGGGTCCCCGCCCGGGGCGGCGCTGGGAACCCCTTCCGCTCGGACACCGACGCCGCCAGGCCGCGGCTCCCACCGCCAACCCCCGGCTCGCCGCGACCTGACAGGGCCTGCCACTGGGGCGCCGCCCGCCTGCAGCCCCGGCTCGCCATCGTCCCCGCCCCCGCCCCTCGGAAGGGCCGGGCGCCGAGGCCCCAGCCAGACCATCACTGCGGAAGGCCCGGTTACCTGGGGGGTTGCTGGTGGCTGGGCAGCTTTCCGGGCGGGAGGGGGGCGTCAGGACGGAAGAGGGGTGCAGACGCGGAGAGAGGAGGCGGGGGCGGTCGGCCGAGGGCCCGGCAGGCAAGCGGGCTGGCCGAAGAGCGGTAGACGCGGTAGCGGCAGTAGCGGTGGCTGCTCCTGCAGCTCCCTCAGGATCTTCCTCGGGCTGGTCCAAGATGGCGGCGCTCCCTGCACAGGGTTTCCTGTCACCCTCGCAATGGGCCGGACCACAAAAGAAGGGGGGAGAAGGCTGCGCGCGCAGCTGGCGGAGCCCGGAAGAAGGTGTCCGAGGCCCGGCCTTTTAGCCACGCCCCTTCCTCAGCCCTCCCCTTTGGACTTGTCACGTTGTTGCCGAGGTTCACCCCACTGGCCCTCAATGGACAGAGAAAAGTGCGTGTACGCAAGCGCAGTCGCGTGTCCTAGCCTCCTAGGAAGTGACTGCGCAGGTTCGCGTAAAACCTGCTGAAGTCCATTCGGCTCTTGAGCTAAGGCTGTCACTGGGGATTTTTTATTTTTTGTAATGCCAGCAATTACTACCTACTGGGCGCTTACCCTATGTGCAAAGCACACATTTCCTGCATTCATTCAGCTATGTACATAGCTGTGAGCAAGGCAGGTTAGCTTTCAACTATATCCCCAATGGCGAAACTGAGGTTCAAATCAAATCACTTGTCCAAAGTTACAGTTAGGATGTGGTCTTTTTTTTTAACCTGTTTCTCACCTCTGCTACTTTAAGCCCCACTTGGGGTTGGGGTATCTTTGACGGGAAGACGAAAATAGTGACCACATTTCTCACAATTTATCCACTACCCCACATCTTGCAATTTGATCAGCTGATTTCACCTCAATGTCTAGCGCACCTCAATGGAGGCCTGCGTTATTTTGTGGGCCCTAGGCATTTTTGCCTTCCTGGGCCCTTAATAAAAAATAATAAAAATGTGTGTCAGTAACATGATGAACGATGAATACGTTAACAACAAAATATTTTTTCAACGTAAAAGTTATTTTTTGCTTTGACTTTAAAGTAATTAAAATATTTTTGTGCCCGCAAGGCCAGCAGTTCGAAACTACCAGCTGTTCTGTGGGAGAAAGATGAGGCTTTCTGCTCCCGTAAAGATTTACAGCCCCAGAAACCCTGTACAGGGTCGCTATGAGTCGGAACCGACTCCACAGCACATAACAACAACAACAACAGAAGTGTAAGACCTAAACACGGTGACTGGTGGGTAATCAGCCCTGCCACAGTGCTCAGAATGAAGTTAAAGTTTGCTCTTCGCATTCAAACCCTTTCATAAGCTAGTTCTGCCAATTAGAATTCATTGGGAAAGTGTATTGCAATCTACAAATCTCTTATTTTCAGAAAGACCAGGGTATGAATCCCTGTTCCATCACAATGATAGGCGCTTGAGCATATCACTTGGTTTCTGAGACCCTCAGTTTCTTCTACAAAATAGTGATAGTGGTATCTATGTAGCTTACGTGATTTCTTCTGAAAATTAAACGAGACAATATATGTAAAACTCCTGGAATATAAGAACTCAATAAATGGGAATGATTATTACATGATGTTGTTGTTGTTAAGTGCCGTCGAGTCGGTTCCGATCCATAGCGATCCTGTATAGAGTTTCCGAGGAGCAGCTGGTGAACTTGAACCACCGACCTTGCAGTTCAAACGGCTTTGCAGTCTGGCACATTAACCCACAACGCCACACCAGGACTCCATAGTACACGATTATGATGTGATGTTGAAATCCCATCCAGCCCTAAAAGTCTATGCTTCTATTCTCATATTCTTTAATAAGTATAGCTTGTGTGTTTTTGTCATGTTTTACCATTTCTAAAATCAACAAATTTGCCTGTGGTAAGAAGAGACAGCTGTGAACCAATTATCATTACTTGTCCAGGTATGAACAATTGTGACCTGATTTGAGACATTTATGCATAGCTAAAGGTTATTAAACACATTATGTGCCAGGATCTGTTCTAAGATGCTGGCAAGGCTGTGATGTGGAATCGTGCATAATATCTTATTTAATTCCTACAACACTCCAGAGAAATCAGTACTATGTTTCCATCATTTTTTTTAATGAGAAACTGAGTCTCCCTGAAGTTAGTATTGTCCGTGCTGGAAATTGATGTCAGGCATATCCAATTTGAGAGTTCCCATTCCAAGTCACCATGCAATATTTCCTTCCTCATTTGCACTTGTAGCACCACAGCCAGTTTAAATTTGGATCCCTAAATTCACCAGTCGCTCCTCGAAACCCCTATACATGGTTGCTATGAGTCGGAACCGACTCCATGGCACTTAACAACAACAACAAAATATTGTTTGGGAATCTTGGTGTGGCACGTTAGGATCAGCCCTGGACTAATCACAAGATTGGTGGTTCAAATCCACCAGCTGCTCCTTGGAAACCCTGTACAGGGTCACTGTGAGTTGGAACCAACTTGATAACACTTAACAACAACAAGCGTAACTCTTGCATCATTGTGTTTCAAAGACATTATACTTTGATGTAGCACTGAAGGAAAACATTGTCATGATTGCAGATTGCCTATACATGCTAAGCAATGCAATTAATGACAATAAAAAAGATCAGTTCTTGTAATAAGTCACCCACTTTCAAAAAACCACAGCCATTGAAAACCCTATGGAGCACACTTCTACTCTGAAACACATGAAGTCCACGTGAGTCAGAATCAACTTGATGGCAACTGGGCTTTATTGTTGTAATAAATCACAGAAGTTGCAAAATTAGGAGACACTGTGTGGTTATCAGTTATAGTTTAATCAAGAAAGAATGTTCATTGCCAAACATATATGAAGCTTGCTAGTTTAAAAGACACTTGCCTATATAAACAGAGGTGTATGGGAATAGTAATTGTTGTTGAAACTAAGGATCTATAAACTAGAGAGCTAAGTAAACTTAAGTACATCATATTGTAGAATACTGTGTAACAGTTAAAAGAATGAGGCATGTCCTGATATATATGGATCAATCTCTAAGAAATACTTCAAGTTAAGAAAAATTTCTCTGGAAAGCACTATATTGTAACCTGTTTTAGTCTCTTACTTTGCCTCAGGCAGTGGATCTGACTGTGGCTTCTTTGCTTGACCACCAGATGAAATGAGTGGCTTAGATTTAGAGGCCAGGTGACGTAAAAAAAAAAAAATTGAAACTTTGAACTTTAAACTCACACTCAGTGAGGCAAAATGACCATACCAAGAGATCCACAGAAAAGAACAGATTCAATTCATGCTTTCTCCAAAGAATGTTCTCATTTTGAAAAAGGAGGATAGATTCAGTATATAAATTATTGGTTTATTGCTTTGTTTGACTTTGTACATATAACTGAAGTTAGGTATATTGAAAGCATGTGTGATCCCATACACTTTATTAAACTGATAATGACTTTTACAATGTAACAAATGTAACAGATACTATCAACAACTGACATTTTACCCTGCTTGCAAGCTAACAAGTAAACTTGTAATAGTTTCATGGATTCAGGCAGAAGATATAATACTCCTGGATCAGAGAAATGAGTCTTTCTTGTTTACAGTACAGCACTCAGCCTGAACTTCAGCAGATTTGTATCCGTTTTCCTTGGCCCAGATTCTAAGGGGTTGATGTGGAGGACTCCAGATAGATGCCTACATACATAAAGTATTTCCTTACAGGAGAGAAACTCTGAGCTTAAGGAACCCAAATGTTTTATAGCAGACAGTGCTTAGACTGAGTTCTTTAGAGAAGCAAAAGCTTATGTAAATATGAACACATTTATAGAGAAAATTCTCTCAAGGAAATAGCTCACACAATTGTAGAGGCTGGCAAGTCCCAAGTCCATGGATCAGACATCAGATTGGAGACCTCTCTTGACTTATGTAACTGCAGGGACTGACACAAGATGGTGGACAGCAGGCTGTTGGTTCACAGGTTGCGGAGGCTGATGAATCCCAAGATCAACAGGAAATACAGCAAATCACTGACTCAAGTTCCCAGAGCCAGAGCTCAAATGATGATTAGTGGGAAGCAGGATTCAAACTGGGTGAAAAACCTAGCAAGCTTTCCTAGAACATCCACAAATATTGTATACAGGCCACAACCCCAAGGAAACTCCCATTACAACTGATTGTCTGATCACATCAGATCACATCATGAGGTGATTACACTATATGAAATCAAAGGGGATGGTTACATCATCATATAACTGCCAAACTATATCATTACATATCTGCTAAACCACCAAGACTCATGGCCCAGTCAAGTTAACACATAAACCTTAACCATCACAGGCAGTAAGTATTTTGTCCTTTACTCCATGGGAAATACTGTCTTTCTAAAAGATGGTAGGGAACAAAGGGTAGTCAGTACTTCTACTCACAAGACATGTTGAAACACAAGCGATGCATGAAGGATTGTTTTCCAACAAGGGCAAGATTGTACTATATTATAAGGAATTAGTATTGTATTGTTTGGTGTAAGGGGCTCATATGTGAATATTATGCTATAGAGGAAAAAATATGATTTGAGAGTCAAACTGACTTTAACTGTTAAAGTTTATTAGTTGTGTGATCTTACTTCAACCTCTTAATCTCCCTGAGCCTCAAAAGTAAAATGGAGAAATCGATCTATCCTATAGAATTGCTGTTTAGATAAACTGAGAAAAACATATCTAAGACAGTACGTGGAATACTCTAAACACTGAACACATTGCCAATCATTCTAGTCTTCACTCATACATTCCCTCATACATCTGAATCCAGGGCACCGTGAGGACTCTGCCACCACACCACCACCTCCCCAAATTGGGAAGCAACTTCTTAGGTCCTGTTAAGGATTGAATTGTGCGTCCCTAAAACATGTGGTGTAAATCCTAACCTCAATTCCTATGGTTATAATCCCATTTGGGAGTGGGTTTCCTTTTTATGTGAATGAGCCAGGATTAGTACAGGGCTTTTAAAGTCAATGTCTTTTTGAGATAAAAGTTTAAATGTTTGCTAAAAGCAGAGACAGAGTCCAATGGATGCCAAGACACAGGGAGATCTCCAAGGAAGCAGAAAGCAAAAGCTGAAGAGACAAGAACCTTCCTCCAAAGCCAACACAGAGAGAAAGCCTTCCCCTACCTAGAGCTGAAGCTCTGAATCTGGACTTCTTGTCAGATGAGACACTAGAGTGCTAGTCGTTAAAACCATTCACCTGTGTTATTTCTACCAGCACAGCACTAGATAACTAAGTTAGGTAGGTCCCTACTAGTATTAGTTAGGATGCATGGGTTCAGCTGCTGTAACTTGCTGTTTTTCACAGGAGAGCAGTTTACTTTTCTATCAGATAAAAATCTGGATAGGCAGTCTAGGACTGGTAAAGCAGCTTATTGGTGACAATTTTTAGGTTCCTCCTTGGTTGTGGCACTTCCACCCAAAAAAGATAGCTTACATCTCGTGATTCAGAACACTTGCTGCAGCGGCCACCATCATGTCCCACTGCAGCCAGCTAAGGGGAGAAAAAGTAGATAATGTGTGTCTTCCCTCTAAGTGTAAAATCCAGAAACTGTACACATGACTTCTCATGTCCCATTGACTCATGTGGACACACACAAGAACAAGCATGTGCAAAGGATGCTGGGAAATGTAGTCTATTCTGGCAAAACAAAAAGACTAAAAGGGGAAGAAAAGAATGAATGTTAGGAACTAAAGAGCCATTTCTTTGCTTAATAGGGGACTGCCATCAGAGTAGGCCAAAGGCCTGGGAAAGTTGAGGTTAAACTCTGAGGTCTTCAAGCAGAACTAGGAGTGGGTTTAGCATGTACCACAAAACCTTCCCTGCAAAAGCAGTCCCCCCAGGATGCACATTTTGGGGTTCTAAATAAATAATAGGAGCCTTCGTGGTGTCGTGGTTAAGTGCCTGGCAGTTAACCAAAAGGTGTGCACCTTGAACCTACCAGCTGTTCTGCAGAAGAAAGAGGTGGCAGTCTGCTCCCATAACATTACAGTCTTGGAAAATGTAGGGGGCAGTTCTACTCTGTACGGTCTCTATGAGTCAGAAGCAATTCAGTAGCCACAGGTTAGTTTGTGTGCTTTTAAATAAGTAACATTTCGTGCTTTGCATGGGTTCTGAACAACATGAGGAACAAAGCAAAAAGAAACAGAGGTCAACATATCACCTTTATTACTGGTATAAATCAGGTTGGGAAAGGAGTCTTTAGAGGTATTTTCCAGAGGGGAAAGATCCTGGCAGAGTAGAGGATAAGTTCTGGACTGCTAATAAAAAGGTCAGTGGTTTAAAACCCATGAAGCCATTCTGTGAGAGAACAGACCTGGTCGTCTGCTCCTGTAAAGGTTAAAAAACAAGCCAAATAAATCGTTTGCCACTGAATCAACTCTGACTCACAGCGCCCTGTAGGACTGAGTAGAACTGCCCCAGACAATATCTAAGGTTGTAACCATTACAGAAGCAGCCTTCCACATCTTTCTCCTGTGAGTGCTGGTGATTTGGAACCACCAACATTTCAGTCTCAGAAGAGTGCTTAACCCTTGTACCACCAGGGCTTCTTCCATAAGGACTAGAGCCTACAATAAACAGGTAGGCTAATGGAATACAACTGGGAGTCTAGAAAAAGGCCCACTTAGCATAAGGTACTATGTCCAACCAATGGGGAAAGAAGAGTTTTTCAACAAATGGTGCTGGAGAAACTGGACTCCCATGTGCCAAAAAATGAAGCAGAATCTTTGCCTTCACACCATGCACAGAAAACGAATTCAAAATGGATTAAGGACAGAAATGTACAAACTATAACCATAAAATTCTTAGAAGAACAAGCAGGGGCAACACTGTTAGGCCTAACTTGCAAAAATGGATTATCTAATATAATAACAAAAGCACAAACAGTAAAATAAATAAATGGGATCTCACTTTAAAAAAAAAAAAATGAAGTTAAAACTTCTGTTCATTAAAAGACTTTACCAAAATAGTGAAAACCAAGCTACCAATTAAGAGACTATCTTTGGCAAACATATGAAGGGCTTCAAAAAGTTCATGGAAAAATTCCATTATCTTTTAATTCCATTTTTCCATGAACTTTTTGAAGCCCCCTCATTTATCCAACAAGAATCTTCATATATACAAAATGTCACCACCAACAAAAGGACAATACAATCATAAAATGATTAAAGACTTGAATAGACATTCACCAAAAAAGACCTTCAAATAGCCACTTGTTGTTGTTGTTGTTAAGTGCCGTCGAGTCGGTTCCGACCCATAGCGACCCTGTACAGGGTTTCCGAGGGTGTAAATCCTTACAGGAGTAGAAAGCCTCATCTTTCTCCCGCGGAGCGGCTGGTAGTTTCGAACCGCTAACCTTAAGGTTCGCAGCCCGATTCGTAACCACTATCAAATAGCCACTAAACACATAAAAAGATGTTCGGTGTGTTTGAGTTAGTTAAGAGCTGTAGCGTTGGTTTCGATTCATAGCAATCCTGTATAGAGTTTCCAAGAAGCAGCTGATGGGTTTGAACTATAGAGCTTGTGGTTCAAACAGACCTTGCAGTCCAGTGCTTTATCCTATAGCACCATACCAAGACTCAACGTATTTGTTGTTGTTGTTGTTATGTGTCGTGGAGTCGGTTCCGACTCATAGCGACCATACACAGGGTTTCCGAGGCTGTAAATCTTTACGGGAGCAGACCCCGCCTCATCTTTCTCCCGCGGAACCGCTGGTGGTTTCGAACTGCTGACCTTGCGGCTCGCAGCCCAATTCGTAACCACTACACTACCAGAGCTCAGCGTATTTAGTCATCAGATAAATGTGAATCAAAACCACAGTGAAATAGTATTTCACTCCTACTGGGATAGCTCAAATAAAAAGAAAACGAGCAAACAAAACCAGAAAATAATAAAATGTTGAGGATAGGAAGGAATTGGAACCCTTATCCATTGCTGGTGGAAATGCAAAATGGTACAGCTATGTGGAAAACAGTGTGGCAGTTCCTCAAAAATCTTAAAATAGAACTATCACTATGGTAGTCATGGTGGTGTCAATTCTGACTCATAACAACCCTGTATAGGGTTTCCGAAGCTGTAAATCTTTGTGAGAGCAAAAAAAAAATCTTTTTCCCATGGAGTCCCTGGTGGACTTGAACTGCTGATATTACGATTAAGTAGCCCAACACATAGCCTACCACACTATCAGGGATCCATATGACCGAACAATTCTATTCCTGGGTATATACCTACCCCAAATACTTGAAAGCAGAGACTCAGCAAGAGATGTATACACCATTGTTCATTGCAGCACGGTTCACAGTAGCCAAAATGCAACTTAAATACACAACAGCAGATTAATGAGTAAGCAAAATGTGGTACATACATACAGTGGCATACTTCTCAGACAGAAGGAGATCCATGCTACAGTTTGAATGGAGCTTGAAGACATTATGCTGTGTGAGTTAACTCAATCACAAAAGGACAATTACTGTATGATCTCACTTATATAAAAAGACAAGGAAAAGCAAGTGTATAGAGACTAAACTTTATTGGCAGCTACCAGGGGCAGGAGGGAGGGAGGAAATGAGAGTTAGTGATGATGGAAAAATTGCTTTGATTAAAGGTAGGGTTGCATAGTTGATTATTGTCATTGTTGTCAATAAGTTGTGCACCTGTAAAAAGTTGAATTGGCAAACGTTGTGTGATGATGTATTTACAACAATGAAAAGAGACAGTAGCTCCTCAGCTTGATTACGTACAACCATATACCTCATGGGATTTGGTTCCTTGGTTTGGAGGTCTGAGGTCATGGTTTCATGGGATATCATAGTTAACTGGACTAATAATATGGACTTGTGGTGCTGTAGGATAACCAAAAGGTCGGCTGTTCAAACCCACCAGCTTCTCCTCAGAAATCCTATACAGGGTTGCTATATTGACAAATGTTGTGTCATAGATATATTTATAATAATGAAAAGAGAGAGAGAATAGCTCCTGAGCTTGCTTATGTACAGCCCGAACACCTCAGGGGTTCCAAGGAGTGGCTGGTGGGTTTGAACTACCAATCTTGCAGTTGAGTGCTTATCCTGCAGTGCCACATAAAGGCAATTAGTTTAGCTTAACTAGTAAAACATGTCAGTCCTAAGCATTATGCTCTTTTAAGAACTATTAAGAAGGGATCAAATTAATAACAGCAACTGGAAAGATTTGATAGGAACTTTAGAGAGCAATGAATTTATGTTAATCAGAGAGAAATAACTCAGGAAAAGAGGGTGAGAATAATTGCACAACTTGAAGAATATCATCAAATGCCATTCAATTTCACATGCAGAAACTGTTGAATTGTATGTTCAATGTGTATATTCTCAATAACAACAAAATAAATCAAATTTAAAGACATACAGATACAACCTAGTAAACCCTATGGATGGGAATCAATTCAACAGCACACAACAACAGCATGAGAGGATCGCCAATACTGAACACCTGAACTGGACTGCAGAGGGCCGTCTGAAGGGGGTCAGAGCTGCTGGAGCAGTTCCCTCTCAGCTAAGAAGGACAATGATGGGGAATATTACCAAGTATTATTTTTGTATTTTCCAAACAAGTCAGTTCCTCAGTTACCCAAGAATGGATAAAGGTAAGAAAGGAGCTTAGGGACAATTCTTTGGCATGGAAACCAGGACTGAGCAAAAGGGGTTTCTTTCCACCATCTAAGATGAGCAAAGAATGAAGCTTAGAAGTAGTAGAGAATATAACTATGACAGAGTCTGAAAATACAAGAAATATCCAAAATGACAAGTCAGCAATCACTCAGTGCTGTAATTGAGCTTTGGTCCCAGTCTTGCCTCTCTGTAGTTGTGTGCCTTTGGATGCATTCCTCAAGATCTCTAATTCTTCATTTCCAGTAGTCCTTGGATGGTGCAAACCGTAAATAAGCGTGGCAGCTAATAGAGGTTTGGAGGTTTGAGTTCATCCAGAGGTACCTTGTTGGAAAGACATGGGATCTATTTCCCCAAAGTCACAGCCATTGAAAACCCTAGTGGCAGTAACTCCGTGGCAACCGGAGTTTGTTTTGTCTTGTTTAGGCTTTCCCTGCCAGGGTTCCAGATCCCTTCCGGAGGAGCCTCTATAACCTTCCAGGATAATTCTGGACATTGTTTCAGGCGTCATTGATGGGGATGGGGCTATGCCCTTCCTCACAGTGTTTCAGTACTGTTGTTGTTGTTGTTAAGTGTTGTTAAGTCAGTTCACACTCATAGTAATCCTGTATAGTGTTTCCAAGGAGTGGCTAGTGGGTTTGAACCACTGACCTTGCATTTAACAGTCCAGTGCTTATCTTGCAGTGCTACACAAGAATTCCTTCAGTACTTGATAGGGGTTTAGTTATTTTAGAACCCTCAGAGCACAGCATCTATGAGATGAATGAAACATATTTGTGCAGATAGATATAACTATAATGCATTCAATACATTGCCATTTCTTGGTCTTGCCAAAGAACTTCTTCCCTTCCAGAGATGAAAAAAAAAAAAAAAGATTAAAATTTTTTTAAAAAGGGGCCTGTGAAAGAAAGAGAATTCCTGCCTGCCTACATATTTATCTGTGATTTTATAGGTTTAATGTCTGTTTCCCATACCCTGAGCTAAGGAGGAAAGGTACCTTTTCTTTGGGGTTCAGTAACTTATACCTGGTTTTTAGTTGTTGTTGTTAAGTGCCATTGAGCCGATCCTGACCCATAGCGAGCCTGTACAGGGTTTCCGAGGAGCTGCTGGTTAACTTCAAACGCCGACCCTGCAGTTGAAACGGCTTTGCAGTTAGTACAAGATGTAAAAACAGAAAAAAAAAAAGTTAACTGGTTTCATGAATAAATGAACACAGGGTAGCTGATTGTCACTGAGAAGTGGCTGATGCCATCCAGCAATCTCCATTTTAGGGCAATAGTTGGCGTCACTGGGTTCCAAAAACTATCAGGAAAACCACTTCCTGGTCTCCTGACCCCTATGTCTATTCTGGCATCAGAATGAAACGCCCAGCAGAGGATTTTGAATGCACTCCACAAGAGGGCGTAGCAGGCCCACGTTGTGCAGCTCTGCTGCCGAGCTCTTGGCCTTCTGAGGTTGGGTCCATCTGTGTTGTTGACACCCCTTCGGTTTGGCAGCAGTATTCTTCTTCAGTCTCTTAGTTCTTCTCTTTTTCCAATCCAGAAGGAAATGAGAAAGCTTTGGAGTAAGGTGGACCTAGATTAAAATCCTAACTGGCTCTGCCATTTGCTGAGACTTTGGCAAATTAGTTAAAATTCTGAGCTATTATCAAAATTTGGTGGCATCTTCCAAAAACTGGGGAATCATAAAATTATGAACTCAGAACAAAAAGTGACCTTAGAGGTCAGTTAGTTAGTAGCGTCTTCTGTTTCACAGACGAGGACACTGAGGCCCAGGGCTAGACCAAAGCTTAGGTCTCTCAGAGTTTAGCCTGTATTCTCTGCTCTACCTAGCTGCCTTCTTTCAAAAATACATAAAACACAAAACGAATTCATCAGTGAATGAATGAATGAAAATTTTAAAGTTATCTTAACCAAGTCCTTGTTTTAGATCAAGGCCTTTGGGTCTATATTAAATACACTAGTGTTAGACTCAGACTACTGCATTCAGCTCCCAGCTTCAGCAATTACTAACTTGGGCAACTTACTTGATCTCTTGCACCTCAGTTTTCTTATCTAAATTCAAGGAATAATATAAGGATAAAAATTGTACCAATCTCATAGGGTATAGCAAGGATTCAAGGAGCAGAGTGCCTGGTACCTGGTAGGAAGTGAATGTTAGTTCTTATATTCTTATGCCACTGAAACTTTCTGAACCTCAAAGTTTTCATCCATAAAGTGGGATTGTTCATAGTTACACAAAAAATGTAGCACCAACCATCACCCCTACAGCACTCTCTATTTCTCATCGGGGTTTGATAATTCATTGCAGCGGCCAAGCAGAACTCAGACACCATCCTCACAATTATGGGGTGAATTAGGGAGGCTAATAGGTTATAATTCAGAGTCAGAAATGCTCAGGACACATTTGTGACGGTCAAGACAACCTTTCCTCAGCCATGCTGCCCATAGGCAGGCCTCTCCCTGTCTGCCAGTGTTACAAAGCTCTTTTAGAGCTGCATATTATGTGTGGTAAAGTGGAGGGTCAGCAAAAAAGAGGAAAACCCCCAATGAGATGGACTGACACAGTGGCAGCAGCAGTGGGCTAGGTGTGGCAATGATTGTGAGGTTGGTCTAGGACCGGGCAGTGTTTCGTGCTGTTGTGCATAGGGTCACTATGAGTTAGTACCAACTCAATGGAACCTAATAACAACAATATAAATGCCCACAGGACACACCACACTGTCACAAGCCTCAATCTGAAGGCACTCAGCTCTAGTTCCATGGGTCAGTAAACCTAGTCTCCTCCACACAGTAAGTGCCTGGAGGCACCCTACACTGCAAACAAGTCTCCTGCCCAAAGTCACTCAGCTTTACTTGCGCCATGGGTTGGCTTGTGCTCTGGCTCTTGTTTCTGCTGTTGCTGCTCCTCTGCCACTTGTCACGTGTCAGAGCTTTCTATCCATGGATCAAGGAGGTTCAATGTGCAAGGATCTCTGGCTGCAAATGTCAAGCTCCACTACTGACTCTTCTTTAACAGTATTGAGATCCCCCTCCCCTTCCTGGTTCTGAGTTGGCTCATTTTATACATATTAGAGTTCCAAGTTTTTACAATCACAATGAACTCCACTCACACTGAACCATATACTTCTATAAGTATCTTTCCCGCCTTCTCTTACCCAGACACTGCAGGGTGAAACATTGTTTGGTGGGAGTTACAAACTATGGCTAGATGAGACATCGAATAATTCACTACACCGTAATAGTATTATTAAGGGGATTTAACAACACAACGTATAAAAGCCCCCACTCAACATAGGATCTGGTTTATGATAATGATGTAAAATATAATGTATAATAGTAAACATTGGGTTTTCCTCTTCTGTGAAGTGAAGAATAATGGTTTCTAAGAACAAAGAGGAATCAGCCTGCATGCCTACCAATTCCAAAGAGCTATCAGATGGAGAACACATTTTTTCCCACAGTTATTCTATATCTCACACTTTTACTGAGCTCTTGTACAAAGTCTCATAATCCAACTCAATTTCAGTCCCCAGTGATTCTTATCTTTTCAACCCAATAGCAACTGCATTAAAGTGCTAGCTGAAGAGTCAGTGTTTTGAATCCATTCATCAACTACATGGGAGAAAGATCTGGCAATCTGCTTCTCTAAATATTAAAGACAAGAAAACCCTATGGGACAGCTCTACCCTATGGGGCAATTGCTGTGAGTCAGAATCAATTTGACAGCACACAGTAACAACAGTTACTCCATTAGTTGAGACTTCACCATATCTCTGAGGACAATGATTAGTGTCTTCAGCGAAGAAAAAAATGAGTGATGCTGCCTGGCTGGAAGCTCATCTCCAAAGGGTGCAACCTTACTCATGCCTAGTCAGTTGTTGCTAGGAAAGAATACAGGATCTTTGTTTAAAGAATTTTTAAGAAATGTGAATTTTTACAAACTCTTCCAATTTGTAAATGCTTTTTTAAAACAAGGAAGATGAGACTTTCTGTTCCTGTAAAGATTCGCAGCCTCAGAAACCATATACTGGATCACTATGAGTCAGAACCAACTTGATGGCATACAACAACAAAAAGTTTCCATCAAGAACTTGACCTATACTTATGGATGTAGTAGCTCAAAATACCAACTGAGAGGGACGCTGTCTCCACATAACGGATCAAACCTATCTCTTCTGTACACAGGGTTGATAGGGACAGGCAATTTAAACATTGGCTACCTAAAATGGAAAGAGTGGTGCTGTAAAGGCACAAAATGACTGGCTTACAAGTTTTCAAGAGGGAGTTTAGTTTCAGGGTGTGCAGGGGAAAGTAGAATCCCCACTGAATAGTTTTCATCTTATCTAGACGAGTCTAGTGAAAGGAGACGGGGATAAGATTCTTATGATTTAATAGTGAGTAAATTGTCCTGGTGTGGCGTTGGGGGTTAATGTGCCAGACTGAAAAGCTGTTTGAACTGCAAGGTTGGCAGTTTAAGCTCACCAGCTGCTCCTTGGAAGCCCTATACATGATTGCTATGGGTAGAAATCGACTCGACAGCACTTAATGACAACAACAACAAATTGTTATCATGACTAATTGCAACTGACACAACTGTAAAGGTAGAAGTTTTGTAACATAAAGGGGGGAGTAATTAATCTTATATTCTAGGAACAGAGGACCCTAGGACCATCAAGGAAGAAGAACATGAGTGGAATGTGGGACCCTAACGAGAGAAGCAGCGACAACAGAGATAGAGGCAGAGATGATCACATGGAGAGATAGAGTTGAGGACTAGCCTCATGGAAAGAGAAAGGCTATGTGCTGGTGGCCAGGAGACAGGCTTGCAGAATGTGACCTTTGGTTGTTTAAATGATTATATCTATCCTGAGTGTTAAATGCTGTTGAATAATGATGCATGAAGGTGATTGTAATCACTGCAGTGAAATGAAACAGGATAGGATGAGTGCAAAACTGATGTTCTCCCATGTAAACTATCACTCAATACACAATAAAAGCTTTTTTTTTTTTTAAAAAAAAAGAAAGTTGCCATCAAGCTGTCCCCAACTTATGACAACATCATGTATGTCAAAGTAGAACCGCGTTCCATAAAAATTTCAATGGCTGATTTTGGGGAAGTAGATCCCCAGTTCTTCCTTCTGAATGTCTCTGGATGAACTTGAACCTTTTGGTTAGAAGCTGAATGCATTAACTATTTATATTATCCATGTTAGTGGTTAATTGATGGGAAAAAAAAACCAAGTTGGGTGAGCCAAGTAAAACATACCTATGGACCTGAAATGAGTCTTGTTCACCACTTTTTTTTTTTTAAATCAGACAATCATCTTTATTTGGCAGGGAGAACCACCCTTTCCATCCCCTGTGGTCCCAGAAACGTCGTGTGCAGTCTTCAACACCCGTTGAGAGAAAGCACATGCCGGGTTGTTCCACCACTTTTACACCCTGCTTTGTTGTACCATCGGAGTTATTGTCCTACAAAGCAAATGTAAATATGTCATTCCTCTGTTTAAAAGTCCTTCCACAGTAATGTATTTCTAACAAATGAATTTCAAACACCTTATGAAACTACTAGGTTGAATAGTGTTCCCCCCAAATCCATGTCCACTTAGAGTGTCAGATTGTGACCCTACTTGGAAATAGGACCTTTGCGCATGTAATTAGTTGAAATGAGGTCACATTGGATTGTTATTGTGTTATTAAGTGCTATTGAGTCACTTCTGACTCATAACATCCCTGTATAGGGTTTCTAAGGAGAGACTGGTGGGTTTGAACTACCAACCTTGTGCTTAGCAGTCCAGTGTTTATCCTACAGTGCCACACCAGGACTCTCTACTGGGTCTGGATGGACCTTAACTTCAATATGACTGATGTTCCCATAATAATAATAAGAAAAGACACACAGAGACACATGGAGAAGAAGATCATGTGAAGATGGAGGCAAAAATTGGAGTGATGCAGCTACATGCCAAGGAATACTGAGGGTTGCTGGCAACTATCAGAAGCTAGGAAGAAGCCATGAAGCCATCTTCTCTTGAGCCATCAGAGGGACCCTAGAGGCTCCTTGATTTTGAACTTCTAGCCTCCAGAACTGAGAAAAGAAATGTTTGCTGTTGTAAGCCATCACTATGGTCATTTGTTATAGTAGCCCTAGGAAATGAATAGAGTAACGAAATACTATCTACTCCCAGCAAGCACTACATCTCCACCACATCCCCTCATCAAGCCTGTGCTCAGCATAGCACTCCTATCTAACACAAAACAGACCTTCAAAGCCAAGCCTTTGCTTATGTAGTTCCTCCAGAAAAAGCCCCTTTCTCCCCAACCCCATACGCCCAACAACTCCCAGTTTCTCTGCTATTCATCTTTCAAGTTCCAGTTAAGAAGCCACTTCCTCTGTGAAGCCTGCCAAGTATAATAATTTCCTCTAGCTTCCAGGTTCTATTGCTTCTGCATTTTGTGATACTTCCCCTAGGTTTCCAGGTATTATAGTGAGAATGTACTATTAACTGCTTCCCCCACTAGTCTAAGAATTCCTGCAAGACAGAAACGTTTGTGTTTGTTTTTTTATTTTTAATGAAATAAAATTCTTTAAAAAATTTTCATTTTGAAGGTTTGTTTTAAAAACGTCAACAACCTCAAGGTCAGCAGTTCAAAACTACCAGCGGTTTCATGGGAGAAAGATGAGGCGTTCTGCTCCCGTAAAGATTTACAGCCTCGGAAACCCTGTGCAGGGTCACTAGGAGTCGGGACCAACACCACGGTACTTAACAACAACAACAACAACTATAACCTCAAATTATATAAGCCCACACCAAATTCAGTACTATCAAGATGATTCCAATTCACAGTGACCCTGTAGGACAGAGTTGTTGTGAAGTGTTGTCGAGTCAGTTCTGACTCATAGTGAAGCTCTATAGGGCTTCTGAGGAGCTGCTGGTGAGCTTGAACCACTGACCTTGTGGTTCAAACTGACCTTCCAGCACATTAACCGGCAGCGCCACATCAGGACAGATTAGGGTTTCCAAGGCTGTCAATCTTTACTGAACTGGCTTATCTTTCTCTTACTGAGTGGCTGGTGGATTCAAACACCTGTCCTATGCATTAGTAGTCAAGTGTTTTAACCAAACAATACAGGTACAGCTAATGTCCTACCTTCCCACCCCACTTTATTCAGCTCTTGACACCACTATCAGATAGTGCGTCAAAAAGTATTGTTACAAATTATAGAAATAGTTGATCAACAAAAATATCAAAATGTGAAGCTATTGCTTCTCTGCATTTACTGTGTATCTACTTCTGAAGGCAGTGCTTCCATCTCTCAGAAATCTTCCCCGAAGTGTTCTGCACTATTTTATTTATACCACATCAAAACAGCAGTTTGGGCATCCACAAGGAACTCAAGTTGTGTTCTTTGTAAATGTTCTCTGAGTTTTGGAAACAAAAAGAAGCTTTCAGGGGCAAGATCAGGGCTGTAGCGCGAATGGGGTAAGGTTTCTCAATGAAATTCTCGGAGGACAGCTTTGCTACCCTCAAAGAATGAGTCAGTGTATATCATGATGGAAAAAGAAAGTCCAACTGCCCTGATTTTTCTCATCAATGCCACTTACAGTTTTCTTAAAACATCTTCATAATAAGCCTCTGTGATCATCCTGTGTCCTTTGAGAAAATCTATCAAGGTGTCTTCTTTGGGATCCCCTAAAACAGTCACCATAACCTTCCGAGCTGACTGACCTCTCCGCCTTGAAGTTTACTGGTCTAGTTCGTCCTCTCAGAAGCCTCTGTTTTGATTATATTCCTTTTGTGAAGACACCCTAATGAGACTAAGACAAGAGAACGTGTCTGCAGCCATCCACTGATTGCTGGGACATGTTTAGACACATTGTGTTTGGAATAAACCTGTGCAGGTATGAACTGGAACCCTAGTAGCAGTACTTTTGTATTTACTCTTCTGTTTCTAAGCCTTTGCATGCATGGATATATGCGTTGCTGCTGTTGCTAAGTATATGAGTGGTGTTTTTATCCTTTTTACATAAATAAGATCCTATTGTCCATGTTGCTTGGCAAGTCTTCATTTATTTACATGTCCACTTGATTCCCTGCCCCAACTCAGAGTTTCACCCTGACTAGACATGTTTAGAATTACGAATCGGGCTGCGAGTCGCAAGGTCAGCAGTTCGAAACTACCAGCTGTTCTGTGGGAGAAAGATGAGGCTTTCTGCTCCCGTAAAGATTTACAGCCTCAGAAACCCTATGCAGGCTCACTACGAGTTGGAACCAACTCCACGGCACATAACAACAAGACATGTTTGGAAGAGACATTTGTTGAAATATTGAAAAAACCTGAAGGCATGGATTGTAAGCTTGTTAGGAATTGTCTGGCAGTTACCTAATATCATGTAGTCTCATCTTGTATGTAAAATGGAGGACAGTAATGATAACACTCTGGTAGTGTAGTGGTTACGAATCAGGCTGCTAAATTCATAGTCAGCAGTTCGAAACTACCAGTTGTTCCGTGGGAGAAAGATGAGGCTTTCTGCTCCCATAAAGATTTACAGCCTCAGAAACCCTTTACAGGGTCACTATGAGTCGGAACCAACTCCACAGCACATAACAACAACAACAACAATGGTAACACTCATCCTTAGGTCCTCAAATTATGTGGCATTTAGGGGTTACATTTCTCTTTGATATTCAACCACAATGGTCTACGCATCCATCCTGTGTGACCAGGAGTCCTGGTGTGGCATTGTAGGATAAGCACTGGACTGCTAACCACAAGGTTGGTGGTTCAAACCCACAGCCGCTCCTTAAAAACCCTATATAGGTTAGCTATGAGTTAGTCAGCACTTAACAACAACATGTCCATGATATTTCTAAGAGTCCCAGGAATTCCACAAATCCACCCTTGTGGATCCATGCCTGTTGACCGGGTATTCTTTTGCAGGTCTCCTTTGAATGTTGGGGCTTTCTCTGTTCCTCTTCACTCAAGCTCCAAGTGCATCTAATAGGTGCTAGAAAACGCACTAAAACCAAACTCACTGCTGTGGGGTTGATTCTGACGCAGCAATCAGGAGAACTGTCCCCTAGGGTTTCAAGGCTGTATATAAATCTTTTGGAAACAGACTGTTTCATCTTTCTTCTGAGGAGAAGCTGTTGGGTTTGAACCACCCATCTGTTGATTATCAGAGCAATGTTTAACCAACTGGGCCACCCAGAGGTTCTGAATAACAAATTTTACCAAAAACTTCCTCATGATCATAATCATTGTCATCATTATGTGGATTAAGGACTTCACAAGCCTTTGTCACCAGTCTCCTACCCCATCCCACCTCCATATCCTGTCAGGTAAGTTCTATTAATATACCTACTTTGCAGGATTGGGACGTTCAGAGATGTTGAGGAACTTTCCCAAAGCCACTCAGCCAATAAGTGGGAGAGCGTTTTCCAAAGTACGGCAAGTGTTAGCGGTAGAACCACAGCTAATTTTAGCTGTTTTGTAGAAAGGCGTCAAGTAACTGAATCACTTAGTTGAGAAAGTTATTCCATTTTCAATTAGCTTCCATTCCTTCTGATTAAATCAAAGGACAGCCTCAGGTTGTTTCTAATGTAACTCTTAAAGTTCTCAAACATCATGCCAATCTCTCTTTTTAACAAAGAGAGAGCAGGCAACCATTAGTTATCTTGTTAGAGTTTAATGAATTGTATTGTTTTCCTTGTGTTTTTGTTTCATGGCAATGATGTTGATTTTCCACTAAAGTGATGATACACATTTTCATTAAAAAACCTATTTCAGCTACTGAGTAAATTTGCAGAAAAATATTATGGAAAGCCTAGTGTGATTAGTTCATTGAGATGACAGAAGTTGTGAGAAGGGAGACTTGAAAGCTAGGCACCATTGTTCTTAATAAAGAGGAACTTTAGACTGAGCTCTGCATCCATTGCCTGTCTCCTCAAAGTCCCTTGGGGGCTGCTTGTCTCTTTAGTTGTTGGCAGGGACCCTGAGGAGAGGCCCCTTGCCCCAGCCTAGCTCTAGCCCTGAGAAAGACTAGTTAACATCATAATACTCCAGGTCCAGGAGGAGCACAGTCTTTCCCTGATGATGCCATATTGTTCTGAAGTTCTCCATTTCAAGGGGATTTCCAGCTTCTTTTGCATAACAAAGGTTCCACACAAGTGTTTTTTTTCTAAACAAAGAAGAGCAACCAGTCCCCTTGGGGCTGATTAAATGGCAGGTAGCTTTGTGGTGCTAGTTTATGAAAGTCCTGCTAGGAGCTCTGGTAGCATAGTGGTTACAAATCAGGCTGTTAACCTCAAGATCAGCAGTTCTAAACTACCAGCCGTTCTGCAGGAGAAAGATGAGGCTTTCTGCTCCCGTAAAGATTTACAGCCTCGGAAACCCTGTACAGGGGTCACTATGGGTCAGAACCGACTCCACAGCACATAACAACAACAACAAAAGTGTTGTTGGAGTCTTGGTGTGGTGCAGTGGGTTAATGCGCTGGACTGCAAGATTGGTTTGAACAAGGTCAGGGATTCAAGCTAACCAGCTGCTCCTTGGAAACCCTATACAAGGTCCTTATGGAACAGAAATGACTCAATGGCCTCTAACAATAATTGATTGTTGTTTGTTGTTGTTATTGTTAGGTTCCAATTGGTACCAACTCTTCATGACCCCGTGCACAACAGAATGAAACACTGCCCAGTCCTGTGCCATCTTCACAATTGTTATTATGTTTGAGCCCACTGTTGCTGCCACTGTGCCCCAGTCCATTTCGTTGGGGATCTTCCTGTTTTTCTGCTGAACTCTGACTTCTTCAGTGACTAATCTCTCCTCATAACAGGGTCAAAGAACAAGAGACAAAGTCTGGCCAACCTCACTTCTAAGGAGCATTCTGGCTGTACTTCTCACACAGATGTATCTGTTCTTCTGGCAGTCTACGGTCCTTTTTTTTTTAATCGTCTCATACCTTTTTTTTTGGAATGTTTTATTGTGAATTATGTGATAGTTTACATGGGAGAACATTAGCTTTACATTCATCCTATCTTATGTTTCATTGCCATGGTTACAATCCCCTCCAAGCATCATCAACCAACAAAAGGGTAAACACTGCAAGCCTGCCCCCTGGTGGTCAGAACACCATCTCCCTCTCTGGGCATCACTGCTTCTCTGCGTCACTTTCCACTCTTCTTCCTTCATGGTCCCAGGGACCTCCACTCCCAGACTGAAAAGTTAATCACTCCCCTCCTTTTGCTACAAAATGTCTCCTTTACATTTCCAACCCTTACAATCAGTCCTGATAACAATTATTCACTATTGTATCACAAGAGACCTATCAGCATCTCCTTTCATCAGACCCACCTAGACATATTGGATATTATTCAGTGGAGATTCTACCTTCCTCCACGTCCTCTGGATCTAGGTTCCTTCTAGAAAGCTTGTAAGTCAGTCACTTCTTGCCTTTGTAGCATCCTCCCCCCTCCCCCATTTTGGGTAGCCAATGTCCAAGTTGCCCATCCCTGTCTACTCTGTGTGTGGAGGGGTGGGAATGATCCTTACTGTAAAAATTTGTTCCCTCTTTTGAGCTACTACATTCATAGGTGTAGGTCAAGTTCATCAAATTGTATCTGATTACTCTTTTTTTCCTCTTCTTTCTTCTTCTAGTTGAGTTATCTGCAAGTGTGGGTGTTCTTGTGAAATGCCCTCTCTTCTTATCAACTGGACGCTTCACTCTCCACTCTAGTCTTCTGTGGCTATGTCACTGACTCTGGGCCCAAGAGTCCCTAGGTCTTGCCACACTGCTGGCCAACCAGGTCTCCACCAGGGTTCACAGGAGTCTATTGAACATTGTAGGGCTTAACTTGCAGCTTCATTGCTGTTTTTCCCTCACTTCCCCTTATTGGTGAAGACAATGTGGTGGTCACCAATCAGAGTGAGTTTTAGTCTTAGAAAGGGGTTTGCCCTGAAGGGACCTGACTATTTGCCTTGATGTCTCCTGGGCAAGCAACTTGATTATTCTTGTAGTAATCAGTTGGTCTGCCCATATATTGTTTTGTATTTTTACTGTTGGTCTTTCTTTCAAAAAGTATCTTCTGTTCTAGCTGCTCCAGGCTGGTCTGCTTGTCCTTTCAACTGGAAATTTCCCATATGGTACTTTCAATAGTCTTCTCCAACAATTCAAATGCATCAATTCTTCTGTAGTCTTCCTTATTCACTGTCCAACTTTCACATGCATTTGAGGCAATTGAAAATATCATGGCTTGGGTAAGGCACACCTTAGTCCTCAAACTGATGTCTTTGCTCTTGAACACTTTAAAGAAGTTTTGTGCAGTAGACTTGCCTAATGCAGTATGTTGATAGTGAATGTTGATAATGGATCCAAGAAAAATGAAGTCTTTGACAACTTCCATATTTATCATGATGTTATTGGTCCAGTTGTGAGGATTTCTGTTTTCTTGTTCAGTGGTAGAATTCACTGACAGCTTGCCAATGCACCTAAGTACAGCCAGCGCTCCTCTGTAAGAATTGTCATAATGCTGAACAGGTTTCAGTGGAGCCGCTGGTAAGACAGACAGGGGAGAAGGGCCTGGTGACCTGCTTCTGAAAATCAGACAGTTAAAACCTTTTTGGTCACATGATCCTATCCACAACTGGTTATTGGGATAGCACAGGACCAGACAGCATTTTGTTTCATTTTTCACAAAGTCAACTCAGAGCATCTTACAACAACAGAGTGTTAGTCCATAGAGGTGTTGTTAAGTGCTGTCGAGTCGGTTCCAACCCACAGTGACCCTATAAAGGGTTTCCGAGGAGAGGCTGGTGAACTTGAACTTCCGACCTTGCAGTTCAAACGGCTTTTCAGTCTAGTGCATTAACCCACAGGACTCTATAGCGACCTTGTGTAGGGTTTTCATGGAGTGGCTGGTGGGTTTGAACTGCTGACCTTGTGGTTAGCAGTCCAGTATTTATCCTCCAGCACCACACCAGGCCATAGAATAACTTCCCCTGTTTCTCTGTCTCTTCCTCAAGTGGGGAAGTTATGTTTTTCCCTGCACTTCCTAAAGTGTGAAACTCTTTCTAAAGTGCAACTCTGGCCTTGACTCTCTCGTGTTCATACATGTTCATTTCTTGGGGGTCAATCTCCCTGACTTGGCATTCAGGGCTCTTCACAATCGGTTCTGTACAGTGAGGGACCAGGACTCTAGACAAAGGGGTTCTTGTGTCAGGGTGGCTCCCTAATTTGTTGTGTGACCTCTGTGGGTCCCCTCCCCTCTCCAGGTCTCAGTGTCTCCATCTATAGAAAAACAGAGACTGCATTAGGGAATTAAAGAGCACCCGTGGTATGATGGCTAAGCACTTGCAGCTAACTGAAAGGTTAGAGTTCAAACCCATTGCGGGAGAAGTTCTGGGGCTCTGCTTCTGTAGATTACAGCCTAGGAAACCCTTTGGGACAGTTCTAGTCTGTCCTATGGGGTCTGTACAAGTCAGAATTGATTTGATGGCATACAACAACAACATTAGTCTTTTCCAGAACTGACATTTGGTGGCCTGAATGTGACTCAACTACCAGTTTAAGATCACAGAGGCTGAGGCCTCTCAGACCATGTCCATCCTGGACCTATGAGGACTTGGATGTGTTGCCATCTCAGATTTTTCATGCCTGAGTACATCATATCAGGAAAAACCGGTCTACTGGGTGTTAAGCTGGCCTCCCCCACATGCTAAGGGATCTCCTTACATAACCAACTACAAAACCCAAAGGAGAGAGGAAGCTGTTCACACTCAACCCTTCATAAACACTTTCTTCTCTCACCCCGAATTACCACTTTCAGCTGGAAAGCCTACTTTTGGCCATTTAAAAATGAAGTTTTTTTCTTCTTCTTTTTAAACTTGCAGTGAAATACATACTCAACTCCATGCAATAAGCACAGGACTGCGAACCATAAGGTCCACAGTACGAGCCTACAGCTGCTCTGTAGGAGAAAGATGAGGCTTTCTGCTCCTGCAAAGATGTAAACAGCTCCGGAAACCCTATATAGGGTCGTTATGAGTCAGAACTGACTCATCATACAAGTAGTAGAAAAGGTACAACAACAGTAGTAGTTGTTGTTAAGTGCTATCAAGTTGCTTCCAACACGTAGTGACCCTGTATAGGGTTTCTGAGACTATAAATCTTTACGGGAGCAGAAAGCCTCATCTTTCTCCCATGGAACAGCTGGTAGTTTTGAACTGCTGACCTTGAGGTTCGCAGCCCGATTCGTAACCACTACACTACCAGAGTGATACAATATTTCAGTTGACTCCTTCTTTATAAATTTTTATTAGCCAAAATGATTTATACTGAGCATGTGTAGCAGAAGAAATATGAGGCTTTCTGCTCCTGGAAAGACTTTCTGCTCCTCGGAAACCCTACATAGGTCGCTATGAATCAGAACCAACTAGACAACACACAATCACCATCACCACAACCACCCAGATAAACTTCATAAACATTACTGAGTTAATTTGTTCCTAGCTTTCTCTGATACATATATAAATATGGATCTTTACAGTGAAAATATGCGGTTGTGGCTTAGTGCCATCAAGTCTGTCTTGACTCATAGTCGACTGTGGCTGGTGAGTTTGAACCTTGCAATTGAAACTGACCTTGAGGTCGAGTGCTTATCCTACAGTGCCACACCAAGACTCTTGGACTCCTAGATTAAGATCAGTCAAACAGTCGACATAGAGTTGATTTAGACTCATGGTGACCCCGTGTGTGTCAGAGTAGAGTTATGCTTCAGAGGAGTTTCAGTAGCTGATTTTGTAGACGTAGTTCACCAAGTTTTTCTTCTGAGGATATGATCCATCAACCTTTCTCTATGAATTGAGCATGTTGAGTGTTTGTACAAACCTGGGACAGCCTAATTAACTGACACATATGTAGACAATCAGGAATGTTGAAATATATTTTGATAGCGGAGATAAAACGGGTTATCTATTGGGCAATCAAAAAATGTTTAGAAATTTCTCAATGTGTGCATGCAAAAGTGAAAACCAATTAGTACTTCTATAAGAAAGAACAGTTTGTATGACTGTCACTTCACTATAATTTACAGGGTAGTGAAATAGTCTAGTCAAAGAAAATGAAAGATGTAAACCTTTATAGAATCAGGTAATTCCTCCCAAGAACCTAGACAACTCTCTGCAATTCCTTGAAAGAACACTCAATAATCTTTCATAATCTTAACTGAACCTATGAGGGCATTCCAAAAAGCTCATGGAAGAATTCCATTGTCGTTTCATTCCATTTTGCCACAAACTTTTTCAAGTCCCCTTGTATATCATAGCTAATATTTTGGGGTTACTTACTATGGTGCCAGGCACTAATGCATGTACTTTATGTGTATTGCCTCACTGAAGTCTCACAACAGTTTTATACAGTAGATCATATGATAATTTCATTTTTCCAGTGAGAAAACTCAAATATAAGGAAGTTAAGTAACTTGCCTAATATCACTTACCTAGGAAGTAGGGACTCAAACCCTTAACTACTCATATATCTAAATTGTTTATCCAAATTACTTTTGATAGGTACTTATGTTATTTCTTTTCTTTTTTTCCTCTAGGACAAACAGTGTTTCAGTGAACATTTTCATATTATTCTCCACTTTTCACAATTCCTAGACGTGGAATTGCTGGGCCCAAGAATATGTGCATTTTACATTTGGTGGTATTGTTGTTAAGTGCCATCAAGCAAGTTCTGACTCACAGTGACCCTGTATAGGCTTTCCGAGGAGTGACTAGTTGGATTGAATTTCTGATCTTGTGGTTAGCAGTCCAGTGCTTATCCTACAGTGCCACACCAGGACTCTATTTGGTACACATTGAGAGAAAAAGAGGAAGACCCCCAGCGAGATGGATTGGCAAAGTGGCAGCATCAATGGGCTCAGGCGTGGCAACAATTGTGAGTTGGCCCAGGACCTGGCAGTGTTTCATTCTGTTGTGCATAGGGTCACTATGAGTCGGTACCAACTTGATGGCACCTAAAAACAACAACAACAATCAAATTGCTGTTTTAGTTTGCATTTCTTTTAATACAAGAATTTTTCTGGACTCATTTGAAAGAATAATGATCAGAATCAGAGCTCGCTTTGTTCTGCAACCCCTCCCACCCATGTGGTAGAGCAGCAGACATGGAGTGAAGTGCAGGGAGGGCAAAGGACCTGTCCAGGGCCACTCCAGGAGTCAGGTGCAGAGCTGGGACTCTGCCTAGGGTTTCCTGACTTCTTCCTGTGGGCCTCCCTGCCACCAGTATTGGTTTTACTCAGAATATCAGTAGGAATGATAGAGAACCCAGCAGGGGTAAATTCATCCTTAGATTCGTTTATCTATGAAGATGATAATTAGCTAGGCCATTTGAAAGAAATAAAACAGAATTCCTACCTTATTACCAATGAGTCAAACACTTAAATGTAAAATAAATAGCTACAAAAAATACATGAGTTATATAGTTTCTATGATTTACAAAAAAAATTGTACAGTACAGTGCATTACTTAATATGGTCATTCTAGCTATATAGCCTTTACAGTTCCCACCAAATGACTGACTGGGACTATACAAATGAGGTGCTTATAACCCACAAAAGGATTAGATACCTTGTTTATAATGTAAATGAAGTGCATGGCACCCTTGTGGGGATGGGATCTTGCAAGTAAGGCATATGAAATTCTAATGAGGAAATTGGTCAGTTTTGCTATTTCATTGGGCCTAAAAAGGAGTCCTAATGTGGTGTTATAGAATAAGCACTGGACTGGTAACTTCAAGATCAGTAGTTCAAACCCACCGGCTGCTCCTAGGAAACTCTATACAGGGTTACTATGAGTCAGCACCAACTCCAGGGTACCTAGCAACAACAGGTCTAAAAGAGAGTCAAGTTCAAAGCGCAGGGAGGACCTCATGGTCATCAGGAAGAAGAGACAGGAGTAGAACATGTCTTTTTGACTCTTAATCCCTGTGCTGAGAAGCTCCTAGATCCAGAGACAAAGACAGAGAGCTTTAACATGCAGATGGAAAGAGTTGGCAAGAAGCAGCAGCAGAGAAATGGCAGCAGCTAACCAGGAGAAGGTTTTTGAGTAATCAATAAGGTAATGAGTGTACTCTACCCAGCACAGGGTCCTGATGTGATGCTGTAGGATAAAACAGTGGACCTCAGGTTAGTTTGAATTACAATGTAAGTGGTTCAAACCCAGTTGTTCCTCAGAAACTCTGTAGAGGGTCACTATGAATTGGAACCGACTTGACAGCATTTAACAACAATGACAACACAACACAGACCTGGTGCCTTTAGACAATCAATAAAATCTGTGTTCCTTTCCCCTCCCTGTTCCACAGTCCCATTCCCTTCTTGGAGAGCTCACATAGGGTTCACATAGGGCTCTCTAATTTATTTGTTCAGTGGTGCATGCTGGGTGGAGTTCTTGGGTGGTACAAGCAGTGAACTTGCTTGTCTGCTATTTGAAAGGTTAGAGATTTAAATTCATCCAGAGACACCTTGGAAGAAAGGTCTGGCAATCTGCTTTCAAAAAACAGCCATTGAAGACCAAGGAAATCAAGTCAAATACATGGAAACTGAATAACACCCTGCTGAAAACCGATCGGGTAGTAGAAGAAATTAAACGTGAATTCACAAAGTTCCTAGAAATAAATGAGAATGAAAACACAACATACCAAAATCTTTGGGACACGGCAAAAGCGATGCTGAGAGGACAATTTATTGCAACAAATGCACACATCCAAAAAGAAGAAAGAACCAAAATAAACACACTAACACAGCATCTACAACAATTAGAAACAGACCAACAGAGGGAACCTACATCCACCAAAAGAAAAGAAATAATAAAGATTAGAGCA
>NW_006408599.1:2175555-2189583 GCF_000296735.1 Chrysochloris asiatica | reverse complement strand
TATACAAAAACCAACTCAACATGGATGAAAGACCTAAATGTGAATCCCAGAATTATGAAGATCCTCAATGAAAAAATAGGGACAAATGTGAGGGCACTAATTCTGGGAATACACAGACTACAAAAAACAGGTGTTGAAAATTCAGTAGAGTACATTTCTACTATGAGTCAGAATTGGGTTGAAGAGAGTTGATGCTATCACATCTGTAGACACATAGCCATATAACCATAGAGAGGCTAGGAAAGGTCATCTGATGGGGTAGCCCTGTGCCTGGCTACAGTTCGTTGTTGTTGTTAAATGCCATCGAGTTGGTTCCAACACATAGCAACCCTGTATAGAGTTTCTGAGGAGCAGCTGGTGAATTTGAAACTCCGACTTTACGGTTCAAACCAACCTTGCAGTCCAGTGCATTAACTCGTTTGTTGTTGTTGTTAAGTGCCGTTGAGTCAGTTCTGACCCATAGCGACCCTGTATAGGATTTCCAAGGAGCAGCTGGTGAGCTTGAATCACCGACCTTGCAGTTCAAACAACTTTACAGTTTGGCGTATTAACCCACAGCGCCACACCGTAGTACCACACAATTCTGTAAATACGCAAAAAATTTATAGTGTGGGAGGGAGAAGGTTTGGTGAAAAGCTCTCAGACTGACAAAACAATCTCAAATAGTCCATATTTCCTTGAGTCTATTGCTTGCAATCAACGGCACTGATCATTTGTCATTTAAAACAGAAGCTAACCTAAGCAAGGAGAATGTAATAAAAGAATATTGGGTAGTTCCTAGAATTAGACAAGTCTTGTTGTTAGGTGCCATCTAGTTGGTTCCGACTCATAGTGACCCTATGCACAACAGTATGGAACACCCTCTGGTCCTTCACCACCCTCACATTTGTTATCATTTTTGAGTCTATTGTTGTTGTCACTGTGTCAATCCTTCTGATTGGGGGATCTTCCTTTTTTGTGGACCCTCCACTTCACCAAGCATTATGGACTTCTCCAGGGACCGATCCCTCCTGACCACATGTCCAAAGTACGAAAGCTTCATTCTTCTCATCCTCACTTTTAAGGAGCATTCTGGTTGTACTTCCAAGACAGATTTGTTTATTCTTCTGGAAGTTTATGGTACTTTCAATATTCTTCATCAACATCATAATTCAAATGCAATTTTTCTCTGGTCTTCCTTATTCATTGCCCAACTTTCACATGCACATGAGACAACTGAAAACGCTATGGCTTACGTCAGGCACATCTAAATACTCAGAGTAACATCTTTGCTATGTAACACTTTAATAGGGTCTTTTGCAGCAGTCTTGTCCAATACAATAAACTTTTGATTTCTTGACTACTGCTTCCATGAGTATTGATCGTGGATCTAAGTAAAACAAAGCTCTTGGCAACTTCAATCTTTTCTTCATTTATCATAGTGTTATTTATTGGTCCAGTTGTGAGGATTTTTGTTTTCTTTACACTGTGGTACAATTCATATTGAAGACTGTAGCCTTTGATCTTCATCAGTAAGTCTTTCAAGTACTCTTTGGCTTCTGGCAAGCAGAGTTGCATCATATGCATATTGCAGGTTATTTATTGAGTCTTCCTTCAATCTTGGTGCCATGCTTTTCTTCACATAATCCAGTTTTTCTAATTATTTGCTCAGCATAAAGTTTGGAAAAGTATGGTAAAAGGATACAACCCTGACGTACACCTTTCCTAATTTTGAACAATTCAGTATCCCCTTGTCCTGTTCGAATGGCTGACTGCCTCTTGTTCTAGGTATAGGTTACTTATGAGTGCAAATAAGTGTGCTGAAATTTTCATTCTTTGCAATGTTATCCATAGTTGATTATGATCCTCACAGTTGAATGCCTTTACATAGCCAATAAAGCACAAGTAAACATCTTTCGGGCATTCTCTGCTTTCAGCCAAGATCCATCTGATGTCAGAAAAGATATCCCTTGTTCCACATTCTCTTCACAGTCGGATACCTTTACATAACCATAAAGCACAAATAAACGTCTTTCGGGCATTCTCTGCTTTCAGCCAAAATCTATCTGATGTCAGAAAAGATATCCCTTGTTTCACTTTCTCTTCTGAGTCCGGCTTGAATTTCTGGTAGCTCCATATCAACGTAGTGCTGCAACCATTTTTTTTTTTAATGATCTTCAGCCAAAGAGGTCTTGCATGTGATATTAATGATATTGTTCAATGATTTCCATATTCTGTCAGGTTACCTTTTTTTGGAATGGGCACAACATGGTTCTCCTATAATTGGTTGGCCAGGTAGCTGTCTTCCAAATTCCTTGGTATAGACAAGTGAGCACCTCTAGCACTGCATCAGTTTGTTGAGAGATTTCAATTTGTATTCCATCAATTCCTGGAGTCTTGTGTTTTTTGTTTTTTATCAATGCCTTCAGTGCAGCTATGACTTCTTGCTTCAGTACCATCAGTTCTTGATCATATGCTGTCACTTGAAATGGTTGAACATCAACCAATTATTTTTGATACAGTGACTCTGTGTGTTCCTTCCATTCTATTTTGATGCTTCTTGCATCATTTGATATTTTGGCCATAGGATCCTTTAATATTTCAAATTGAGGCTTGAATGTTTCCTTCAGTTTTTTTAGTTGGAGCAATGCTGAGTGTGCTCTTCCTTTTGGGGTTTCTAACTCCAGGTCTTTGCATATTTCAGTATATTTCTTTATTTTTTCTTCTCAAGCTGCCTTTTGTGTTTTTTTGGTCATCTATTTTAGTTCATTATTTTTCCAGTCAATTTAATTTCTCTATGCTCAAGAGCACAGGAGCTCTGGTAGTGTAGTGGTTATGAACTGGCTCTGAACCTTAAGGTCAGCAGTTCAAAACTACCAGCTATTCTGCGGGAGAAAGATGAGGCTTTCTGCTCCCGTTAAGATTTATAGCCTCAGAAACCGTGTAGAGGGTTGCTATGAGTCAGAACCGACTCTATGGCACATAAACACCACCACCATGCTCAAGAGCAAGTTTCAGAGTCTCTTCTGACATTCATTTGGTCTTTTCTTTTTTCCTGTCCATTTAATGACCTTCTATTTTCTTCATGTGTGATGTTCTTGATATCATCCCACAATTCCTTTGATCTTTGGTCATTAGTGTCTAATTCATAGACTGTTCTTGAAATGGTCTATAAAGTCTAATGGGATATGCTGAAGGTCGTGATATTTTGTCTCTCATGAAACTATTTGAATTCCCTTCAATTGATGGTCTGTTCCACAGTCTGCACCTCGTCTTGTTTTGGTTATGACATGGAGCTTCTCCATCATTTATTCCCCAGATATAGTCAATTTGATTCTTTGTATTTCATTTGGTGAGGTCCAGGTGTATAGTCACTTTTTATGTTGTTGTAAAAAGGTATTTACAATGAGTAAGTCATTGGTATTACAAAATTCTATCATTTCTATCACCAAAGATATATTTTCCAACTACTTATCTTTCCTCTTTGTTTCCAGATTTCACATTCCAATCATCAGTAATTATTAATGCATCCTCATTGCTTGTTTGATCAACTTCAGACTGAAGAAGTTGGTGGATTTTCTTCAAATTCCTTCATCACTAGCTTTAGTGAAAATAATGGTATTAACTGTTTTCTGTGTAGGTGTATGGATATTATCCTATAACAGACAATATTGTACTTCAATATAGATTTTGGAAAAAAAATTTTTTTTGATGACGAACACAATGTCATATCTCTTCAATTTATCGTTACTGGCATGGTCTACCATGATTATCCAATTCAAGATGACAAATACCTTTTTTATCTCATTAATGTCTTGGATGTCGATCCATTTCATTTTTGACTATTTATAATTTTCCTAGCTTTATACTTTGTACATTCCATGTTCCAATTATTAATGATGTTTGCAACTGGTTTTCCTCCCTTTGAATTGTGCCCCATTAGCAAATGAAGGTTTGGGAAGCTTTGCTTCATTAAGGTCATTGAGGTCAACTCTATTTTGAGGAGACTGCTCTTTCATAGTCATATTTTGAGTGTCTTCCTACCTAAGGGACTCATCTTCTGGCACTATATCAAGCAATGTTGTTGTTGTTGTTAAGTACCATGGAGTTAGTTCTGACTCATAGTGACCCTGCACAGGGTTTCTGAGGCTGTAAATCTTTACAGGAGCAGAAAGCCTCATCTTTCTCCCATGGAAAGGCTGGTAGTTTCAAACTTCCGACCTTGAGATGAGCAGCCCGAGTCATAACCTCTACACTACCAGAGCAATATTCTGCTGTTTTTCATAAGGTCTTCGGTGGCTAACCATTCAGAAGTGGCTTGCCTTTCCTTCTTTCCAGTCTTAGTGTGGAAGCGCTGCTGAAACATATCCAAAATAGCAGCAGTAGCATAACCTCCAGCCTCGTAGCAACACACAAACTGACAGTGGTGGGAAGGAACCTTGGAAAGGTAGAAAACAGGCAGCCTTAGGGATATTAGAAGCAAAGGCTCATGGACAACCTCTTTGGAGCCTGCCTTCTCTATGACTCTGTTCTACATCCTTTGGGCCAAGTGTCACTTCTCTCAAGATACACACTCTTGGAAGAGCCAGTTGGGTCATCCTGGGGATGACCACTTGGGGAAATGTGAGTGGTATCACATGATGGGCAGTCTTATTGAGATCTCATAGAGTGAGGGAGAGGCAGTTTCCCAAGAGTTCCCAAAAGACGGGGTGAGGGAGGGAGACGTGTTGTGTAGGTGTCTACTACAAAGTGTTATTTATTTGAGGGAGATTTCTTGCACAGGCAGTTATATATCTACATATTTCAGCACTTAAAGGAACCATTTAGTCATCTGGAAAATACCGTTGTGAAAAAATGCAGTATCATGTACTAAATAGAGCGCTCATGTTGGAATCAGGAGAGCAGGATTTAAAATATATATATATATTGTAATTATTTGCAGATGGTATGATTCTGTTCTGAAAACTGAAGAGAATCAACTGAAAAAGTCTTAGAAACAACAGGAGAGTTAAACCAACTATCAAGTTACTAATTCAAAATAAAAATGATGTAATGTAAATCAATTAGGAAAAAAAGAACAACAGAACCAAAGATTAGCTCCCAAAGCAATTTGTAGAGAAATGAATTTAGCAAAAGGGTCTCTATTTAGGAGACATATCAAGAAAATGAAGAATAGAAGGCTCCCATGATAAATATGTCATTTCTCCCCAAATGAATTAATTTAGTACAATCTCAGCCAGTCAAAATTATGACTAGGCTTTTAGCATGAAAACAGGAGTCAAAAGTGTAGAAGAGTCCCTGTCCTTGGATATAATATCCAGGTGAGCTTCCTCTTGAGGGATGGAACCCAGGTTTTGGTTCTGGTTCTGCCACTTAATGGTCTGTATGACCTTGAATAGATAATAATACCTCTTTGGACCTTCACTTCCTTAACTATAAAGTGGAAGAATGATATTATTCTGCTTCATAGAACTGTAGCAAGGATCATGTGAGATTTGAAAGTGTTTTGTAAACTGTAAAGCATTCCATGCTATAGCTACTATTTTTGTTTTTATTCCCCCAGTGGGGGAAGTCATAAGAAAAGTGTGCACTGCTTCTATCTTGCAAAGATGCAACCATTTTGTCTTATTAAACTCAGTCATAGAAGGAGTTGTAAAGATTTGATTCTTGTGGAGGAGAGACAAGAGCTAATACTCCCTGCTCACTGCACTCCCAGGAGCAGGTGTTCACTCCTGAGCTCACTGATTATATAAACAGAGCGAGTTGCTCACGCCCCCTCCCAGCTCCTTGTCCATTCCCATCTGCAGAATGAAAGGGAGTAGATTTTGTGGTGTTTGAGAGTATAAACTTTGGAGTCATACCAATCTCAGTGTGAATGATGGTACCTCCAATTTATCCTGGACAGTTCAATCTTCCTTTTCCTGAGTTTCAAAATCTATCAGATGGAGATGGTAACAATTTTGAAGGTTTGAGGACTTGAGGTTTAAATGTGATAATAACTGCAAAGTGCCTGGAACATAGTAAAATGCTCAATAAGTGGTAATAACTATTATCCTTACCATTATTACTGTATCACCTCTGAGGGTCCTGGGGTGGTGCCAATGCTTAAACAGTAGACTACTAACTGAAAACTTGCCAATTTGAACCACCCAGAGGCCTCAGAAGACAAGCCTGGTGATCTGCTTCTGAAAGGGCACAATCTTGAAAACCCTGCTATGCATATATGGGGACTCCATGAGGTGGAATCTATTCAGTGAAAACTAACAATAGCAAGGGCCTTTACAGCTATGAAATTCTAGGATAATATGTCAGAGAAGAGTTAAAACAGGGTTAAAATAGGAAAGACTAACTTAATAGGATTTGAGTCAGTATTTGCAACTGGGGTATTTTTTTCTGGAGGACAGGCCTCTTGTGTTACAAGCCTCATTTAACCTTGGTGACTCACAAGCAGAGCTGAGCTAGACTCTGCCTTCTTTGGAAAACGGGGAAGACAGAGCCAGACAAGGGAAGACTTGAGCTGAAAGACTGCAGCTGATGGCCCCTCTGAGTCTAGTCCAAAAGTTTTGAACTTTAAAAAAATTATTAATTTTTGTTGTTGCTGTTGGGAATATACACAACAAAACACACTCTAGTTCAACAATTTCTACATATATAATTCAATGACATTGAGTACATTCTTCAAACTGTGCAACTAGTCTCACCCTCATTTCTGATTTATTCCTTCACTGTTAACATCCATGTACTGTCTCCAATGTTTCCTACCTAATCTTTCTAGTTGCTGTGGTCAGTTTGATCCCGTACAAATACGTTTTTTAAAAAAAGCACAATGCTCAAGGCAGACATTCTTTTCTAGTTAAGCTAAACTATTGTTTGGTTTAAAGAATAGTTCAGAGGAAAGTTTTGGTTTAAGATTTAAAGATTATCTCGGGGGAATAGTTTCAGGGGTCCATCCAGCCTCTATGATTCCAGAAAGTCTGGATTATGTGAGAATTTGAAATTTTGTTCTGCTCTTTGCCCTTTTGGTCAGGATTCTTCTATAGAATCCTTTATCAAAATGTTCAGTAATGGTAGCTGGGCACCATCCATTTCTTCTGGTGTCATGGTAAAGCTAAATGTGATGGTTACAGTTGTGTATCAATTTATTGGACCATGATTCTCAGTCATTTTTCAGTTCTTCTATGGTCATTCTCCATAATGAGATCTGCTATGAGCAGTCAATCAATTAAAAGGGACTTTCCTTGGGGGCGGGGACTGTTTCCAATATACATGGATGTTCTGGCAGAGCACTTTTGCTTTTTGCTCTCTCTGGATCCTACTTCTGACTTGGTATCGTCTAATCTCCGATTCTCTGGATTAGAGCCAGCAGTCTGCGGTTTTGCATACTGTTCCTGGGATTTGTTACCCTCTGCAGTCTGTGAGTTAGCAGCCTGCCATGTTATTTGGCAACCTTGGATTCATCCACCTTCACAGTCAGCAGCCTGCCATCTGACTTGTCAGTCTTGAATTCATCAGCCCCTACAACTATGAGTCAGGAAAAGATGCTTGTCTGCCATCTGATTCATGGACTTGGGACTTGCCAACTTCTACAACTGCATGAGTTATTTCCTTAAGATAAGTCTCTTTTTATATATGTGAACTTTACTGGTTTTGTTTTTTTAGAGAACCCAGCCAAAGACACCACACATTCCATTATTTCCTCCTAGTCCTAACCCTGGTTCTTCTTCTGTGACTCCAGGTAAAACAGTGATTAGTTTGACCTTAGATGGCCATTTGAACGTTTTTCAGACCTCAGCCATTACACAATGAGTTAATAGGTACAACAAAGCACTGAACATGTTACTGGCCAGTTGACAGGAATTTCTCAAGACATCATGATAAGGCTTTTTTTTTTAAACTTTATATTGTGAACTGAGTGAAGGTTTACAGACAGAAATCATATATTTTATTTCATTACAATATTGCATAGTATTCCTTTGTGTATGTGTACCAAAGTTTGTTTAGCTATTCTTCAGTTGATGGATATTTAAGCTGTCTGTATCTTTTTGCTATTGTGAATAGCGCTGCAATGAACATTTTTAACTTTTTACTGTGAATTGTGTGAAGGTTTATAGACAAGGTCATCAGTTTTACATTTAACAAATCATACACTTTGTTTATCTCAATGACTCCAAGCAACAACAGTTATCTCCCTTCTCCCTGTGATTGTTATTTTCATTCCCCCCACCTTCCCATCCCATCTCAACTTTGCCCTTAGGAAAATTTTGCCCTTTTAATTTTGAATGATTGAGCATTTCCTGGTGAGCATACCTTACTAGTGTAGTTGTCCCCCCGCCCCCTCTCCTCCCATATACCTATCTACCGGTAGTGGTGGTACTGCTTGTTTACAAATTGGGTCACAAGAGTGAGCTCCTTTCCAGACCTGAAGGGTGGTCAAGGACCATAGTTTCAGGTTCCTTCAGTCTCTTTTTGACCAGTAATCCTGGTCTTTCTTTTATTTTTAAATAATTTTGAGTTTTGTTCCACATTTTCTCCCACTCTATCAGGGACCTTCTAATGTGATTCCTTTCCAAGTATTTGGTACTGGTAGTTGAACACTGTCCAGTTCTTCTGGTCATGGATAGTGCTGTTTAAATTTGTCATTACTCACCTGGACTAACTGATCCCAAGTCTCTTAAGTTCTTATCATTCCCTTTCATCCGCACACAGAGAAACCAATAGCTGCACCTTGGATGGCCACTTATGAGCTGTCAAGATCATAGTCTTGGTGGACCATGTTATGCCAATTGACCATGATGTCCCCTGAGACTATGGTCCTGAGCCCCCAGGTCCAGCAACTTGTTCCTTTCATATGTTCAATAATATCTAAGAAGTTTTCATCATTTCATCCACTGTATAGTCTACCACGGGATTGATTCAACGGCACTTAACAACAACCACAACACAATCTACCACATTGATAGTTGTGTGTGCAGGAAAGGTAAATACTCGTGTACAAATCTTCTCTTTCAAACTCTTAAATATTTGTGAGATTTATAAATATATCTATTTATATATTTATAAATATATAAATTTTTTTCCTCCTCCCATACCCATTCAGCCTATGTCTCAGTCCATGTATCTACACACAGAACACCGTTGTTCCAAGATTGTGTATATATCACTTTTTACCCCATCCTCTTTAGTCCATGCATACATCCCTGTGTCTTCACTGATCTTTATCATTCCCTTCATTCTTCTTCTCTTGTATATTACCCTCCCCATCACCTGAGCTAAGGTGTCTACCCTCTAGCCAGTGAATTACTTTCCTTTCCCTCCAATCCCTGGTAACCATCAAAGAATGTTTCTTTTAGTATGAACACCTTTTTTTAGGTTTTTACAATAATGGTCTCCTACAATATTTGTCCTTTTGTGATTGACTAATTTCATTCAGCATCATGTCCTCCAGGTTCATCCATGTTATGAAGTTTCTCGCTGATTTCATTGTGTGTATGCACCAAAGTTTGTTTATCCATTCATCCATTGCTGGGCACTTAGGCTGTTTCCAGCTTTCAGCTATTGTGAATTGTGCTGTGATGAACATTGGTGTGCATATAGCTATTTGTGTCCTGCCTCATATTTCTTGTGGACATACACTAAGTAGAGGAATTACTGGATCATCAGGTATTTCTATCTCCAACTTTCTGAGAAAACACCATACTGTTTGCCACAGTGGTTGAACCAGTTTACAGTCCTACCAGCAATGTAGGAGGGATCCAATCTCTTCACACCCTCACCAGCATTTGTTGTTTTCTGTGTTTTTGAACTTCACTATTAATGCTGGGATGAGATACTATCTCATTGCTGTTTTTGATTTGCATCTCTCTAAGGAGCTGTAGTAGCATAATGGTTATGAATCAGGCTGCGAACTGCAAGGTCAGCAGTTCGAAACTACCAGCTGTTCCGCGAGAGAAAGATGAGGCTTTCTGCTCCCATAAAGATTTACAGCATCGGATACCCTGTACAGGGTCACTGAGTCGGAACCGATTCCACGGCACGTAACAACAACAAGGGAGTCCTGGGTGGCACTGCAGGTAAATGTGTTGGGCTGCAAAGTTGGTTGAACTGTAAGAATGGTGGCTCAAGTTTACCAGCTGCTCCTTGGAAACTCTATACAGGGTCACTACAGGTCGGAACCGATGAGACGTCACTTAACAACAGCAACAACGACAAGAGAGTCCTGCAGTGGTGCTGTGGGTTAATGCGCTAGACTGAAAGTCGGTTTAAACTGCAAGATTCAAGCTTGCCAATCTCTCCTCAGAAATCCTACAAAGGGTTGCTGTGGGTCGAACTGACTCTAAGGCCCATAACACTAACAACAATGGCTAATGATTGTGCACATTTCTTCAGTATGTTTATTGGCTTCCAGATTGTCTTCTTTGGTGAAGTATCTTCATGTCCTTTGCCCATTTTTAAATTGGGTTGAGTTTTTCTTGTAGAGGTGTTGTAGTTTTCTATAAATTTTAGATATTAATCCTTGTCTGTGGGCTCCCTTTTTACTCTTTGGGTGAAATCTTTTGATGCACCTAAGTGTCTAATTTTTAGGAGGTTCCAGTCATCTATTTTGTCTTCTACTATTTGTGTAGTTTTTGTAATGTTTGATAGTATATTTATACCATGTATTAGAGTTACTAGATTTGTTCCTATTTTTTTCACTTAGGTCTTTAATACATGTTGAGTTTGTTGATGTATATGGTGTGAGATATGGGTCTTGTTTCATTCTTCTTCAAATGGATTTCCAGTTTTGCCAGCTCCATCATTTTTTTTCTTTTTTTCAGTCATAGTTTCTATAACTTTGGTCTTTTTCAACAGAAGAGTTTTCAGAAAAAAAGTAACTTTTCCCTCTAATTTCTATTTGTATAATTCAGTGGCACTGATTACATTGTTCATATTGTGAAACCTATCTTTTTTTTTTTTTTTTTTAATGTTTTACTGTGAATTGTGTGATAGTTTACATGGGAGAACATTAGCTTTACATTCATACTATCATATATCATTTCATTGTCATGGTTACAATCCCCTCCATGCATCATCAACCAACCAAAGGGTATACTCTGCAAGCCTGCCCCCCAGTCATCAGCACACAGTCCCGCTCCCTTTCTGGATCTAGAGTCCCCAGCTGCTCCATCTCTCCTGTCATTGTCTCTGCCTCTATCTCTGGTGTCACTGCTTCTCTGGGTAGGGCCTCACACTCTGCTCTTCTCCTTTGATGGTTCCAGGGACCTCGGCTCCTGGACTGCATAGTCAATTACTCCCCTCCTTTTGCTACCAAACGTCTACCTTTACATATCCAACCCTTACAGTCAATCCTGATAACAATTATTCACTATTGTATCACAAGGGCCCTGGCCAGCACCATTTTTCAAAGAGTCTAGCTCTTCTCCATTGTATGTGCTTTGGCCCTTTGTCAAAGATCAGCTATATGTGGATTAATTTACTTCAGAGTTCTCAATTCTGTCCCATTGATCTATTAATCTTTCATTGTACCAATACCAGGCTGTTTTGACCACTGTGGCTGTGTAGTAAAATTTGAGATAAAGGAATGAAAGTCTTCCAATTTTGTTCTTAAGCAGTACTTTTCTTATCCAAGATCTCTTTCCTTTCCATGTAATGTTAGTGATCAGTTTTTCTAACTCTTTAAAGAACGATGTTGGAATCTGGACTGGTATTTCTGCCCATTTTTAAATTGGATTATTTGTTTTGTTGAAATGTTGAAGTGTTCTATAAATGTTAGAGAATAGTCCTTTGTCTGATATGTTATTGCCAAACATTTTTTTCCAGTCTGTAGGTTCTCTTTTTAACCTATTTCATTTATTTCGGTTCTAACCTTTATGATTTCTTTACTACTGATGGCAGTAGGATGGCATTGGGGTTCTTAGTTGTTGGAGATATAGGTTAAGGTGTTGATTTCAGTTCTTTCTTTTTGGATGTGTCTTTATTGCTATAAATTGCCCTCAGCACTGCTTTTGCTGTGTTCCAAAGGTTTTGGTATGCTGTGTTTTCGTTCTAGCTTGTTTCAAGGAATTTTTAAAATTTCATTTTTTATTTGCTCTGTTATTCAGTAGGTTTTAAATAGGGTGTTATTCTATTTCCATGTATTTGATTTTCCCCCTTGATCTTCCTATTGTTGATTTCTAATTATATGTTGTGATTTGATAAGACGCGTTGTAGTATTCTAATGCTTTAAAATTTACTGAGGTTTTCTTTGTGACCTAAAATATGGCCTATTCTAGAGAATGTTTCATGTGCACTGGAAAATAGTGTATATTGTGCTGTTTTGGGGTTGAGTGCTCTGTATATGTCTATGAGGTCAAGTTGGTTAATTGTGTTGTTTAGTCCTTCTGTGTCTTTGTTGCATTTCTTTCTACTTTCTCTGTTTTTCATCAAAAGTGGTGTATTAAAATCTCTTACTATTATTGTAGAGTCCTGGTGTAGCCCTGTAGGATAAGCACTTGTCCACAGGCCAACTTGACCACATTGTTAGTTTGAACTGCAAGGTTGGTGGTTCAAGCTCACCAGCCATTCCTCCAAAACCCTATACAGGGTAGCTATGAGTTGGACTAACTTGACAGCACTTAACAACAACTATTATTATAGAATTCTTTCTTTCTTTCTTCACTTGTATTAGACTTTGATTTATGTATTTTTAGGCTCTTTCATTGTTGCTGTTGTTGTTAAGTGCCATCGAGTCAATTCTCACCCATAGTGACCCTGTGTAGGGTTTCCAAAGAGCAGTTGGTGAGCTTGAACCACTGACCTTACAGTTCAAACAACTTCAAAGTCTGACACATTATCCCACAGTGCCACACCTGGACTACTTTCAGTTGGGGGCATAGATATTTATTACGATATGTCCTCTTGTTCAATTGACCCCTTAATGGTATAATATTGGTTTTTGCGTTAATAAAAGTCTATTTTATCAGAGATTAAAATCGCCACTCTTGTTGATTTTTGATTGTCATTTATCCTATCCTTTGATTTTTAGTCTATTTTTGTCTTTGTGTATAAGATGTGTCTCTCGTAGACACCATATTGAAGGATCTTGTTTTCTTATAATCTGTCTCTTGACTGGTGCATTTAATCCATTTATATTCAATGTAATTATTTATATGTATGAATTGATTGCAGTCATTTCACTGTGTGCTTTTTGTGGAGTTGCTGGGTTCTTTTTTCCACATAATTTTTTGTGCTGAGTTCATTTTGTTTGTGTGTTTTCTTTCTTTTTCACTTCTGTTGTGCTAGTGTATACTAAAACTTTCTGATTTTCCTCTTTTTTATTTTGATGTGCAGGGGTATTAATTTTCTTTGAGGTTACCCTATAATTTATTAATTTTCTCCATTTAAAATTGTTTACCTTGAAATCTACTTGACATTCTCACCATTTGGAAGTTCTGTATCTACACTAGTCCCTCTCTTTGCTTTGTAGTTGACTTCATTATACATTGATATCTCTAGTTCCATATTTTCAGTCTTGTAGGTATGTTTTACTTTACATATTTTTCTATAGCCAGATTCAGAAGAGGACGTGGAACGAGGGATATCATTGCTGATGTCCAATGGATCTTGGCTGAAAGTAGAGCATATCAGAAAGATGTTTACCTGTGTTTTATTGACTATTCAAAGGCTTTTGATTGTGTGGATCATGACAAGCTATAGACAACATTGCGAAGTATGAGTATTCCTGAACACCTAATTGTGCTTATGAGGAATCTGTACATGGATTAAGAGGCAGTTGTTTGATCAGAACATGGGAACACTGAATGGTTTAAAATTAAGAAAGGTGTGCAACAAGGCTGTATTCTTTCACCATACTTATTCAACCTGTATACTGAGCAAATAATTCGGGAAGCAGAGTTATATGAAGAAAAACGTGGCATCAGGATTGGAGGAAGACTCATTAACAACCTGTGATAAGCAGATGATACAACCTTGCTTGCTGAAAGTGAAGAGGACTTAAAATATTTACTGATGAAGATCAAAGAGTACAGCCTTCACTATGGATTGCATCTCAAT
>NW_006408599.1:2168163-2175100 GCF_000296735.1 Chrysochloris asiatica | reverse complement strand
GAGAAAAAGAGGAAGACCCCAGCGAGATGGATTGGTAAAGGGCTCAAGTGTGGCAACAACTGTGAGGTTGGCCCAGGATCGGGCAGTGTTTCATTCTATTGTACTCATAGGGTCACTATGAGTTGGTACTGACTCAATGGCACCTAACAACAACAGCAACAATATCTGGATTGGGTTCTGGGTGGTGTTGTCATGTATGTTAATCTCTGGTTTTTTGTACTGTTGTTAGTTCTCAGTCCAAAGAACACCCTTTAGCAATTTTTGTAAAGTTGGTCTGGTTATTACAAATTCCTTTAATTTCTGTTTATCTGGAAATGTCCTAATTTCACCATCATAGATGAGGAACAGCTTTGCTGGGTATATGATTTTTGGTTGGCAAATTTTTTCTTTCAGAGTTTTGTATATGTCATCCCATTCTTGCCTGCATGATTTCTGCTGAGAAATCAGAACTTTTTCTTATTGGTTTTCCTTTGTAGGTAAAATTTCACTTTTCCCAAGTTGCTCTTAGGATTCTTTCCTTGTCTTTGGTTTTGGAAAGTTTGATTATAATATATCTTGGTGGTTTTATTTTGAAATCTATCCTGTTTGAGGCTTTCTGCTCCTGCAAAGATTTAAAGCCTTAGAAAGCCTAAACAGGGTTGCTATGAGTTGGAACTGACTCGATGGCACTTACCAACATCTTTGTTGTAACGGGTTGGTGTAATATGTCTGCCTACTCCACCATCTTTCTATAAATTTTTACATGATAAAGGTTTTGAACTTTCAAGAAGTATGTATTGAGTTGAGAAATCTTTTTCTGCAAGTAATTTCTACACATTTTTGAGGTAACATCCTTAGCTGCAAACCCAACAATCATTTCCCTGTCCTTCTCGGAGGAAGATATTACTAAATATCAGATAGCTGTGTGCCAGGTGGGGGATGGGGGAGAGGTTGAGTAGTCATTTCAGTGAGTCAGTCAGGAATGAGCAAGAGACACAATTCTAACCAATGAGGCCTATGGGGATATCTGCTTGGTGGCTTCTGGAAAAAAATTTCTTATTTTTAAAAAAGGGATAAGACTGACACTTTTGATCGGAACGTGGAATGACACAAACCCCTATGGAGAGGAATTTGACACTAACCAACAAAATTATCAATACTTTTACCTTGTGTTTTTTTTTTTTTTTTTTTAAGTAAGGCTTATTAATATATCATTTATTCATAATAAATTTCAGGTTTTTTTACTGTGCAATTCTATGAATTTTGACAAGCATACAGTTGTGTTACTATTACTGTAATCAAGATATAGAACAGTTCCATCATCCTAAAATATTCCTTTGTAGTCAAACCATGTCACCTCAGCCTCTGACAATCACTGATCCATACTTTGTACCTATAGTTTTAAATTTTCAGAAATGTCAAGTAAATGGAATCATAGTGCAAGTAATCTTTTAAGTCTGGTTCTTTCCTATAGCATAATGCATTTGAGATTTAACCATGTTGTGTGTGTATCACTAGTTAGGTACACTTTATTGATGAGTAGTATTTCTTTGTATGGACATGCCACAGTTATTTATCCATCAGCTGAAGGACACTTAGATTGGCAAGTCCTTCTTTCCTTGTTTAGAAACGTTTTGTGCAAATGAAAGTTTTCATTTTTTTTAGGTAAATACTTAGGCATAGATTGCTGAATCATATTGTAAATATATGTTATGCTCTGTAAAGAACTGCCCAACTGTTTTCCAAATGACAGGACTGTTTTGCATTTTCACTAGTAATGCATGAGAGTTTCAGCCTTTTTGCATCTTTGGCAGTATTTTGTATCATCAGGATTTTTCTCCTTAATTTTAGCCATTCTGATAGGTATACAGTGATGAAGTGTAATCGCACGTCTAGAAATCCATTAAAGAAATTTTACAATGGAAAAATGATGAAAAGATGCACATAGAAGGGCATTCTCTGTAGCTCTGTTTGTAACTGTCTGAGAATGAAACCATCTGAATGTCCATCAATATAGGGTTCATTGAATAAACTATACTGCATCCCTCAAATAGAATATTATACAGCTGTAATAAAAAATAAGACATTTTTCTGCTCTTATGGCATCATTTCCTGGATATACTTTGAAGTAAAACAGAGAATTGTAAGAGGAAAGTTTGAAAGTATAGAATCATTTATCTATAACTAAAAGAAGAAATTGAGATTGTTTGATAAACTCATGTGGCACTATAGGATAATCCACCAGGTTGTCAGTTCAAACTCACCAGATGCTCTTTGGAAACCCTATAACAGGGTTGTTATAAGGTGGTATCGACTGCACTTAACAATAACAACCAATTACTATAGTAGAAAGAAGGAATAGAGAAGGAAAGATGTGAACAGGAGGAAGACTTTGAAAAATATGCTTATTTTGTAGATTTGACTTTGGAGACATTTAAATATCTATGTAATTATAAATGAAATTAAATTAAAAAAACAATGCCTAGAGATTAAAAGTAAGATGAAACTAAGTGTACCTACTTTATGGTACAACCACAGAGCAAAGATTTTTCTGAGTGATAGTAAACATTTGATTAAATTCCTAAAGACATAAAGGCAAAAGATAAAAATGAGTAATGACATTGGTGTCCTTAAGAATCAATATTGTTTGTCATGATTGATAGGAATTATAGATGAAATATAGATGAAGTTGAGTGAAAAACTCTGTAGTCCTTCACTTCAGATGGAAATGCCAGTATGAACACAATTATGAATTTTATCTTGGGAAAGTGATACATAATTTCTAGTAATGCCTACTATAAACAATTCAAATCCAAGTAAACGATAAAAGGAAAAATATATTTTTAAAGACAAGCAGGGAAATGTGAGCCCTAATGTCCTCTCTTCAGTTTGGAGTCCTGGTGTGTGCTATAGGAAATACACTAGACTGCAAGGTTGGTTCGAACCGCAAGGTCAGCGGTTCAAACTCACCAGCTTCAACTCAGAAACCCTATGCAGGGTCGCTATGAGTTGGAATTGACTTGGTGGCACGACAACAAGAAATAATTATCAATATTTTTAGCTGTGATAATAATATCATGAAGAATTTTTTAAAGATGCTTTATCTTTTAGGAGTATATTCTGAAATGTTTACAGAAGGAATAATATAATGTCTGGGGTTTGCTTCAAGATAGTCTGAAGTGATGAGGAGAGTGTGTAAACAAACATAGATGATTTAGGATGACCATGAAGTGATAGTTGCAGAGGCTGATGATGGTCACATTGGGACCATTATAATATTCTCTTTACTTGTGAATCATGAAACATTTTTCCATAATAAAAAGTGTTTTGTTTTGTTTTTAAAGGAATGTGAGGAAGATTGTGGGTACTGTATGAGAATGGCTGCTTCAGTCATCTTGTATCCATGAGGGGACACACTGGAAGCTAAAAGCATCCTAATGAATAAATATTTTATTTATGCAAATTCAAATTCATTAAACTAATTATCAAACCTGTTCATGAGAAAATGAGGCCATTTCAATGGACACAAATATTAAAATTGGGGTTTCGCAATGTATATTTATTACAGTTGCAATCATAATTGGGATTAAAAAATAATTTTGGAGATTTACTGTAGGAGTTCACAGCAACGATGTGGAATCCTAGGACAGACATGCCACTGAGCTTCCTAAGGAATCAAACTCAAAATGCCAAGCTCTGGTATTTTTTCTCCATCTCTCATTTCCCTTCCTCAGTATAGTTATGACTATCACTGCTCTCAAGGAGCCCTGGTGACACTGTGGGTTAGGTGTTGGGCTGCTAACGGCAAGATTGGTGGTTCAGACCTACCAGCCACTCCACAGGAGATGAATCTGTCTGCTCCTGTAAAGATGTAGAGTCTCAGAAACCCTATATAGGGTTGCCATGAGTCAAAATCGACTTTATGGCAGTAGGCTTTGTTTTGTTTTGGATCACTGCTCTCGCTCACTGCCAACTTTCTTCATTTTCCAGGCTACATTATGGAAAATATGCGCATGCATCATTTTTAGATTTTACATGTCCAAGTATAATCACCCAAACAGAGACTGATCTTATTCTCTCAGACCCAATTCTAAATACTCTAAGGAAGGGATTAATCAGTCTAACATGGTTCCCTCAGGCCCTGCTGTGACCTAGAATTGGTCAAAGATGGTTGAAGGAATTGCCTATCCAAGGGCAAAAGCTAATTTCTAGGTCTTTCATGGCCAGGGTTTAAGATATGTGTCATACGGCTAATCTTGTGGTTCCCTTGGAGTTCATGTGAATGGAGGGGGTGGAAGAGAAGCACAATCTCCAGAGAAGCACACCTTGGCAGAAGGTGGAAACAGCTGGGCAGACAGAACAATAGATGTCTAGATGAGCCAGGTCAGACCATGAAGTTTAGAATGGATACAAAGATTGGTGAGGATGATGACCAAGGCAAGTTTGAGGCTGGTTGACTGTTTTTGCATATGAGTTGTTTGACTGAAGAACACAAATTAGCAGTGCAGAGGACATGTTGTTGTTAAGTGCCATAGAGTCAGTTCTGACCCATAGCGACCCTGTATAGGGTTTCCAAGGAGTGACTGCTGAGCTTGAAGTTCAAAGGCTTTGCAGTCTGGCACATTAACTCACAGCGCCACACCAGGACTCCAAAATATCATTAATTTTTCCTAGCTAACATGCTATTGCTTCTGTTGTTGTTTGCTGTCGAGTCGATTCCGACCCATAGCGACCCTGTACATGGTTTCCAAGGAGCAGCTGGTGAGTTTGAACCACCAACCTTACAGTTCAAATGGCTTTGCAGTCTGGTGCATTAACCTACAGTGCCAGACCAGGAGTCCGCAAAGGACATGTTGTGTTGTTGTTGTTAAGTGCCATCAGTCGGTTCCGACCCATAGTGACCCTGTATAGGGTTTCTGAGGCTGTATATCTATACAGGAGCAGAAAGCCTCATTTTTCTCCTGTGGAGCAGCTGGTAGTTTTGAACTACTGACCTTAAGGTTTGCAGCCCGATTCGTAACCACTATGCTACCAGAGCTCCTTGCAGAGGACATAGGAGATAAATGATTGAGAAGACTCGACTTCCGGCTGCCTCCTAGGACCTCATAGATACATGCTGAAGGCAGTCAATGCCATCTAAGAAAGTGAAGAACTTGCCAAGCCAGTGATGCCCAGGCCTTGAGGCTGAAGGAAAGGCCACGTCAGTACTCCAGGGCCCATTCACTCCCACACAGAGGACCATTGCCATGCTACTGAGCCACACTTGTCCCATGTTGTTCTCTTTCTTACTACATCATTAGACCTAAAAAAGCCCTACCTGTCCTAACAGGCTAATGCAAAATGACCACTGTCGCCTTCTAACTGTGCAGCTTCTTAGTTTCTTCTGTCTTCTATTTTCGTTCCAAAATATTGAGAAATCTGATGTACAAAGGTAGTATGTAGTTGCAAACTGAAACTACAATAGCACTAGTAGCAAGGCCAGACTCAAGCTACTTTTAAATTAAACTGATCCGGAAGCTTGAGAGAAGAGGAGAAAAAGTTTGATTTAAGTTTACGTCATTAAAAATTGCCAATGACTGCTTGTATCTCTTAGTATTTATTTCAACCAAGACAAGAAACATCCAAAATAGAATAATATCACATTACAAATTTACTCAATGGTTACACAGTGATCTAAGAAAAAACCCAGACCAAACACATTGCCTTGAAATCATTTGCAACTTACAGTGTGTCCCTGTTATTGTTGTTGCTAAGTACCATGGAGTCGGTTCCAACTCATAGTGACCCTACACAGGGTTTCCGAGGTTGTAAATCTTTATGGGAGCAGAAAGCCTCATCTTTCTTCCGCGGAACAGCTGGTAGTTTCGAACTGCCGACCTTGAAGTTAGCAGCCCTGTTTATATGAGAGTAAAACTGCTCCATAGGGTTTGCAAGGCTGTAATCTTTATGGAAATCACATGATTTGCTATGTCAAAAATGACAAATTCAAGAGGAATGGCATCACATTCATTGTTACAAAGAACATATCGAGATCAGTCAGTACAACGCAGTCTGTGATAGAATAATATCCATGTGCCTATAGGGAAGACCAGTTAATACCACTATTATTCAAATTTATGCACCAATCACTAAAGCCAGTGATGATGAAGTTTAAGATTCTACCAACATAGTCAGTCTGAAATTGATTAAACATACAATCAAGACAAACTGGTAATTACTGGTGATTGGCATGTGATAGGTGGAAACAAAGAGAAAGTATTTGTAGTTGGAAAATATAACTCTAGTGATAGAAATGTTGTTGGAGAGTGAGTACATGGTCAAATTTTGCAAGAGCAATGACTTCTTCATTGCAAATCCTTTTTTTTCAACAATGTAAAAGGAAACTATACATATGAACTTCACCAGATGGAATACACTGGAATCAAATTGACGGTGTCTGTGGGAAGAGACAGTGGAGAAGCTCAGTATCATCAGCCAAAAGAAGGCCAGGGCAGACTGTCCAAAGGTTGTGGGCTAGCATCAAGAGTATCATACCAGAAGAAAGAAAAAAGACAGGAAAGAAAAAAAAAAAAAAGACCAAAAGGTAGGTCAGAAGAGACTCTGAAACTTGCTCTTGAGTGTAGAGAAGCTAAAGCAAATGGAAGAAATGAGGAAGGAAAAGAGCTGAACAGAAAATTTCAAAGAGTACAAAGTACTATAATGAAATGTTCCAAGACCCAAATTGCAAAGAACACACTCAGGATTGCTCAGCCTGAAAGAACTAAAGAAAATAATTAAATCATCAACTTGCAATATTGAAGGATTCTATGGGCAAAATACTGAATGATGCAGAAAGCATCAAAAGAAGATGGAAGGGCCCGCCAGCGGCTCCAGAATGAGCACAGGTGTGCGGGAGGGTGCGGGTGGGGAAGGATCACCGGCTAGATTCCTAGGCGAGACTCACGCTCCCGCCACCCTA
>NW_006408599.1:2166710-2168063 GCF_000296735.1 Chrysochloris asiatica | reverse complement strand
CCTAGCGCTCACTGGGTCAGGCCTGCCCAGCCATGATCAAGGCAATCCTCATCTTCAACAACCATGGGAAGCTGCTGCTCTCCAAGTTCTACCAGCCGTACAGTGAAGATACACAACAGCAAATCATCAGAGAGACATTCCATTTGGAATCTAAGTGAAATGAAAATGTTTGTCATTTCCTAGAAGGAGGATTGTTAATAGGAGGATCTGACAACAAACTGATATTACGCAACATTATATTTTGTCTTCTGTGTGGAGTCTTCAGAAAGTGAACTTGGCATTTTAGCTCTAATTCAAGTTATTTGTGGAAACATTGGACAAGTGTTTTGAAAATGCCTGTGAACTGGATTTAATTTTCCATGTAGACAAGGTTCACAATATCCTTGCAGAAATGGTGATGGGGGGGGAATGGTATTGGAGACCAACATGAATGAGATTGTTACACAAATTGATGCACAAAATAAACTGGAGAAATCTGAGGCTGGCTTCGCAGGAGCCCCAGCAGGTGCTGTATCAGCTGTTAAAGAACATGGATCTTCTTGAGATCCCATGGAATATTAACATTGATGATATCAATATAAAAGTGCCAAACCTGCCCTCTTTTAAATAAAACAAAAATACTCCCAGGTAAAATCCAGGGGGGGAAGTCATCCACGTTTACCAGGCATTTGTTGCCCAAAAATAGAGGAGGGCAGTCTTAACTTTTGCTCTTGGATTTAAGTCAAGGTACTATATAGAAGTTGTGTAAAATCAGCATGTGAAGTTCAATGTTGCTTTTTTTTCTCAGTGATTTTAAGAAATTGAACAGTAGTTACTGTGTAATTTTTTTTTCTTTTCAAAATTGCATTCCTATGCCTACCTAAGGCATGCATCTATGTATTGCCTGTTGCAGTATTTTGAAAAGTGTTTGAGATACTTCTTTAATTATGTACAACCCAAAATGTTGGTGTTTTGTATGGATCACAAGTACAGCAATCCTTAATTCCTTCTGCTATTGTCATAACTTATTTAAAGAACCAAATACATATTGCATGAAAACATTATGACCTTTTTCTCTTGTTTTAAACAAACACAAGGTAACTGGACTTATAAAGCACCTTTCTGTTTGCTTGTTATCTACTTTAGCAAAAAAATTTTTTTACACCCTTCTGACTCAACAAATAAATAAAAGTATATCTTATCACTGTTAAAAAAAAAAGATGGAAGGAATACATAGAGTCACTGTAACAAAAAGAAATGGTCGATGTTCAATCATTTCAAGAGGAAGCATATGATCATGAACCTATGGTACTGTCTTAGACTGGGTATTCAAGAGATGCAAAACCAGTGACATATATATATGTATATATAATA
>NW_006408599.1:2145845-2166371 GCF_000296735.1 Chrysochloris asiatica | reverse complement strand
TAGTGGTTACGAATTGGGCTGCGAACCTTAAGGTCAGCGGTTCGAAACTACCAGCTGCTCCGCGGGAGAAAGATGAGGCTTTCTACTCCCGTAAAAATTTACAGCCTTGAAAACCATCTATAGGGTCGCTGAAAGTCAGAAGCAACTCTAAGGCACTCAACAAAAACAATATATATGTATATATACACAGAGAGAGAGAGAGAAGTTTCTATCAAGGAAATTGTAGAGTTTTCCAGGTTCCCAGCAAAAGACAGAGAACCTTTCCTGTATGGTCATTATACTGGGAGTAGGCCACACCCCCAAGGAACCATCCTTTCCATTGATTGGCTGCTCATATACACTCATTATAGAGTTAACTATGTCTTTATTAGGCTTCATCACCATGGGAATTGCCGCATCTCAACGGCCAATCCACTGGGAATCCTGGCCTAGTCAGGTTGACACAAAACCCTAACTATTACAGGTACTGAAGGAATAAGTCTAAGCTGCACTGAAGCCATTGACAAAAAAACCCCCCAAACTACATGAATTGATGGAATACAAACTGAAATCTTTCAACAAATTGATGCAGCTCTGGGGGCACTCACTCATCTATGCCAAGAAATTTGGAAGACCTGGCCAACTGATTGAAAGAGACCCTTATTTGTGCTCATTCCAAAGAAAGGTGACCCCATGGACTGTGGACATCATTGAACAATATAATTAATATCACAGAGAAATAAAATTTTGCTGAAGGTCATTAAAAGATGGTTGAAACTGTACATGTACAGGGAATTGCCAGAAATTCAAGCCAGATTCAGAAGAGAACGTGGAACTAGGGATACCATTGCTGAGTCAGAACCGACTTGATGGCACTTAGTAACAGCAACAACAAATGAAGACTTAGGCCTAGCCATAGTTCTAATCTACTCCTAACCCTCACTCCTTACTGCTACCCACTCTCCCCCCAATTTTTTTTTTTAATAATAATAATTTAAAAGTCACCTACTTGTCATATTTCTGTCATACTAGGTAACTAAGATAGAGTTTGGTACTGGAAAAATGGCATGCTGCTCTAACAGAGACCTAACTTGTAAAAGCAATTTGGCAACTGGATAATAAGTAGAGGATGGAAGAATTTTTAAATGCCTAATAGTCTGATATCCTGGTGTTGAGATGTGGGTTAGTGCACTGGACTGCAAAGTCAGTTTGAATCACAAGGTCAGTGGTTCAAGCTCACCACCAGCTGTTCCTCATAAACCCTGTTCAGGGTTGCTGTGGATCAGAACCAACTTGATGGCACTTAACAATAGTAAAGTCTAGATTGTTTTGAAGAGACTGTGGACTGCTCTGAAAAGGATCACATTAGAAGGTCCCTGGTAGAGTGGGAGAAAATGTGGAACAAAACTAAAAAATTATATAAAAAAAAAAAAAAAAAAAAAAAGATCAGGCTTACTGGTCAGAAAAAAGACTGGGGGAACCTGAGACTATGGCCCTCATTCATCCTTCAGGTTTGGAAAAGAAGTCACCCTTATGGTCCAAGTTTTAGCCAAGTTCTGGTGTGGCTAATGTGCTAGACTGCAAGGTTGGTTTGAACCACAAGGTCGGCACTTCAAACTCACCAACGCTCCTTGGAAACCCGACACAGGGTTGCTATAAGTCAGAACTGACTTGATGGAACTTAACATCAACAACAACAATAGTAAATAGGTATATAAGGGGGAACAACACTAGTAAGGTATGCTCACCATGGAATGGTCAGTCATTCAATATCAAAAGGGCAACATTTACTTAAGAACAAAGTTGAGAAGGGAGGGGAAGGAGGGTGGATTACAAATAAGAACCACAGGGAGGAAGTGGGATAACTATTGTTACAGGGAGGGGTTTGCAATCATTGAGATGAAACAAAATATATGATTTGTTGAATGTAAAACTGATGATCTGCTCTGTAAACCTTCACTCAATTCACAAGAAAAAGTTTTTTTAAAAAAAAAAGAGAGAGAGAGAAATACTGCTTGTGGAATTAAGAATGTCAAAAATAATTCTGGTGAGGACTCAGAAGGAAATGAGGAGAGCTGTAACACTGGAGATGGCAGAGGGAGTGAATTTAAGTTTTTGGGGAAGATAAGATGGGATAAAAGTATTTTTCATTTCTCAGAGAATTTGGTACTCTGAATTTCGACTTCTAGTCTCCTAAACTATAAGAGAGTAAACTTTTGTTTGCTAAAGCCATTTACTTTATTTATATTATAGCAGTACTAGGTAACGAAGACGTCATTGATGAGTTTTAAGAAGAGGAATGGCAGGATCCTGTTGGTAAGAAATATCATTTGAGGCCATAGTGTGTGGATGAGCAAGTGAGGGGAGATAGGAAGCATTGAGTTCAGTTAGAAGGCCGTTGTGACAAACCAGACAGAAATTTATGAAACAAGCAGTGATAGAGACAGTGACAAGGGAGCTATTTCACAAAAGATATAAAAGATAAAATTGTTAGAATTTAGCAATGGAGGTACATGCAGGATTGTGTAAAGGAAGATGTAAGAGACTAAATATGAGGGGATTCCTATCATTTAATTCCTTCCCAAATAATGTATACTTTATCATCTTGGCTTTTACTGATGCTTTTTTATGAGGATAAGTAAAAAAAGGATTACTACAAAATAATAGTAATCTTTATTGAACAAAAATGTCAAAATGTGTCTTGACATATTTTCCATCTAGGTCTATACACTTCTGAAGGCTGTGCTTCTATCTCTTCCAAAGAATTTAACTCTGAGATTTACACCACTTCAAAAAGGTAGTTTCGGCACACGTGAGAGACTCAAATTGTGTTCCTTTTCAATGTTCTTTGAGTTTGGGAACAAAAAGGTGTCTGAAGAGGTAAGATCAGGGCTGAAGGTAAATGGGGTAAGGTTTCCCAACAAAATTTTCATTGAATAATTTGCTCTGGTAGCGTAGTGGTTACGAATCGGGCTGCGAACCTTAAGGTCAGCGGTTCGAAACTACCAGCCGCTCCGCGGGAGAAAGATGAGGTTTTCTACTCCCATAAAGATTTACACCCTCGGAAACCCTGTAAAGGGTCGCTATGGGTCGGAACCGACTCGACAGCACTCAACAACAACAACAACAACAACAACAACCCTTGAAGAACGAGCCGGTGCATTGTTATGATAGGGGCAAGAAATCCTCAGTGCAACTTCCCTGGTCTTTTTCTCACTAATGCAGTTTCTCATTTTCTTAAAACTTCTTTCTAAAAAGCGCCTGTGATTGTTCTGTGTCCTTTGAGAAACTCTATCCAAGATGGCCCCTTTGGGATCCCCAAAACAGTCATTTGTTTTGGGGTGATCTCTGATAACCTTCTGAGCTGATCTCTCTGCCTTGAATTTAACTGGCCCAGCAGATTCCCTAGGAAGCCACTATTTTATCAGACATTTTTTTGACGGCATCCTAATGAGAGTACGACAAGTATATTACTGAGATAATTTGTCTGCAGCCACCCACTGATCACAAAGACCTGTTTAAACATGTTTTGTTTGGAATAAAACAGTGTATGTTTGAACTGGAATCCAACTAGCAATACTTTTATATTTATCCTCATGTGCAATCCTTTGCTGTCTAGCCACTTTGTAAGACAAAGTAGAACAGCCCCATAGGGTTCCCAAGGCTCTAATCTTTGGAACCTAACCAAGTGAATAAGTGAGGATCAGCCCTGGACTGCGAACTACAAGGTCAATGGTTGAAAACCCACCAGCTGCTCCTTGGAAACCCTGAAAAGAAGGGTTGCTATGAGTTGGAACTCACTCAATGGCACTCAACAACAGCAATCCTTTGTTTCCAACTTTAACATTCCAATCACCAGTAATTATCAGTGCATCTTGATTGTATGTTAGTTGATCAATTTCAGAATGAAGAAGTTAGTATAATTCTTCAGTTTCTTTACCATTGACTTTGGTGGTTGGTTATAAATTTGAATAATAGTTGTATTAACTGGTCTTCCTTGTAGGCATATAGTTATTATCCTATCACAGACAGCATTATACTTCAAGACAGAACTTGAAATATTCTTTTTGACAATGAATGCAACACCATATTCCTTGAATTTGTCATTCCAAACATAGTAAACTATATAATTATTTTATTTACAATGGCCAATACCTGTCCATTCAGATCACTAATGTGTTCCATTTCATTTTTGACAACTTACATTACAAATCGCACTGCAAGGTGACAGAAACTACCACCTGTTCCGTGGGAGAAAGATGAGGCTTTCTGCTCCTGTAAAGATTTGCAGCCTCGGAAACCCTGTGCAGGGTCACTATGAGTCAGAACCGACTCCACGGTACTTAAAAACAACAATTTTCCTAGACTTATACTTCTTATATTCCACATTCCAATTCCTAATGGATGTTTGCTGCTATTTCTTCTCATTTTGAGTCATGCCCCATTAGCAAATGAAGGCCTTGAAAGCTTTATTCCATCCCTATCATTAAGATCCATTTTATTTTGAGGAGGCACTTCTTCCTCAATAGTATTTTTAGTGTCTTCCAACCTGAGGGGCTCATCTTCTAGCACTGTATCAGACATATTCCGCTGCTATCCACTAGGTTTTCAGTGGGTAAGCCCTCAGAAGTAGACTCTCAATTCCTTCTTCCTAGTCTGCTCTTAGTTTGGAGGCTCCACGGCAACCTGCTCACCATTGACTGCTGTTATTTGAAACATCAGTGGCATCGTTTCCAGTATCACAGCAACACACAAGTCACCACAATATCACAAACTGTCAGATATGTGGGGATAAATGAGGAGTGGGTATATTATCTTTCTCTGAAACTACTCTCTCAAGAACACTACTTTCTCTTCCTCATTTTGGTGGTTGGTGGTTGCATGCCGTGGAGTCAACTTCGACTCATAGCGATCCTGTGTAAGGTTTCCAAGGAAGTAAATCTTTACGGGAGCAGAAAGCCTCATTTTTCTCCCACGGAACAGCTGGTTGTCTTGAACTGCTGACCTTGAGGTTAGCAGCCCGACTCATAACCACTACGCTAGTGGGAAGCTATTGCTTTTGTTTTCCAGACCCATGTTTTCTGGAGCCTGGTTCCTTCATACACAGAGTTATGGAAAGAAATAGCCAGGTGTGTATCTGGAGATTTTCTACCCTGCTCATTAATGGGACCAGATGTGGGCACTTGAGAAAGCTGGAACAATCAGAGTCCTTCTAGGGGAATCTTGAAATTGGGACAAAGATTACGGCTGCTGCTTTCTTGAAAGAAAATGGAAACTAGATTGCTGTTGGTTGAAGTAACTGTTTTATGAGAAGTAGAGAAGACTGGCTTTTAGTGGCTGATAATATAATAGTGTAATATATTGTTGTTGTTGTTAAGTGCTGTTGAGTCTATTTCAACCCATAGCAACCCTCTATAGGGTTTCCAAAGAGCAGCTGGTGAGTTTGAACTGCCGACCTTGCAGTTCAAATGGCTTTGCAGTTTGGCGCATTAAGCGACAGAGCCACACCAGGATGCTCATTGATAAATAGCAAAAAGTGAGACAAGTAAAGAGGACTCTGGTTCCCCGTAACACACAGGCCCTGATTCCAACCCAAACCTGAGGTCAGGATGTGTTTCTGCCATCAGGTTCCCTTTTTTTTTCCACTTTATTTTAAAACTTCTTATTGTGAACAGAGTGAAGGTTTGCAGAAAAGATCATCAGGTTTACATTCAACAAATTTTGAGTTTCATTTCATCTCAAAAGTTACAATCCCCTTCCAGCAACAATAGTTATCTTACTTCCTCCCTATTGATGCTCCAAACACCTACTGCTTTCAGATTGATTCCAACTCACAGTAACCCTATAAGACAAAGTAGAACTGTACCATAGGGTTTCCAAGGCAGCCAAACAGACTGTCATATGTCAGTCCTGTGGAGCAGCTGCTAGGTTCAAACCACCAACGTTTTGGTTCGCAGCGTACTTCTTAGTGACCCTGTATAGGGTTTCTGAGGTTGTAAATCTACCAGAGCAGAAAGCTACCCACTAAGCCATCAGGGCTCCTTGGACTCTTTAGTTATTGCCACCTAAGTAAATTTGTCTACAAAGGTCACACACCAGTGACTGCATTTTCTAGAAATGTCTTTGTGCAATTACTCTCTAAATACCTCCCTTTTTTTGCTTATCACTCCTGTTTGTTTTTCTAAACTAACTTTGCAAATTGATATACAACATACACATAGATAAAGTTCATTTTTAAAAAAACAATTCATTCTTAAATATTTTAAGTAATTATTTGAAATTAAATATAGGAAAAACTTAAACCAAGCCTCTCCAAATATTTGCTGAAAAATTCCCCAGTGCTAGTAGTAATGGAGACATGGAAATGAAAAAGACCTAGTCGGTATCATCCAGGGTTCACAGTCTATTGGGGTAGGGGGTTTGTTGTTGTTGTTGTTAAGTACCGTGGAGTCGGTTCTGACTCATAGAGACCCTGCACAAGGTTTCTGAGGCTATAAATCTTTACAGGAACAGAAAGCCTCATCTTTCTCCCATGGAATGGTGGGTGGGTGTGGATAAAACCATAAAATCATTGGAGAATCATTTGAAGCAATTGTAAAACAGAAGGCTTTACTTAATAAACATTTATTTAATGCCCACTTTGTGTCAAGCACTCCGAAATGTTCAGGAAATCAGCCACATGGAAATTAAGTGCTAGCAAGAGTACTTAAGTAGTCAGAACTGGGAAGGTAAGGGTCAATTAATTTTACCTGGATGAATCAACAATGAAGAAGGTGGCATTTAAGCAGGGTTTCAAAGGAGACGTAGAGCTTCAGTTATTAGAGGAGAAGCCAAAAGGTTATTTTATATTCAGGAACCAGAGTGAGCAAGGATATGATAGAATGATGGCTCTCACAGACAGGCTTGGGCTCCTGTGGCCAGATGTGGGAAAGGAGACAAGACAGGAAATGAAGGGTAAGACCACAAAGGGCTTTGAATATCATATATAACAAAGAAATTTATTGTTCCGCATATCTTCATGTACTTCTCACACTTCCCAGTTTTCTTGCAGAGAGGAGAGAACCACATGACTAATTTCACCAATAGTAGAAGGCACTATGCCGGTTCTGGGCTAATACATAGAAGAGCAAGTTTTCCCTTAGCTCTCTTGCTTTGCCACCAAGAGGATAGTGGGACCTCTACTGATCTAAGGGCATGAATAAACATGTGGAACAGAGCCTCTGCTAATATGCATTAGATATGTACAGTAAGCAAGAAATAAATTTTTATTATAATTAAACTATTAGGATTTTGAGGTTAATTTGTTACTGCAGCATATCCTGATACACTAGGCTAAGAAATTTCATTTTACCCCAGAGGTGGTGAGTGGTTCTCAGAAGGTTTCAAACAGTCATGTAACTATACCTGGATGGTATGAATGGATGACCTGCTCAGTGGCTAACTGAAAGACTGGCAGTTTGAGTACACCGAGAGGTGCCTCAAATGTGTGTGTGTGGTTTTTTTTTAAATGTTTTATTGTGAATTATGTGATAGTTTACATGGGAGAACATTAGCTTTACATTCATCCTATCGTATATATCGTTTCATTGCCATGGTTACAATCCCCTCCATGCATCATCAACCAACCAAATGGTAAACCCTGCAAGCCTGCCCCCCGCCCGGTAGTCAGCACACAGCCCCTCTCCCTCTCTGGGTCCAGAGTCCCCAGACGTTCCCTTTCTTCATGTCTTCATGTCATAGTCTCTGCCTCTATCTCTGGCGTCACTGTTTCTCTGGGTAGGGTCCTATACTCTGCTCTTCTCACTTGATGGTCCTAGGGATCTCCGCTTCTGGACTGCAAAGTCTACCACTCCCCTCCTTTTGTTACCCTACCTTAACATTTCCAACCTTCATAGTCAGTCCTGATAGCAATTATTCACTATTGAACCACAAGAGACCTATCCACATTTCCTTTCATCAGCCTCACCTAGTCACACTGGATACTACTCAGTGGAGATTCTACCTTCTTCCATGCCCTCTGGAGCTAGGTTCCCTCTTGAAAGCTTGTAAGCCAGTCACTTCATGCCTTTGTTGTTGTTGTTGTTGTTGTTAAGTGCCGTCGAGTCAGTTCAGACCCATAGCGACCCTGTACAGGGTTTCCGAGGGTGTAAATCTTTACGGGAGTAGAAAGCCTCATCTTTCTCCCGTGGAGCAGCTGGTAGTTTCAAACCGCTGACCTTAAGGTTCGCAGCCGGATTCGTAACCACTACGCTACCAGAGCTTTGTCGCCTCCCCATTTTGGGTAGCCAATGTCCAAGTTGCCCATCCCTGTCTACTCTGTGTATGGAGGGGGTGGTAATGATCCTCACTGTAAAGATTTGTTACCTCTTTTGAGCTACTGCATCCATAGGTGTAGGTCAATTTCATCAAACTGTATCAGATTGCTCATTTTTTTCTTCTTTCTTCTTCTAGTTGAGTTCTGATCATTCAGCCATTGAAGCCAGGTCAAGTGGGTATTATCTGCAAGTGTGAGTATTCTTGTGTGGTGATCTACTTCTGAAAAATCAGCCATCAGAAAAATCAGAGCATAGTTCTACGCTGACACACATGGGGTGGTTATGAGTCAGAATGAACTCAAGAGCAACTTGTCTTTCTGGTTGTGCATAGATAGATTTGCCAGACAAATTCCACACAGATGGCCCCTATCCATGTGTAACAGAGGTGTCTGTTATTAAGCACTACCCCTGCTCAGTCCTCCTTTTTGTTCACCTTCCCTAGATCAGATAATCCCAGGCTGGCAGGGCCCTTGTAAAACACTTAATAATAGTAATTGTTGTTGTTGTGTCTGTTGTGTTGGTTCCAATTCACAGTGATCCTTTTAGGCTTTCTGAGAGTGGCTGGCCGGTTTGAACTTCTGACCTTTAGGTTGCCAGTACAGGGCTTAATAATAGTAATGTTGTAGTTGTTATGTGTTATCGAGTCAGTTCAGACTCATAGCAAAGTTGTATAGGGTTTGCAAGGAGTAGCTGGTAGGTTTGAACTGCCAAGCTGGTGGTTAGCAGTCCAATACTGATCCCAGAGCACCACAGCAGAGCTCCAATAATAGTAATTGTTAACTGTTGTTGTTGTTAAGTGCTATTGAGTTGGTTCCTATGGTTAGTGGTCCTGTATAGGGTTTCCAAGGAGCTACTAGTAGGTTTAAACCTCCAACCTTGCAACTCAAACTGACCTTACATGCTGGCACATTATCCCACACACCAGGACAGGTACCATTTATTAAGAACTTACTATATGTCAAGGAAGGAGTTCTGGTTGCAACATATATCAAGGAAGGAGTTCTGGTACCATAGTGGTTATGAATCGGGCTGTGAACCGCAAGGTCAGCAGTTCAAAACTACCAGCTGTTCCGCGGGAGAAAGATGAGACTTTCTGCTCCCAGTAAAGATTTACAGATTTGGAAACCCTGTACAGGTTGCTATGAGTTGGAACTAACTCCACGGCACATAACCATCACCACCATATGTTAAGGAGCTCTTGTAGTGTAGTGGTTATGAATCAGGCTGCTAACCTCAAGGTTGGCAGTTCAAAACTACCAGCTGTTCCATGGGAGAAAGATGAGGCTTTCTGCTCCCGTAAAGATTTACAGCCTCGGAAACCCTGTGTAGGGTCACTATGAGTCGAACTGACTCCACGGTACTTACAACATACGTTAAGGCATGGCATTAAATATTACACATGCTTTTATTTATTTTTTGACCCATTTGATCCTAATACCAACCCTTGGAATAAGGCAGTATTATTTCTAGTACTATTTGTAGTAATTAGGAGTCCTGGTGTGGTGCTGTGGGTTCATGCGCTGGACTGCAAAGCCAGTTTGAACCACAAGGTCCATGGTTCGAGCTCACTAGCCATTCCTTGGAGACCCTATATTGGGTCCCTATTGTTTGGAACCAACTAGATGGTACTTATCAACAACAACAAAAACAACAACTTCTAGTTTGTGGAGTCCGGTGTGCACTGGACTGCAACGCTGTTTTGAACTGCAAGGTCGCTGGTTCAAGCTCACCAGATGCTCCTTGGAAATCCTATAGAAGGTTGTTATGAATCGGAACTGACTTGACAACACTTTAATGACAACAACTTTTCTAGTTTGTAGATGTAGATGTAGAAACTGAGGATCAATGACGACAAGTAATCTTCCAAATGTAACACGGCAAGAAAGTGACAGAACCAGGATTCCCACAAGATGTCTGTGATGCCAAAGCCTGTGCTGTCCATCACTAGAACAGCTGTTGTTGATGTGTGTCACTGAGTTGATGCCAACTCACAGTGACCCCACAGGACAAAGTAGAACTGCCCCACAGGGTTTCCTAGGGTGAAATCTTTATGGGAGCAGATTGACTGTTTTTTTTTTTTTCCTTCAGGGAGCCACTGGTGGGTTCAAACCACTGACCTTTAGGTTAGCAGTCTAGTCCTTAATATTGCACCAGGAGGGTTTTTCCCAGCTACCACTAGCTCACTGAAATGTCAAGAACTTTAGGGGGAAATGTCATTGAAAAAGAATTGATTGTAGGTGAAAATGCTAAAGTTTAGGAAGTTTTGATAAATTGTTTAGAGGAATTAGAATATATTGTGACATGGGGGAAATGTTTGCTAAATATAAAACAAGGAATAAAAAATCTGTGTGTATAATTGTTTACATGTGATGATCAAAACTATGCAAGAATAGGAATACCTGTACATGTGCTGATGACTATGCAACCAGAATGTTCTAGGGCAGGCCTGTGTTTAAAGTGTCTGATTGTTGTCAGTTCTGTATTACGTGCTATGCTTTGATTTTAGGAAACTTGGGGAATTGGAACTACTTTACTTATAACTGAAGACTGAGCTGAAGACTTGTAAAAGTAGTTACTGTATTTCTAATGCCATGAGTGGTTGTGTGTATTATTCAGTGTTGTGACAATGGATCAAACATCTTTAAAATATGAAACCTGACAAACCTAAGGGGTGATATCTGATACAAATCTAGAAGATTAAGGAACCAGGCATTTTGAGAGAGTGTCTTAGCCTTACTAATTAATGTAAATTGATATCAATGTCTTGCCTATTCATTAAAAGGTTACATCAGTCATTGGATTTCTGTGTGATTGTTTTTTAAAGGTTAACCTTGACTATCTCCATTATAATTTTTTAAAACCAGTATAAACTGGCAGAATCAAAGAGGAGACTTATATTTATTCCAAATACTAAAAGTAACAGATATTAATTTGTTATTTCAGAAAGGTTATTTGGAATTTCTTTAGCTGATCATTTATTCTTCCTGCATTCATGTTTTTGTTTTGTTAAATGCTGTGGAGTTGGTTCTGACTCATAATGACACTGTATAGGGTTTCTGAGGAGCAGCTGGTGGGTTTGAAATGCCAACCTTGTAGTTAGTAGTCTAATGCTTATTCTACAGTGCCACACCAGGAGTCCATGCATTCATGTTTGCTCTTCCTTTTTCATTTTCTTCAACCATACATTTGTTCATTAATTCATTCAACGTTTACTTATCTTGTATTATGTGTCAAATTCTGTGCTGGGCACTGGGTGCATAATAGTGGACAAAACTTAATCTCTGCCCACAATGGGTTCACTAGTGGAGTTAGACACAATACAGACACAATAACACAGTGTGATGAGTGCTGTTTAAGTTCAGTTTAGTGAAGGCATTGAGGCCTATTTTGTCCAGAGTACTGTGTCAGACACTGTCCTACTCATTGTCCTACTCAGAACATAGGATGGGTCGTACTAATGGTTAACATGCATGTTTGTCAACCCAAAGTTTGGAGGTTCAAGTCTACCCAGGGGTACCTCAGAATACAGACCTGGTGATATATCCCCCTCTCCAAATCAGCCAATGAAAACTGCTCCATGGGACATACATGAGCTTACCATGAATTGGAATCAACTGGATAGCAACTGGTTTAGAGAATGAGGTACCTGGCCCTGCTTCAGGGATCTCACAGACCAGTTGGGAAATAGTCAAAAAACCTGTTTATTATAAATAGTAGTCAGTTATAAGGTAATTAAGCAAGCATGAAGAATAACAGTATGAGGCAACCTATTTAGGAGAGAATGGGCTAAGAAGTGCCATGAAAGATGGAGAGAGAGTCCTTTCAGGTTCCCATTAGTGCTCAGGAAACTGTGAGAGCATGGAGGTGCAGTTAATAGAATACAATCTGGAGAAGTCAGGGAAGGCTTTTCAAGGCAGTGACCTTGAACTGAGTCTTAAAGACAGGAAAGAAAGTAGAAAATGTCAAGTTAAGCAAGCCCAAAAGAAGGAAGTGTGTTACAAAGACACGAGGTATTGAGGTTATAGAAAACAGACTGCTGGTCACTGACAGATGACTTTATGGTGTAGGGGTAAGGGATGATCAAATTCACCTTGAACACTAGGCTATAAAGCACCGCCACCCCACTGGTGATAAAACATGATGCTTACTAAGCCATAGCCTGGCACATGAGATTGCCAGAGTTTTTCATGTGTCCCTTAAAGCCAGAGGAGGAAAACAATTGTATCAATTGTATTTTAATCCATGATCCAGTATACTCAGATCTAGGGAAAGACGTGCTTGAAAATCTTCTTAGGGTACTTCACTTCTAATTAGCTAAAGGGTGCTCCCTTCCTCCTAAAGGGGGACATGTAGGGCACCTGGAGACAAAAAAAAAAAAAAAAAAAAAAGGGTAATTCAGGGTCCTGGTTGTTGTAGGGGGCTGCCAATTCAAGTCTGAGTAATGGATATACAAATCGATTTTGGTACAGGACTCTAGCTTCCTGGGACCTTGGAGAAAGGTGGTATCAGAAACATCATGGGAGCTGGTTTAAGCAGTGAGGGAACTGGACAGCTCCGTGAGACCCCTGACACCTGCCCAAACCAAAAATCCATTGTCATCAAATAGATGCTGAGGGCTCTGGATCTACAGCATCTTTTGCTCCCTGATCAGGGTCAAAGCATCACAAATGTGCACTAGGGACAAAGCCAAACTGCAGATTGCTTGTTCCCTGCTGGGGCTGCTTCATCTCAGAGTTTGTGGACCACTTCAGGGGAGAGGAAACTCCATCAGGGAATCACTGCTTCTTTGTTGTTGTTGTTGTGAAGTGCTGTTGAGTCAGTTCTGACCCATAGCAAGCCTGTATAGGGTTTCCAAGGAGCAGCTGGTGAACTTGAACCGCCAACTATGCAGTTCAAATGGCTTTGCAGTCTGGCGCATTAACCCACAGCACCTTGTTGTAGTTGTTGTTAAGTGTCATCGAGTCAATCTCAACCCATAGTAACCCTGTATAGGGTTTCCGAAGAGCAGCTGATGAGCTTGAACCGCCGACTATACAGTTCAAATGGCTTTGCAGTTTGGTGCATTAACCCACAGCGCCATGCCAGGACTCCTTAGGCACTGGATTTCTCAAGCTGATGATTTTGATTTGAGAAAAATCAAAATAAAATGATTGTATTTGCCCTGTAAGGTTTTAAAGACATTTTTATAAGTTACAGAAGTAAAATGAGGTAATCTGGAGTAACTTGTTCAGGTTCTACTGAATTGAAGGATAGTTTATTGGGTATTGAGACAAATGTCCTCTGGCTCCTCCTTAGGGCAAGAAGCCGTGCTGGGCGGGGCCAGTGCAGCAGAACCAGGAATTGGAAAAATTCCCAGTTTCCTGAGCCAGATAAAATCTCTTTTAGAGGTAGTACCTCTTATTTTTAAGGAGCTCTGGTAGCATAGTGGTTGCCAGTCGGTCTGTTAGCCTCAAGGTCAGCAGTTAGACACTACCAGCAGTTCCACAGGAGAAAGATGAGGCTTTATGCTCCAGCCTCAGGAACCCTATACAGGGTCACTATGAGTCGGAACCTAGTCCACCACACACCACCACCTGCTAGTTTTCCAGTTTGTGGATAAGACAGTGGAGCTCAGTGGAGCAAGTGACCTCCACAGGATCATTCTGCAAGGCAGGACAAGGAAGGGACCTCAGGCGTCCTGAGTCCCTGAGCAAGGCTACCAGGACCCCATTAGGTGCTATCACTGCTAAAGTCACTGGTGAGAAAGGAGAAAGTGTGAGGAGGAAGAAAGAGAAAACGAGAAGCATGAATGAACAGGAGAAGGAAAAGAAGGCCTAGGGAGATCAGTTTTGACAAAAAGACCTTAATCCAATCAGCTGTTGTTGGTTTTTTGAGGGGGAGGTTAGTTTCCTCAAATTCCAAAGAAGGTTTGGTGCCACTACAAGATGCAGTACAGGATTTGAAAACCCCATTGTTCTGTACTGTTATAATATAACCCTCTGTAAATGGCTCCGTCCACAGTACAAAGCACTGTACTCCCACCCTACTGGTGACCTGTGGGAACAGCTGAATGCCTTCTGGTCCACTGAGCCCAGAAGAGTAAGGCTAGGCTTTCAGAAACAGCTGGGCTAATTCTTCTAGAACAAAAGCCAGCTCTTCTACTAAGTCCCTGGCAAGCATGGGCTGTGAGGCCTCTGTGCCCCTCCAAGGGGAATGTCTTCTTGATCCAGCTTCAACAATGTCAGTCTCCTGTGTGAAAGCCACGATAGCCTCCACATCCAATCCCTTCAGCTTCGTTAGTCCCAGCCCCACATGGGAGGAAGTGGCTGTGTAGACAGAGCTGGGTTTCAGTCCCAACTTGGCCATTTCCCAACTGCGCAATCTAAACAGTGACTTCACCTATTGAGCCTCAGTTACTCCACCTGTGAACTCAGAGTGAGAGACGTTACAATCTGATAAGCTTGTTGTCAGGTTTGTAAAAGATAATGCCTGAAACAGGTTTCCATGAATTTGCTACATACCTATTTTATGCAAGACTAATATATCTTGCTGACCTGCCTAGTTTTGTCTTCTATGTCTCAGTCCTCTACTCACAGCACACTGGTCAAGCTGACTCGTCTCTCACACCTCCATGCCTGTACCTATAGGACTCCCACAATGATGTCAGCACATGCTATGTCCCAGGTCTTGCAGCAAGCCCTTGATGTGAATACTTTCATTGAATTTTCCCTCAGTTCTTGACTTGTTATCCAATGAAGAAATGAGGCAAAGGGATGGTAAGTGTCTTGGAGTGTCCTCCAGGTCCCGGCTCACCATGTCCTTTTTTGTAGTCGGCTTGGACTTTGTGTTCACCTGCCCTACCCCGTGCTTCCTCCATGGTAGCTCCTATAACACCTTGTTGTACTTGAGTTTTCTGAGCCACCAGTGTTAAAAAGGTTGAGTCGATGACTGACTCATCTCTATGTCCTTAGCACATAACTGGTATTAAACAGCAGAAAGTTCATAATAATGAAGAAAAAATGCAAAACATAAACTTCTTATGTGGATTCAGAACTAAAAGAATACAAAAATAACACTGCCTCAAAGATTTTTTTCTGGTGTATGCCTAAGAGATTTTATGAGTTGGAACTGCTATCTAAAGCACTGTAGTTTACAATCTTTCTTAAAATAGTTCTACATTTCTTAAATCACTCCAAATAACTTCCGTCTATAGAAACAGTGAGTGACTTTGTTATTAAGTGCTATATGATGTATACAGGGAAGGCCCTAATGTCTAATTGTTATATAATTGCTGATCCTATATTGTTATTTATGGTTCTTAAGTGCCATCAAGTCAGTTCTGACTTGTAGGGAACCTGTGCAGGGTTTCTGAGGAGCAGCTGGTGAATTTGAACTGCTGATCTGTGGTTCAAACCAACCCTGCAGTCCAGTGCCTTATCCCACAGCATCACACCAGGACTCCCACACCTGTACTGTTAAGTGCCGTCGAGTCAGTTCTGACTCATAGTGACCCTCATAGCGACCCTGTGGTGAGCTTGAACCACTGACCCTGCGGTTCAAGTCGGCCATGCAATCCAGAGCATTATTAACCTGCAGTACCACCTGCAGCGCCACACCATACCAGGGCTCCTGTATGTTGTTGTTAATTGCCATAGAGTCGGTTCTGACCCATAGCAACCCTGTATGGTGGTGATGGTGATATGCTGTGGTGTCGGTTCCAATTCATAGTGACCCTGTACAGGGTTTCTGAGGCTGTAAATCTTTACAGGAGCAGAAAGCCTCATCTTTCTCCCACAGAGCCGCTGGTAGTTTCGAACTGCTGACCCTGAGGTCTGATTCGTAGCCACTAAGCTACCAGAGCTCCTTATAGCAACTCTATATAGGATGTGTGAAAAACACTTTCCCTTCCCTTTGACCTTCCTACACTTTGGTTATAGAAAGAACCTAGGCTTGGGAGCCAGTCCTGATTTCAGCCTCAGTTCTACCATTCATCCAGCTAAGGAACGTTTAGCAGATTGCTTGGGTTTTCTGAGCCTGCTTTCTGATTTGTAAAGTTTTAACTTATAGGGTAGTTGTAAGACTTAATTGAAATAAAAAAAAGTGGCCAGCATATAGTAAACACTAAAAAAATGGCAGTTTTAATGGCATTTTTAGTTTTTATCATGAGTGCAGTTGTCTTAAGTCCAGCCATTTGTATGGAGTTGCAAGCAGCAGTGACAGTGACATTGAGGTGGAGAAGGAAGGGCATCTGGACACTTTTGCTATATCCTTGAAACTCTAACTTGAAGACTGCATGGACGGAAAGCCTTTGCAATGTAACAGAATCAGTGAGCTTCTGCTGATGCTCATCTCAACCTGCATCACCCAAATGTTTCTGGCTTTTACAGGGTATAATTACAGAATCGTGCCTGCTAAGAACTCAACCCACATAAACTGTGGGTCTTATAACTAAGCTCACAGTGGTTGTATGGAACTCATAAGGAAAGTTCTCATTAAAATAATGAGACAAGCACATTCCTGCCCGGGGCATTTGGAAAATATTAGGGTTGGCAGCTCTTGGGATTCAAAGTGGAACTCTGTCTTGAGTCCCTTCTAATGGATGCATCCTAACTCACTCTACCGGACCAAACTCATCTCTTGTCACTTCCCTCATTCACTAATTAGTTCGTTTAATAAAATCTTCTCTGTGACAGGCTTTTTTAGACACTGAAGCTATATTGGAAAATCAAGCAAACATAGTTTCTTCCAGTGTGGAAATAGACACATAAACAGGCAATTTCAACACAGACAACTGAATAAGGGGAAAGACAAGGAATTTGGAAGTGGTATGCTGGTAAATGTTAAGCAGCAGGCTCCATGGTAGAGACAGAAGCCCTGATTGCTATTGCTTCTCTATTTCCACGTTGTTGGCTTCAGGCAACCAATGTGAAGTCACTGACTATGGACTTGGGAAGGTATATGAAATAGTATACAATTATGTACCATGTCCAGCAACTAGATTAAAAAAAAACAAAACTAAGAACATGTTGTTGTTAAGTGCTGTCAAATTGCTTCTGACTCATAAGGACCATGTATAGAGTTTCCAAGGAGTGGCTGGTGGATTTGAATCACTGACTTTGTAGCTAGCAGTCCAGTGTTTATCCCACAGTGTCTTAAAGTACATGGCGGTGGTGGTGTGCCGTGGAGTCGGTTCCTACTCATAGCAACCCTGCATAGGGTTTCCAAGGCTGTAAATGTTTTTGGGAGCAGAAAGCCTCCTCTTTCTCCTGTGGAACAGCTGGTAGTGTTGAGCTGCTGACCTTGAGGTTAGCAGCCTGACTTGTAACCACTATGTTACCAGAGCGTGTCTCAAAGTACATATATAGCAGTAAATTACTCAGGAAGTGGTGTTTTGAGAATTTCTTACCTTTGCTTTTAATTTAATTATAAATTTATATGATTACATTTTTATTGAAGGCTGTGCTTAACAACTGGCTCCTCAGATTCCTGGAAATGTAGCAATTGGCTCCAGAAATTGTCTCTAACTAAGCCACCTTCTCTTTTCTGAGTTTCTCAGCACCCATCTATCTATTTAACAAGTGTCTCACCAGCTTTCTCTGTGGAAGATGGTTTTGCCTTCAGAGATTATACATTCTCAGGGCTCAGTTAATTAACCACCTTCTTCTGGGACCCGTTCTAAATGCTGGGGAAACAGGGGGCTTTAATACAAATGTGGATGCCAAGTTAGGGTCTCAGGGGAGAGAGCAGGTACCTCTAAACTGTCTACTGTATGGACTCTGCATGGCCTTCATTTCTCCCTATTCTCATTCATGGGGAGGATGTGGTCTTCTGCAAAAATAATAGACCACAGTTGTTTCATGAGAGGATTCCTATCAGGAAAAATACAAAGCATTTACTCTGAAGGTGAGGAACTAATATACCAATTTTGTGGGGAGAGAAATATTCATACCTACCAACTGCTCCTCAGAAACCCTACACAGGGTCGCTGTGAGCCAGACCAACTGAAAGGAATGAGGGTAGCACACCAAGGCAGAGGAGAAATTCTATGTATTCATGCAAGACAGACATGATCCTGACTGAAAGGGTCGGTCAGGATAGATCCTGACTGCCTATGAAACACATGTGTTGATATATGTAAAGCACTAGGAACTTGCTTCGTCCTCTAAAATAAGCATTAGTTGTCATCATTGTCATCAATGTTTTAGAATTTTTGTGTGTGTGTGTGTGTGTGTGTGTATGTGTGATAGCTGTACCTATATGCTTGTCCAGCTGCCAAATGGAGCAATAGCAGAACGATGTGTTTCCCTATCTCTAAAATGAAAGGTTAGACTAGATGTTCTCCAGTGTTCCTTCTAACTAACATGATATTCTCCAGTGTTCCTTCTACCCTAACATGATATTCTCCAGTTATATGTAGGCACAGATTTAGAAGTCCACTTCTCTTTGCCTGAGAGAAGTTGCTGGGATTGGAAATGATATGTTAGGTAATTCCAGGGCATGTGTCTGCCAGGGATTGTAATCAAAGAACACCAAGCCAAACAGCCTGTGTTGTTGCCTTTCTCCCTGTTTCCCCACAGTGAACCAAGGCAGCCTTTAGAAATCTCACAGAGTGGCAGAAAGAGGGCATGAGGCTCCCCAATGGGTAAATACCCTGCTTCAGTTCTTAGAGAAAGTAGAATCCCCACTGTGTCATTTGTGTGGCCATGGGAAAGCTACTTAGCCCTCTCTGTGCTTTGGTCTTCTCATCAGAAAAATGCATGTGGCAAAGCCTACTTCTTGCCAACACCACCTAAAATACACATAATGGGTCTCTATTCATTCACCTAGGAGCTCTGGTAGTGTACCGGTTATGAGTAGGGCTGCTAACCTCAAGGTCAGCAGTTGGAAACTACCAATTGTTACGCAGGAGAAAGATGAGGCTTTCTGCTCTCGTTAAGATTTATATCCTTGGAAATCCCATACAGGGCCACTATAAGTTGGAACAGACACCACCATTCATTACCTGGTACAGGCGAGGTAGAAGGAGATCTAAGAATCAGAGAAATAAATAAACTGCTGGTTTAATTGCCTTCATGAACCACTATCTCCATTATAATAAGGCCAGAAGAAATGGCTGGTGCCTGGCTACCATTATTGAACATTTTGATCAAGTACCCAACAGGTGGATCTTGATCAAAAGGAGAAAAAAAAAATGTAGAACAGAAATTCAAATTCTTATTGGAAACCGAATGTACTGGTTACACTGAGGCTAGAGGAGCCCCTGAATCTATTGCCTGAAAAAAAAAATTGTCTTGAATCAAAACTATTCCATGAAGTCATCTTTAAATTAAGCAATCTTTAAATAATTTAGTTAATTTAATACAGAATGTTTGCCTTGAGCATGGCATACACTCTCTCTCTCTTTTTTTTCTTTAACTGTTATTGTATATTGAGCCAGTGAAGGCTTACAGATCACCAGTTTTACATTCAGCAAATCATTGCAATGATTACAATCCCCTCCATGTACCCTTAGCCAACAGTATTTACCTCTATTACCTTTTTTTATGTACATATATCACATTTTAAATATGTATTTGTTTAAGTGTCCAAAGGGCACATTTTGCTAGATAGCTTCCTGCCCACAGGCACACTGATTTTCTCAGTCCATGGGCCTCTGCTGTTCTGTCTCTCTATGCTATCGCCTCTGCCACCATCTCTGTTGTCGCTGCGTTTCTGGTTAGTATCCCTCACTTCTCTCATGTTCTTCACTTTTGATGGTCCTAGGGTCCCTTGTTCCTGAAATAGGTTAACTGCTCCCCTTTTAGTTGTGCTCCTTTTACCTTTACAGTTGTGACAATTGCCACATAAACTGTGGGTCTTATAACTAAGCTCACACTGGTTGTATGGAACTCATAAGGAAAGTTCTCATTAAAATAATGAGACAAGCACATTCCTGCCCAGGGCATTTGGAAAATATTAGGGTTGGCAGCTCTTGGGATTCAAAGTGGAACTCTGTCTTGAGTCCCTTCTGATGCATCCCAACTCACTCTACCGGACCAAACTCATTCCTTGTTACGTCCCTCATTCACTAATTAGTTCATTTAATAAAATCTTCTCTGTGACAGGCTTTTTTAGACACTGGAGCTATATTGGAAAACTATGCAAATATATCTCAAGCAAGTAAAGTTTTGCTAAAGGTAATACAGAAATGGCTACAATCATACATTGACAGAGAACTTCCAGAGGTTCAAGCTGGATTCAGAAGAGGCCGTGG
>NW_006408599.1:2137869-2144800 GCF_000296735.1 Chrysochloris asiatica | reverse complement strand
CTATGAGTCAGTTCCGACTCGATGGCACCTGACAATAAACAACAATGCAAACATAGTTTCTTCCAGTGTGGAAATAGACACATAAACAGGTAATTTCAACACAGACAACTGAATAATTACTAACAATTGAATATAAGATCCTATCCCCCTCATCATCAGACCCATCTAGACAAGAGGAAAACTATTCAGTAGGGTTTCTGTCTTAGTCCCCTTGTTCTGATACTAAGCACACTCATGAAAGCTTGTAAGCCAGCTACTTCATGCCTTTATAGCCCCCCGCCCCCAGTTTGGTAGCTGAAGTCTAAGTTGCCGGTCCCTATCAACCCAGTGTACTGAGAAGGCATGCTTAATCCTTGATATGAAGAGCCCTTCCCTATTCAATTGGAATTTTGGGCAACTTCATAAGCAAAGGTCCCGTTGATCAGGTTGTAGCAATTTACGCTTGCTCCCTGTATCATACTTCTTTATCTTCATCTGGTCGAATTCTGGTAGGCAAGCCATCCACACTAGGTCAAATGGGTACTATCTGCAAGTGTGGGAGTTCTCCCATGCCTCCTCTGTCATCTGATTAACTGGCTGCTTCATTAACTCTAACCCTCAATGGCTAGTTCAGTGTCTTTGGGTTTGGGAGTTCAGACATCTCCCTGAACCAGCCAGCCCATCCTCTTTTCTCTTTCATCTCAAGGTCATCGGACGTCTATGGGCTATGGCCAATCTCAGCCCATGTTTTCTTGCTGCATTTCCCCCACTTCTACTCACAAGTTGACCAGGACAGTCGCCAGTGAGCATACAAGACTGTTACTGTGTTCCCTTTGAGTTTCAGTCTTAGAAAGGGGTTTACCCTTTTGGGCTGACTTTTCTTGCCTTGATGGCTCCAGGGCAAAGAGCTTACTTGATATTGTCACAGTCTGGTTTCTTTTTAAGTATCTTCTGTTTCTGTAATGGTTCTGGGTTGGTCTGAATGTCTTTTCAATTAGGAATATCCCAACACTGAAGGTTTGGGGTGGGTCTCAGGATTATACCTGAGTCAGGGGTCCTGGTGTAGAGCTGTGGGTTAATGCGCCAGACTGCAAAGCTGTTTGATCTGCAAGTGTGGCAGTTCAAGCTCACCAGCTGCTCCTTGGAAACCCAATACAGGGTCACTATGGGTTGGAACTGACTTGACGGCACTTAACAGCAACAACCCCTGAAGGTTCTGGGTGGGGCTCAGGATTACACCTAAAGTCCCACACTCCACAAGGCTTAACAAGAAGTCTGTTTTCTTGGGTACATTCTAGACCCCTTTTAGATAATCCAATCCATTACAGGCTGAAGATGGGCTTACAAGCTTTCTGTAATCATCTTCTCCAATTATCCTTTCTATCCCACTTAAATGTCTATATTACACTAGCAGGCAGGGACACCCAATATCCACACAACGGTCAAGCACTTAACATTATTTCTTCTCCTTTACCCATTCAGCTTATGTCTCTCTCTATATATCATTTGTTGTTGTTATTAAGTACTGTCAAGTGGATTCCAACTCTCATAGCGACCCTGTATACCGTTTCCAAGGAGTGACTGGTGAGCTTGAACCACCAACCTTGCAGTTCAAATGACTGCAGTCTGACACAGTAGCCCACAGCGCCATACCAGGCTGTTCAAACACCACGATCCACCTCGATTCCATTTAGCCCATGTATACCTCTAATTCCCATTCCTCTACCTGCCTCCCTGTTTTTGTGCATTGCCACCCCCCTCCTATTTATTGCCCTTTCTGTCCCTCAAGTTATCATACGTCTTTTCCCCAACCTGTGATTTACTGGCTCCTCCCTCCTACTTCTGTTAACCCTCAAAGAATGATTCTTTTAGTATGGAAATATTTTCTTAAATTTTTACAATAATGGTCTTATGCAATGTCTGTCCTTTTGGAGCACTGCCCTCTTTCAAAGAATTCTCTATATGAGACTGGGGGAATGTGGTGGCTGTGCAGAATAAGCACTGGACTGTGAACCACAGGACAGTGGTTCAAGCCCACCAGTCACTCCATGGAAGAAAGATGAAGTTGTTTACTTCCACATAGCCTTGGAAACCCTCTACAGGATCCCTGAGTCAGAACCAACTGCACAGCCCCAAGCAACAACATATGAGAATACAGCTGTGTTTGTTTAGAGTACAACAACAATTCTGAAACAGATGAAAACTTTAAAGGGCAGAGAGTCTAAATGGATGGTGGTGAGACGTAAGTACAGAGGTAAGGGAAAATGGTGAAACAATGTGAAATAGGTATCTATTGTCAATAAACTGTACCGAGCCACTGCCTTTGAGACAATTACAACTCATAGTGACATAGGACAGAGTAGATCTGCTTCCTATGGTTTCCGAGGCTGTAAATTGTTAAAGAAACAGATGGTCTCATCTTGTTGCATCAGAGAGGCTGATGGGTTCAAATTGCCAACCTTGTGGTTAACAGCGTCGTGCTTAACCCATTGTGCAACTGAACTGCACATGGAAAAATTGTTTTAAAAATAACAACAAAAAATTAATAAAAGACTTAACTGTGTATAGGGGTGATGCCTGAGCAAAAACAGAGAGAGATCAAGAAAGAGGAGGAGAGAAGAAAGTGGCAGACTGGGATTGCCTAGGCCCTGTGGCTTCTCTGGCTCTGACTTAATGGAAAAAAACAGGAAGTGAGTGCCTTAGTTTTCCTGGTACTTAAATACCACCAGCTTTTCTTACTCTGGCTGCTCAGCACCCTGCAAGGTCTGGTACTCTGGTATATTTTACCTAGTGTTGGAGGGAGCCTTGCCCTGGCTGAGTCTGGGATTGCTAAAAGTCACAAGCAAGAGGCCTGTGAACAGAATCGTTGGGCGGCTCTCCAATGCTCTGCTCCAATGCTCTGCTCCATCTCAAATGTACGTGAGATGTTGTTGAAATAAATAAAATATTAAATAGTTTCACAGTGACCTTGCACTTACCTTCTTGACCATTGTGAATTTTCTCAGTCACCTAAAATGATATCTGACATTGTACTACTAAGAACATTTGTTTGCGGAGAGCCCATAGAACCTGAATTGTGCCAAGAATCTTCCTTTCAGTAAGTTTTCCAAGCCACTGCAAGAGGAAGCAATTTTTACACTTGTTTCGCGGAAGAGGAGGTAGATTTTGACATGACTTGCCCAAGTTTACATGACTAGTAAGTGTTGTGTAACCCAAACTCTCTGACTCTATGGTGGTTGTGTACTGTTGAATTGGCTCCAACTCATATAGACCCTGTTGTTGTTATGTGCCATGGAGTCAGCTCCGACTCATAGCGACCCTGTACAGGGTTTCTGAGGCTGTAAATCTTTACTGGAGCAGACCTGAGGTTAGCAGCCCAATTCGTAACCACTACGCTACCAGAGCTCCATATCGATCGACCCTGTATAGGGTTGTAAATCTTTATAGGAGCAGAAAATCTCATCTTTCTCCCAAGATCAGCTGATAGATTCAAACTGCTGACCTTCGGGCTAGCAGCCCAACTTGTAACCCAATATGCTACTAGGGGCTACCTGTCTGACTAAATGTTGTTGTTGTTGTTGTTGTTAAGTGCCTCAAGTCGGTTTCGACCCATAGCGACCCTGTATAGAGTTTCTAAGGAGCAGTTGGTGAGGTTGAACCGCCCACCTTGCAGTTCAAACTGCTTTGCTGTCTGGCGCATTAACCCACAGTGTCACCGACTCAGTGATTCTATGCACAAAAGAAGGAAACACTGCTGGGTCCTCACTTTACAATTGTTGTTATCATTCATACAATTGTTACCTTTGAGCCCACTGCTGCTGCTACTGTGCCAATTCATCTACTTGGGGGTCTTCCTTTTTTTCGCTGATGCTTCATGTCACCAAGCATAATGTCTTGATAATGTGTCTGAAGTATGAGAGATGAAGTTTGGCCATCTTGGCTTCTAAGGAGCATTATGGTTGTACTTCTAACGCATATTTGTTTGTTCTTCTGGCTGTCCATGGTACTTTTAATATTTTTCTCCAACACTATAACTCAAGTGCATTAATTCTTCTATGGTCTTCCTTATTCATTGTCCAACTTCCATATGCATATGAGGCTACTGAAAATATCATGCCAGACTAAATGTTGTTGTTGAGTGCTGTTGAGTTAGTTCCGACTCATAGGGACCCTGTACAGGGTTTCCAAGGAGTGGCTGGTGAGCTTGAACGGCCAACTTTGCAATTTCACTGACTTGCAGTCTAGCACATTAACCCATAGTGACTCCAGGACTCCAATATCACCTGCTTAATAGGGTAGGTTGATGTACTGGACTGCAAAGTCCATTTGAACCAAAAGGTCCGCGGTTCAAGATTGCCAGCTGCTTCTCAGAAACCCTATACAGGGTTGCTATGGGTGGAAATTCAACTTAACAGCACTTAACAACAATAACAACAAATAGTGTAGGTGGTTACCCTTGCTAACCGCAAGGTCAGCAGTTCGATTCTACCAGGCATTAAAGACATACAGTTTTGGAAACCCTATACAGGGTCGCTATGAGTCGGAATCGACTCCAGGTACACCACCATCACCACCACCTTCCTAATATAAGGGAAGGGAGAGGCACCTTGGCATTTCTTCCTTAGGAATGAAGTGGGCACCATTCTCCTATCTTCTTTCTTTTCAGGGGGACTTTGAACAGCAAGGTCAGTCGTTCAAGCTTACCAGCTGCTCCTTGGAAGCCCTATACAGAGTCACTATGCATAGGAACCGACTCAATGGCACTTAACAACAACAACAACAGCTGCAGCTTGGAGTCCTAGTGTGGCTCTGTAGGATAAGCACTGGACCACAAGGTTGGATTGAATTGTAAGGTGAGCGGTTCAAACTCATCAATCAGTCGGAAACCCTATACAGGGTCGCTGTGAGTCGGAAACAACTCACCAGCCCTTAATAACAACTGCAGCTTGGAGTCCTGGTGTGGTGCTGTCAGATAAGCACTAGAATGCTAACCACAAGGTTGGCAGTTCTAACCCACCAGCTGCTTTTTGGAAACACTTTACAGGGTCCCTGAATCCTAATGGACTTGATGGCACTTAACAACAGTTAACTGTAGCTTGGGAGTCCTGGTGTGATTTTGTAGAAGCACCAATGGACTGCTACTCACAAGGTTCAAACCCACCAGCAGCTCCTTGGAAACCTTAATATTTGGTCGTTAGGAATCAGAACGGACTCGAGGGCACTTAACAACACTGTAGCTTGCACACATCCTTACAGGGCAGCTCACCGCTTTTGCGGGTGGTATAGCTCATTCTGAGGACTTCGCCTCACTTTGAACTGAAATTTGCCTTCGCTGCTCCTAGGTGAGCTTTGCACGTTCTCCACCCACTTTAGGTCTTTGTTAGGAGCCCAGTCAAGGCGCGGCCCTCAATCTCCTTCCCGCTCCCCATCCTACAACCCAGCTTCCTGCAGATCTCCCCAACCTTCTCCAGGATCTCGTCGTTCTCCGGAGCTAAACAGGGAGCTTGATGGTTCCTCGACCGGACCTAGTAATTTTGGAATGCTAGCCTTGGGCAGAGGGTAGCCGACCAGCCCGCAGCCTCAGGGAGGGGTTGGCGCTCCTCCCCTCCCCCCAGTCCCCACCGCCGGCCTTGTGCGCCCCGCCCTGAAGGCGGCTCCCGCTCGCGCCCTGCCCACCCGGCCGCTGCGGCCGCATCGCCCCCGCCCCGGCGCCCGGAACCAGCTGAGTACAGCTGGACTCCGCAGCAGTCGTCGGCCGCGCAGCAGCAGCAGGTAGGGGAGTGGGCGGCCAGGCTTCGTGCAGTGGGGATTCCCCGACTAATCTGAATCTCCGGCCCCTTAGCTCCGGGCAGGGGCTCTCCGGTTCCTGGAGCTCGGCCGGGCAGCCGGGCACCGATAAAGGCTTCCCCCATCACCGTGCCAGGACCAGAGTGTAGGGTTGGGGAGTGGAGCCGGAGAGGATGGGACCAGGCCTCCACCCACCGGCTCTGCCGAGTCCACAATACCTAAATTACCCTGACCCAGCCTCCCGCTAGTTGGGAAACTGGGCCGGGGTCGCCCCCAAACTGAATGTCTGTGACCCGGCCTTGCAGGTAGCCGTCCTCCGGCGTCAGCTCAGCGGATCCCTGACCCTTTGCTGTTCTCCGGGTGCGCTGCGGAGCCCTTCCTTCCTTTTCCAGGCCCCTAGGCTGTTAAAAAAGTTCTTCCCCGCACTCGTCTGAAATCTTTTTACGTCTGCTACCTGTTAGTGCTGTTTCTTTGGGTTCCCTCCCCTGACTCATCCGGAAATTGCAACTTTCGGAGTTGAAGACAGTGATTGGAATCCCTTATTTTCTGGATCCATGCCTCCTCTTGGGTCCGAATACTTCAGAACCTCTTTGTAGTAACTCCTTTCTTGTCGGGTGCTGGCTCTGGGAGGCACTGATCGGGGAACTAAGTTCTTGGAAGTCTGGGGAAGGAGGGTGGCGACATTGACTTCCGTGGGTGGTCCCCATCTTTCTAGATCTCACCCCTTTATACCAACCTCACACCCACTTCAGAGCAGAGCGGATCTCTTAAAAACAAAACAAAACACCCTTAACACTAAAAAAGCCTTGGGGTTCAGGGCTGGCCTGAGGATAGAGCAGGCTGCTTGAAGGCGTGTCTCTGGGGACTTGTCTCCAGGCTTTTGTTTGGCCTCCGGAATTTTTTCAGAGACTTAATTCTAAGTTCCCCATACTCCCAGGACCGCATTTCTGACCTGGGTACCAAGGTCTCTCATCCACATCGAACTTTACCACGACCAAAGCTTGCTGGAGACTAACCCGGATCGGTGTTTGTCACTCCTGGTCCCAATGAGGAAAGGGATTTAGTTCTCATCTGTCCTTAGCAGACTTTAGATTCTTTCTTGGATGTTCTGTTCATTAAGGGACACCACACACACACACACACACACACACACACACACACACAC
>NW_006408599.1:2136765-2137755 GCF_000296735.1 Chrysochloris asiatica | reverse complement strand
GGTGGTGGTGGTGGTGGTGGTGGTGGTGGTGGTGGTGGTGGTGGTGGGGAGAGTTTTGGAGGCGCTGTTTGGTGTTTCTGGAGATGTTAAGAACTTGAAAGAGGATGAAGGATGGGAGGCGGAATAGCCCACAGCCAGTTCCCTTGAAACTCCGTTTTCCTTTCTGGGGCCTCACTATTTATAAATGCCAGGGAAATTATAAACAGCTTGGGTTGACATACCAGAGTGAGTTACACAGCAGCAAAGAAGGTTTCCATGTGAATCAGGGAAGGGAACTTTATTCCAGAATTTTCCATGGTCCTTTGTTATTATGGACTAACAAGGGTCTGGGAAAGCAGGATGCCCTGGGGAGTGTGGGGGAAGAGGGTGCAGGGCTCACCCCTTATGACATTTCCTTTTTCTGGGCACGCTTCTGGGCTGGTGTTCTGTGCTTGTCCTGTGAGGGGCTGTGGGATTCTCAAGGAGGACAAGGCTCCCTGCCTTCAAGATGCATCCTATCTATAGTGGTTGACACAGTCATGTGGTAACAGAGTTACTTCAGCCTGAAACAGAAGTGACTAATCCTGTCTGGGTGAGTTAGGCATTGGAAATGAGTATTGGTTTACCAGGAGGAAAAACAGGTTGGGGTTTCCCCCTAAAAACAGACACCCTAAAAAGCAGAAATAGCTTGTGCAAAGATACTGAGGTTTTCTGAGCTATTCTTGTGACTAGAGTAAGAAGGTGGGGGGCGGGCAAGGGAGTGATGGAGTGAACATTTTACAACAGTAGATAGAACTAGATTGTAAACTAAGGGGTTTGGACTTTATCCTGAAGTCAGTGAGGAGCTGAGGAGAGGTTTTGGCCAAAGTGATAATAAAAGTTCTCTCTCAGTCAGGTAGCTGGCATCAGGGCTGCATGTTGTTGTCAGGTGCCATTGAGTCGGAACCGACTCATAGCGACCCCATGCACAGCAGAATGAAACAATGTCCGATCCTGGGCCAACCTCACTAC
>NW_006408599.1:2080862-2135655 GCF_000296735.1 Chrysochloris asiatica | reverse complement strand
GAGCTCTGATCATCCAGTCATTGAAGCCAGGTCAAGTGGGTATTATCTGCAAGTGTGGGTGTTCTTATGCATTTGCCCTCTCTTCTTATCAGCTGAACGCTTCACTCTCCACAATGTAGGGCTTAGCTCGCCACTTCATTGTTGTTTTTCCCTCACTTCCCCTTATCGGTGACTAGGCAAAGTTATTTTATGTTGTTATTTTTCTGTTTTCTTATTATTTTTTAAGTGAAAAAACTTGTTGATGATTATAAAGAATAGTGTAGCCCACTGCTGTCGTGTCAATTCTGATTTATAGCAACTCTGTAGAACATTGTAGGGTTTCCAGGGTTGTAACTCTTTATGGAAGCAGATTGTCACATTTTCCTCTTTGAAGCATCTGCTGGGTTCAAACTGCTGACCTTTCTGTTACGAGTTGAGCAGGGGTCCTTAGAGAGAAGTGTATACCCAAACGCACTGCCTTCAAGTTGATTCTGACTCAGAGGTGCCTTGATTCCCCCAAACTCTTCTTTCCCCAGTGGTCACCAAGTTAGCAGTCGCTTCTCTGTGCTTGTGTTTCCACAAAGCGAGAGTACTTAACTGGATGTTTTCACACTTCTTAGAGTCCTTGTGTGGCACTGTAGGATAAACACTGGACCGCAAGTGAATTTGAACTGCAAGGCCAGCGGTTCAAACTCACCAGCTGCTCCTCGGAAACACTATATAGGGTGGTTATGAGTCAGAACTGACTCGCTAGCACCTAACAAAACAACACTTCTTACACATCCAGTGTCAGTAGGTCACTTCTCCCTACTCTGTGTGGGAAGTTTGGGTCTTTCATGAGTTGCCAGGCCACAGCCATGATTTATTTCCACATGATTTGTGGTACTCTGCTGAGACATTGCTCTCTGTTTATCAAGACCACTCTTAGAGTTTGTGTGTGTAGTTTCAGAGTGTGTACGTTTGTTTAGTAGAGACTGTAGGACTAAGAGAAGGTAAAAGCACTAATTTCGGAGTAGAGTCTAGTTTTAGGGTGACCTTGTTGGGCTGTAGGGGGGGGGGAGACCTCTGGGCCTCAGTTTCCTTGTCTGTAAAATGTTTGTCAGTGTGATCATAAAAACCTACATTTTATTATACCAAGCACTTGAACATTAAGTACTTTCTTGATTCCTCCCACCTATTCCTCTCAGGTAGGTACTATTGTTATTTGGGCGTAGGGAGGCCCCAACCCTTCCACGGAGGGCCCTTGTCTTTGTTGACCAAGAATGACCAGGTTAGACAGACAAGAGTTTCGCACAAGCAAAAGATTTGAAGATTTATTGAGAGGGGAAGATCTGGCCAGAGGAGACGAGGAGGGCCCTGGGCAATACTACTAGCCTTCATCTCCCTGAACAGAAACTTTACTATAGTTTAAAAGGATTTACGAGTCCTGGTGTTGCACTGTGGGATAAGCACTGGACTGCTAACTGCAATATCGGCAGTTCAAACCCTCTAGCCTCTCCTTGGCCCCTATGTTGTTGTTGTTAAGTGCTGTCGAGTCAGTTCCAACCCATAGCCACAGGGTTTCTGAGGAGCGGCTTGTGGGTTTGAACCGCCAATCTTGTGGTTCAAACCAACCCTGTGCTTCAGTGCTTATCCTACTATGCCACACTAGGACTCCTGGAACCCTATTTGTTGTTAAGTGCTTGCAAGTCAGTTCTGACTCATAGCGACCCGATATAGTGTTTCTGAGTGGCTGGTGAGCTGGAACCATGACCTTACAGTTCACACTGATAATGCAGTCCAGCACAATAACTGGCAAGGTCTTATATACGTCCCCCAAATCCTCACCTATTCATATGAATAAACATGACACCTTTTCCCACTTAAAACCTTTTGTTGTTGTTGTTGTTAAGTGCCTTGGAGTCCTTTATGACTCATAAGTGAGAAAAGCCATCATGTTTATTCATAGGATTAGGTGGGGGTTTCTGGGAAGTGGCCAGTCCTGGTGTGTTGTAGGATAAGTGCTAGATCATAAGGTTGGCTTCAACTGCCAGATTGGTGGTCCAGACTCACCAGTTGTTCCTCAGAAATCCTATGCGGGTTTGCTATGAGTCACAATCGACTCAATGGCACTTAACAACAACAAGAACATGCTAATTAGGGACCTGGTAGTGTGGATTATGAGCTGGCCTGCTAACCTCAGCGTCAGTGGTTTGAATCTACCAGTTGCTTCATGAGGAAAAAATGAGGCATTTTGCTCCCGTAAAGATTTACAGCCTTGGAAACTCTAAACAGGGGTGCTATGAGTCCGAACGGACTCTGCAGCTCACAACCATGCTAATTAGGTACCTGTGCAGCATTCATTCCTTTTCTTTTTTTTTTTTAACCTTTTTATTGTGAACTGAGTGAAGGTTTACAGAGCATCCGTTTTATATTTAGCAAATCATATACTTTGCTTCATTACAATGATTTCAGTTCCCTCCATGTACCAACAGTTAACAGTATTAACCTCTGTTCACTTTAACTATTGCATTTCTCCCTGGGTTTTCCACTACCTTCATCTTTCCTCTGCTAACCTCCCTCTTGTTGTATATTGCCTGTCCTATCACCCATATTCACATGTATCTATTCTTTAGCTCAGGAGGGACCAGTCACTGGAGAAGGATATCATGTTTGGTAAGGTGGAGGGGCAGAGAAAAAGAGGAAGACCCCCAGCGAGATGGATTGACAAAGTGGCAGCGTCATTGGCCCAAGTGTGGCAACAATTGTGAGATTGCCCAGGATTGGGCAGTATTTCGTTCTGTTGTGCATAAGGTTGCTATGAGCCGGTACCAACTTGATGGCACCTAATAACAACAACAACACTAGCTCATGGATAATTTCTCCTCTTCTCTCCCTACAGCATTTCTTCAAGAGGGATTCCATTGCAAAGTCCTCTGGTAGGGGCAGACAGAACTTATTTTGGGAGGTTGAAATGTGCATGGTTCTTCAGGACTCTGGTTCAAACCCCTCCCAGGGGAATACTGTTCTCTTCTGTCCTTTGAAGTTATGCCTAGGGCATTGGGTAAACTAGTCCAGCCTGCAAAACATTTTACAAGGAAGTAAAATACAGAATCTTTTTGGGTGGTCTTCCTTAATGGCATGTCTCATCTTGTTAAGTGCTGGTGAGTGATCTGATTCTTAGTGACCCTGTATAGGGTTTCCAAGAAGTGTCAGGTGAGCTTAAAATGGTGAGCTTATGGTTCAAATCAACCTTTCAGTCTAGTGCTTATCCTACATCCTACAAGGGAGTAAAATACAGAATTTTTTATGGTGATTTTTTTTTTATTTTAAGTTTTTGTTGTGAATTGAGTGATAGTTTACATGGGAGAACATCGGTTTTACACTTATCCTATCATGTTTCGTATCATTACAATGATTACAATCCCCTCCATGCATCATTATTCAACAGTATTTCTTCTATATGTTTTTTTATTGGAGGTACACAAAAATACTCGGGAATATATAATAATCATTTAAACAACCAGAGGGCACATTCTTCAAACCTGCCTCCTGGCTGCCAGCACACAGCCTTTCTCTTTCCATGAGTCCAGAGTCCTCAGCTGCTCCCTCTCTTCATGTCCTCATCTCTGCTTCCCTCTCTGGTATCACTGCTTCTCTGGATAGGGTCCCACATTCCATTTGTGCTCTTTTCCCTTAATGGTCCTAGGATTGTCTGTTCCTGGAATACAAGATTAAATACTCTTCTTTTTATGTTACAACCTTTACAGTTGTGACAATCATAATTAGTCATGATAACAATCACTCACTATTGAATCATAAGAATCTTATCCCCATCTCCTTTCATCACACCCATCTAGACAAGATGAAAACTATTCAGTGGGGATTCTACCTTCCCTCACACACTCTGAAACTAAACTCTCTCTTGGAAACTTGTCAGCCAGTCACTCTGCACCTTTATGTTATTGTTATGTGCCGTGAAGTCAGTTCCGACTCATAGTGACACTGTACAGGGTTTCCGAGACTGTAAATCTTTACGGGAGCAGAAAGCCTCATCTTTCTTCCGCAGAACAGCTGGTAGTTTCAAACTGCTGACCTTGTGGTTCACAGCCCAATTCGTAACCACTACGCTACCAGAGCATCTTTATAGCCCTCCCATTTTAGGTAGCCCGTGTCTATGTTGCCTGCCCTATCAAGCCTGTGTACAGAGGGGATGGGGTGAACTTTCTTAAAGGCCTGTCCCAGGATGTGGCTGCTCAGCTCTGCACCCTGAGCATGTCCTGCACATCTTTACAATTGTTCAAGCAAGCAGTCCTCAACTTTCCTTAAGGTTTTAGTCACAAGACTCCAGTCAATAAGTGCCTCATGTTTAGTCCTGATTTCTGGACCTCCTTTTCTTCCTGCCTCACTATTACCTCCTTTTACAGATGTGGAAGCTGAGGCTTAGAGAGGTTAAATAACTTGTTTTGGGTTAGGTAACTGTGAGTTTATGGTGCCTGCTCGTAACTACTGCACTAAATATTCTCCTGAAGGTTCTGGGTAGTTCTGACGTTTCAGGAGCTGGTTGGGCAGTTTTACTGGCAACTGACGTAGGAATGGTACCAGTAAGCATATCCTGGGGGAGCTCAACCATGCAGAGAGGTCTGTTTCTGAAGGTACACTATCTACACCATCAAAAGGACCCTAGAGTGTAGGCCAGTCTTCCCTCCATTTCAGAGCATTGAGGCTTTGAGAGGACACAAGACTTGTTCAAGGTCATTCAGTTGAGTTGGGAGCCAAGCCAAGACCAACGCCCACCTCCAGTTCCTTCACCCTTTCACCACTAGAGCCCATGTTCTGGAAAGGCCAGGAAATAGTAGTCACCCTTTTGCCTGTGCTCTCATGGTTATTCCCCAGGAAAATGCCAGCTGAAACAGGAAAAAGCAGGTCCCAAGAGTTGTGTGTTTTGTGGGGCAAAGAAGAAAGAGACCAGTGCTGAGGCAGCTGGTGGATGCTAAATAAAAATTTCTTCTTCCTTTCAAGTAAGTGAGCATGTGTCATATTTCAGTCTGATGTGGTTTGTGAGGTTTGAGACCGCAGGCAGACTCCCCTTTCCTGCTACCCACCAGCTTTCCTCTGCTTCCTTCTCACCCTGTGCTGCCATCCCGTGCCCTACAGGGGACCATACAAACAATTTAAGGGCAGGGCAGGGCAGGGCAGGGAAGGACAAAGCAGTGGGTGTGGTAGGCAAGGCAGAGCAGCAGGTGGCCTGGGCTAAAGTCCTGGTTTTGCCACTAACAAATATTTAGTGACTTGGCTAATGTTGTGCCCACAGTGTGCTGTGAGGGTGGACAGGATTATGCCTGGCTCTCTAAGCTCTGAGCCAGAGGGTGTTGTGCTCAGCTTATAATTGGTGGGACCGGTGTGTCTGTCAGCAGAGTGAGACCTCCACAGTCATGTGTTTACGTTCCTTGTGCCAGTGCCAGCTGGATTTTGAGATACTATTCCATAAATGTGTGGTCCCTGTGGACTGAATTGGTTGCCCCATTTTGCAGATTAACAAACTGAGGCCTACCTTTCATGTCTGCATACCAGTCTCTCTTTAGAAGCAACAGTAATAATGGCCACTCTGTGTGGAGTACTTACTGTGTGCTTCATTGTCTTGTGTAATCTTTTAACAGTCCTATGAGGAAGCTGGAGGCCTGTTGTGGTGCTGTAGGGTAAGCACTAGACTGCTAACCACAAGTTCAGCAGTTTAAACCCACCAGCAGCTCCTCAGAAACACTATACAGAGTTTATGTGTTAGAAGCTACTGGACAGCACTTCACAGCAACCTGAGGGAAAAGGTATTCAGGAAACTGAGGCTCAGCCTAGAGACATGAAATGGCTTACTTTTACTTGTTTGAGCCTCACAGTAGCCTAGAGAAGTTGTCATTAAGAGCCCCATTTTATAGATAAAGAAACTGAGGCTTGGAGACTTACACTCCTTTGCTCAGAAGTTACCAGGGGTCACAAGTCAGTCAGGTTCCTTCCCAGGCTCCCCTACTCCTTCCTGGTCCCCTCCCTGGTCTGTTTCACAAGGGGATCTTTGCAGCCTCAGATAAGGGATGAGAACAGTTTTCTTCCTGACTGTAAATTATCCCTGAAACCCACTCTGCCCAGAGCTGCCCAGAGCTGCCCAGAAAGGGTTTGAGTTTCATAGAGGAAACTCTAATGAAGGGGCCAGAGCCACTCTAGTGGGTGTGGAGTCATTCATTCTGCTAAGCTAATGAGCAGCTATGCTTGTGACTTTCCAATCTTGAAAAGAATATCATCTGGGATAGGCTGATTTGACAAGCAAAGATCATGTATACTTATATATGTGAGCTTTCAGGGTGGGGCTTGGCTGGTGGGTACTCAGTAAATACTAGTTAACTTTTAGGGAGTGGTTTGGTAATCCCTCCTCCAAGGGCATTAAAATTTTTTCATTAATGTGTGTGATAGAGAATTTGTAAAATATTAAAATGTAAGAAAAACCAGAAGTACCCATAATTTTACCAGCCAGAGATAATCATTGCTGACAATTGGGTGCAATCAATTATTTTTGCTTTAATACATATTTTACCCCACATGATTGTGGTCATGCTGTATTTCTAATTTTCTATTTGGACTTTCTGGTTTTGTATAATCTGGTAACAAAACATTTTCTCATGCTGATAGAAATTGTTTTGTACATTTAATTTTATAAAAAGAGCTTTACTGTTGTTAAGTGCTATTGATTTGGTTCCAAATTATAGCAACCCTGTGTAGTTTCTGAGGAATGGCTGGTGAGTTTGAACTGCTGACCTGTGGTTCAAGCTGACCTTGCAGTCCAGTGCTTATCTTACAATGTCACACCAAGTGCCCAAAAAGAGCTTTGTTGTTATTGTTGGTTACAACTGATAGCTACTCTGTATAGGGTTTCTGAGGAGCAACTGGTGGGCTTGAACCACTGACTTGCAATCCAGCACATTAACATACAGCACCAAGCCAGAACTCCATGATTTGATGTTGTTGATAAGTGCCTTCTCGTCTGTTCCGGACCCTGTATAGGGTTTTCAAGTGGCTGGTGAGCTTGAACTGCCAACCTTGCAGTTCAAACCGACCTTGCAGTCCAGTGCATTAACCCATAGTGCCACACCAGGACTGTTATATCAGTAAATTATTCCTAAATAGATAGTTTTAATGCCAATGGGCTGGGGAGTTAAAGAAGTACATTTTCTTTTTTAAAAAAAGTTTTACTTTTTCATAAAAGTGATATATACCAATCTGATTTTTCATCATTCTCAATTATTCTCTGTATGGTGTACCTATACCATGGTGCACTTAGCCAATTCTCTATTATTAGATATTTAGGGCGTTTATAAACAATGCTTCAATGAACATCCTGTGCAGAAATATTTTATGTTATTATTTTCTAGAAGTGATCTCTAGAAATGGGGTTGCTAAATGAAAAAACGATCTGTTTTGCCGCTTTTGCTACATTTTGCCAAATTGCTATCCAGAAAGTTAGAAGCTGTTCTTATTTCCACCCAGGCATATATTTCTACCCAGCCATAACTGGCTGCATTCTTGAGGGAGTGTCTGAAGCTGGTTATCAAAAGCTCAGCTGTCTTACTAGAGGTCTCAAGGACCATTTTTCTGAAACATTGTACTTCATTCATTCATTCATTAAATACATTTGCACCATTCTGTAGCAGTAAAGGGTAGCTGTTAAGATCATAGGCTATTCAGCTTTGTGCTTTTTAAAAGACCTATCTGTTCTTTAAAACCCCGTAACTCAAAAGACTTAGGGGCAGTGAATATGTTTGCGGTGGGGGAAGAATTCAGAAAAGGAGGGTGAACATAGCTGCACAATTTGAAGAATGTACTCAGAGTCACTGAATTGTAATTGTTGAAATTGTTGAACTGGTGTGTGCTTTGCTATGTATATTTTTAACAATACCAACAAAAGAAATCATTAAAAACAAAATCCCCACAGGCTGAAGAGGCAGAGAGAACCTGGTGCTTTCTAACTTCTGCTGTGTGTTTGCAATAAAACCTTGAGCAAATTTCTGAGCTTTGGTTTCCTCATCTGTAAAGCGAGGCCTTCTTAGCACTTCAACATAATCGTCATAGGATCCGGTAATGTGCGTAACATGGTTTGTGACAATTGCTTAGGTGCTGGGAGTTGTTATTTTCTCACCTGACTCAAAACTATCCTGAGAAGTAAGCAGGTTGGGACCAAACATTCCCTTTTTATGGACTCAGAGAGAGACTGGTCTTGTGTTCTTTGCTTCCTGAGTTTCAATGCAGAGAAACCAGGAAATAGCAGTGTAGTTGGACTCTCACTTAGGAAGTAACACAGACTTCCTTGTGGGCTAGCCTGGGACCCTAACACCCCCTGCCCAGTGAGTGATAGCTCTGTTTTTCTTGGGAAACATGTACTGAGTTCCAGTGGTTTGCTTTCTCTTTAAATTCTTTCAGAAGGTGGGGTGGCCTGCCTAGATTATTTACTGGTCTTAGAAAAGTTTTCATAGCTTTACATGGTGTATTAAATTTACTAGGACTCCTGGTGTGGTGCTGTAGGATCAGCACTTGACTGCGAACCACACGGTTGGTGGTTCAAACCTACCAGCTGCTCCTTGGAAACCCTATACAGGATCTCTAGAGTCAAAACCAACTTTACGGTACTTAACAACAACAACAACAAAGGGCTGCAAGAAAGAGGCTTTTGGTGCAGTGGCTGAGTACTCACTGAAAGCTGTTAACTGCAAGGTTAATGGTTTGAACCTACCAGCCATTTGGCAGGAGAAAGATCCAGTGATCTGTTGTTACCTGTAAAAATTACAGCCCAGGAAACCCTACAGAGGTAGTTCTTCTCTGTATATAGACAGAATCCACTTGATGGCACTAAACAACATGGCTGTATCTGAGGGCATTTTAGAAGTACAGAATCTTCAGATTGAGCAAATAAAAACCCAGCTAACTGTGAATGTCAGATAAACAATGAAGATATGCTTTTTAAACATAAGTATGTCACAGGCAATATTTGGGCTGAATATATTTTTCATATAACTATGTCCCAGGTGATATTTGGGACATATTTATACTAAAAAAGAATATTTGTTGTTTATCTGAAATTTAAATTTAACTGGGTATAGTTTTTGACACTCCTACCCACACTGTATTGATGGAATCAGAATCTGCGTTTTTAAAAGACCCTCATGGAATTCATGTGCAAATTAAAGTGTAGAATTGAGCACTGCTAAAAGAACCTTGTCATCAGAACCTATCATGAGTTCTATTTATAATGAATCCTTTCATCAAAGAGGATGCAGTATTTGTAAGGAAGCTAATTACTCCCAGTGGAAACATTTGCACATACTTCTGCATTTAAATATTGTTTTTCTTAACGCAGAGTGTCTCTGTATCATTGTTGCCTGAATAGAAAGATCCCAGTGCAACAACCTTTGCTTTGATAAGAAGTCCTAAGTGCTTTCAAGGCCTTAGTTGTCTCATCTGTAAAATAGGCTAAATTTTAAACATTGCCTTCAGCCAAGATAACTAGCTGGGGTGGGGTGGGGTGGGGCGGCACAAAGGAGCTAGTAAGTGACTGATGTTCATGTCAGTTCCCTGTGCTGCCTCCACGCTTAGGACCTAAGTGTTCCCAGCCCCAGTGACTTTGTGTGTCTGTGGTGATGCTCAGTAAGGGATACCTCTACTGACTGCATCCTCAAACAAAACATCATTGCCAGGCTTAGAATTTCACAGCTGAACTTCAGGAATCATCTGGCTCCACCATCGCACTTTATGACCAGGGATAGTCATGCCCAGAGCTAGCAAGTGGGTTTCCCAAAGCACACAGGAAGTTCTCTGTTACTAGACTGCTTGTGAGATTTCAAACCTAATCATCTAAACTAAATTATACTATTGCTGGTGTTAAGTGCGGTTGAATTGGTTTGGACTCATAACCACCCTATATAGGGTTTCCGAAGAGTAGCTGGTGGGTTTGAACCATCGGCCTTACAGTTGGCAGTCCAGTGCTTATCAACTGTTTCTATTTGGGAGTGGCCTTGTGCCACACAAGGACTCCAGTTATCATCCAGTCAAAATCCCTAGTCTGTCTGGACAGTGTGGTGGTGTTGGTGGTTATGTGCCATGGAGTCAGTTCCAATGCATAGTGACTTGACAGCGTAGACTTGGGTAAATCATTTCCTCCTCTGACTTGTTTTCCCACTTTTGAAATGGATGAATGACACCTTTGGTTCTCCCAGCTGTAGGTAATTTCTACCAGTCTTAGGTTTGATTTAAAGATCCAGTGGTAGGTCTTGATCTGTTGACTATTGCAGAGTGGAATGTTTTTTGAGGTTCTGTGTGTATGTTTGGTGAGAGACTTATATTATGACATCTCTATGTCTTCAGACCCCCTACTCTTATCAGGAGAAGGGTCTTAACAATGTTGCACCTGGACAAACAGATGTTTTAGAGCATCTTAAATTTTTTGTGTTTTGTTCTGTTGTACATAAAGTCACTATGAGTCAAAACTGACTCCTCACAATAACAACAAACTTACTGTGCATATAAATTACCTGGTATTTTGTTAAAAATACAGATTCTGGTTCAGTAGGTCTTGAATAAGACCTGAGACTCTGAATTTTTAATGACCTCTTAGGTGATGCTGATGTTGCTGGTCCAAAGGACCACACTTTGCAAGGTAAGATTCTCAATCCACCTCTTATTTTTCCTCACAGAAGGGAGTCCCTAGTTAAGGGCTAAAGAGTTGATATGTAGCAAGACGCAGATTAGAGTCCAGATCGCTTTTCTAGATTCTAGTTCAGGTTTAAAAAAAATTTTTTTTAAATTTAATGTTACAAAGAGAATTAGTCAAAAGTATTAAGCCATGCCATCACCAGGCTCCTCAGAGTCTTCTTTCTTTGCTTCTACTTCCTTCTCCTCAGCTAGGGTAGCAGTGGTGAAGGGAACAGGGTCTTCCCTGATGCTGCACCATTTGCTGGGGCAGATCCACAAGGCAAGAGTCCAGGTCTCTTAGTGCCATCTTTTTGATATTCCTTGTACCCTCCATATTTGCCTTCCACTTCTCTCCCTAGCCAGCATGAGGTTGGACTGTCTGTTTGGTCCATAACTATGAATTTCTATAATATGAATCGTCTTTGAAATATTTTGTTGTCTTATTGTTATTTGTCTCATTTCAAGATCTATCCTGAAATAAAATGCTGTCAGTGACTGGATACTATCCATAGAAAGAACAAGTAATATGACTATTATTCAAACTTGCACACCCAACCACTAATGCCAAAGATGAAAAAATTGAAGATTACCAACTTCTGCAGTCTGAAATGGATCCAACAGGTAATCAAGATAATTACTGAAGATTGGACTATGAAAGTTGGAAGCAAAGAAGGATCAGTAGTTGGCAAATATGGCCTTGGTCATACAAACAACTCCAGAGATTACATGATAGAATTTTGCTAGACCTATAAGTCATTGGACTAATTCATTGGAATTACCTTTTTCAACAACATAAATGGTCAGTCTGCAGGTGGACCTACCTCACTGGATGGCATACATAGGAATCAAACCAACTCTATCTGTGGAACGAGCAGATGGAGAAAAAGGCTAGGGGCTGACTGTGGAACTGCCCATTAATTGCTCATATGCAAGTTCAACAGGGAGCTGCCAGAAATCCAAGCTGGATTCAAAAGAAGCATGGAATGAGGGGTATCACTGCTGATGTCAGATGGATCTTGACTGAAAGAAGAGAATACCAAAAAAGATGTTTCCCTGCGTTTCGTCGACTTTGTAAAAGCACAGGCTGCTGTGTGGAATGTAATGAATTATGGATAACATTGAGATGAATGGGAGTTACAGAACACTTAATTGTGCTCATGCAGAACCAAAGGTAGTCATTTGAACAGAACAGGGGGATACTGCATGGCCTAAAATCAGGAGAAGTGTGCACCAGGGTTGCATCCTTTCACCATACTTATCCAGTCTGTTTGCTGAGCATATAATCTGAGAAACCAGACTATCTGAAGAAAAACATGTCTTTGGGATTAGAGGAAACCTCATTAATAACTTGTAATGTGCAAATGACACACCCTTGCTGGCTGAAAGCGAAGAGGACTTGAAGTACTTCCTGATGAAGATCAAACACTGGCGCCTTCAGTATAGATTATATGTTAACATAAAGAAAACAAAAATTCTTTACTTTGATCCATATTCAACACCCATGGAAGCAGTAGTCAAGAAATCAAATGATGTATTACACTAGGCAAAACTGTTGCTAAATGACCTCTTTAAAGTGTTAAAAAGTCAAGATGTCACCTTGAGATCAAGGTGTACCTGGAGCAAGCCATGATATTTTCATTCACCTTATAGGCATACAAAAGCTGGACAATGAATAAGGAAGACTGAAGACAAATGGATGTTTTTGAATTACAGTGTTGACAAAGAATAATTAATACTAGGGGAGTTCAGAAAGTTTGTGGGAAAAGTGAATTAAAAGATAATGGAATTTTTCCATGAACTTTTGGAAGGCCCCTTGTACACCTCCCAGAAGAATGAACAAATGTGTTGCAGAGGAGATACAACCAGAATGCTTCTTAGAAGCAAGAATGGTGAGACTTTATTTTACATGATGTAGACATGTTATTAGGAGGGGCCAATCCCTGAAGAGTCCTGGTGTGGCGCTGTGAGTTAATGCACCAGACTGCAAAGTCATTTTGAACTGCAAGGTCGGCGGTTCAAGCTCACCAGCTGCTCCTTGAAAGTCCTACACAGGGATGCTATGGGTTGGAAACGACTCGACGACACTTAACAACAACAGTAATCCCTGAAGAAGGATATCATGCTTGGTAGAGGGTCAGCAAACAAGAAGAGCTTGAAGGAGATGGGTGGTACAGTGGCTGCAACTATGGACTCAAGACACAGCAATGATGTTGAGGATGGCATAGTAGCAGGTAGTGTTTCGTTCTGGTCCTAACAGAAAGATTTGTAGAGCAAGAAAGGACCCTTCCTTAAGAGTGAGTGATTCAGTCGGAAGTCATCCGAAGAGGGAGAAATAAAATGGATTGACATAGCATTTGGCTTTGATAAATGTTCTACCCTAAGTTTTTATACTTAAGATTATAAACCATCGTCTCTGTATATCTATAAATAGCAAACTAAAGCCTGAGGAAGGCTCCAGCTTGTTTTGGTATGCCTGTACACTAAGAATGTTTTTTTATATTCTTAAAAATTTTTTTAAACAAATAAGTCTACTTAAGTAGCTTAGCTGTGTGATAGCACAAAGCACGTTATTTCAGAGCCTGTATCTTTCCTTCAAAAAATAAGGACACTTAATATTTGCTCAGCAGAATTGCTGTGAGGCTAAACCATGTTGTATATGTTGATCAGAAAATAATAACTCTTTCTATTTGGGGGTGGCCATGTGGCCCTTATGGCATTATCTGGTACATGTCAGGTTCAAGTTTTTCTCATTAAGTATGAAGTTCTTTACAATAACCTGGGGCAAGTCTGTTTAGGAGAAAAAGCACCTTAACTCTAACCCCCTCTTGACCCACTTTCAGAACAGAGATCTCCTCATTAGCCACCTAGACTAGCCACGGAATGCAGGGTTCAGTGGTGGCTTGTATGTTTTCAGTGATAAGGACCTTTCTGCCCAAAGCCAGCCCTTGCACTGATGGATAGCTCAGATTGTTAGAAAGTGTCTCCTGTCCCTGCGCTCTTCAGGTGTAATTCAGCAAACATGAACAGTGTGAGAGTCTAGACTGGAATCCTAAGTGCTAGAATGAAGCATATCTTTGTGGCTGAAGCATGTGGGTTTTGAGCTACAGTCAGTGGTTTGCAGACCTTTATTTTAAGCTGCTACAGTCATAACATGCAAAATTGAAACAGACAACTAGCTTGGAGTTGTTGTGTGCCATCAGGTCATGCCTCACTCTTAATGAACCTACAGGATGGGGTAGAACTGCCCCATAATATATCCAGGGCTGTAATTTTTATGGCAGCAGATTAGCCATATGTTTCTCATGTGGTGTGACTTGGAGTTATCTGGGGGCTAATTCTAAACCTGGTATTTATTTGTGTTTTGTTAACTATGCAAAGGCTTTTGATTATGATAAGCTATGGATAGCATTACGAATAATGGGTATTCCAGAACACTTAATTGTGCCCTGAGGAATCTGTGCAAAGACCAAGAGGCAGTGATTAAACAGAACAAGGGGAGACTGAATGGTTAAAATCAGGAAAGGTATGCACCACGGTTGCATCTTTTCACCCTATATATTCAATCTATATGCTGAGCACCGTATATATTCAATCAAGAAGCTGAATTACATGAAGAAGAACGTGGCATTGGTATTGAAGGAAGACTAATTAATGACTTGCAATGTGCAGATAATGCATCCTTGCTTGCTGAAAGTGAGAGGACTTAAAATATTTACTGATGAATATCAAAGACCACAGCGTTCAGTATGGGTTCATCTCCATCTAAAGAAAACAAAAATCCTCACAACTGGACTAATAAATAATACATGATAAATGGAGAAAAGATTAAAGATTTCAAAGCCTTCATTTTGCTTGAATGCACAATCAACACAAGCAGCAGTCAAGAAGTAAAACAGCATATTGCAATAGGCAAATCTGCTGCATAAGATCTCGTCATAGTGTTAGAGAGCAAAGGTTTGTTTAATGGAAGCCATGGTATTTTCCATCACCTCACATGAATATGAATGTTGCACAGTGAATAAGGAAGATTGTAGAAGAATCGATGCATTTGAATTTATGATGTTGGAGGAGAATATTAAAATACCGTGGACTGCCAGGAGAACAAACAACTCTGTGTTGGAAGAAGTACAGCCAGAATGTTCCTTAGAAGCCCAGATGGCAAGATTTCGGCTCTCATACTTTGGACATATTATCAGGAAGGACCAGTCCCTGGAGAAGGACATCATGCTTGGAAACGAGGAGGGTCTGTAAAAAAGGGAAAGAACCCACACTGAGATAGATTGGTGTAGTGACAGCAGCTATGGGCTTAAGTCGAACAGACATTGTGAGGATGGTAAAAGACCGGGCAGTATGTTGTTCTGTTGTGCATAGCATCACTATGAGTTGGAACCAAGTTGACGGCACCTAACAACCAAAGTCTAAACTTAGCAGTGCTTGAAAACTTCTGGATTCTGCAGCTTCCAGGGTTTATGATGTTCGAATGGTGGGACAGCATGTAATACTCTTTTTGCCCATAGATGGCAGCACCTGTACTGTTAACAGTCAATGTGATCCTGTGCACATGTGTGTTCCACATGCTTGTTTGTGTGTGTGCATGTGAGTCACTAGCCCCTTCCTAGTGAATCTTGAGCTGTGGTAATTTTGGCTCTATGCTAGGCTCTGCAATGCAGTGGAGCAGATCTTAGTGTAATGGGGAAGGTGATTTGGAAAGAGACTTAAAACCTAAAGGTTTTTGTTTTATTTTTAAGTTTGTGGAAAGGGAATGAAAAGATAATGAAATTTTCCTGTGAATTTTTTGAAGTCCCCTCACACAGCATGACTGGGAAGATTAAAGGGATTTGGTAGCCCAGAGAGGGACACTCAACCTCCGAAGAAGAATATAGAGAGGAAATCTGGAACCTGATACATGAGTGGGAGCAGAAAAGAACTGGGATGGAAGAGTTTCAGGACCGAGGAAACATCCTGTTTGAAGTTACATGGAGGACTTAGGGAACAGATGGTTTGGTCTGGCTGGAGTTTGGAGGGTGTGAGTAAAATGCCAGAACTGATGAGAGCTGAGGCCCAAGGCACTGACAAGGGCCAGATCATGAGGAACACAGAGTTTGTTAAGGATTTTGGTCTTCATCTGGGGAATCTAGGGGAGTCCTGGTACAGTCCGAGCACAGGGGTGATACGGTCCGGTCTTGTTCCTGGGGATTGCACTGCATGTGAGCAGAGAGGCAGTGGGGGACCAGTCAGGGTGCTACTGGAGTCAGCTAGGTGCAAGGTGATGGTAAACCGAGATAGAGCCAGTTGGGGTGGGAGAAGAGGATGGAGTGGAGAGGAGTCAGGATTTGAACTAGCAGGATGAGGTGATGCACTGGAGGCCATTGTGAAAGAGCAGGGGAGCTTGAAGGTGATGCCGTAGCTTTTCACTTGGCTCAGTATCTTGTTGTTGTTGTTAAGTGCTGTTGAGTCGGTTCGGACTCACAGCATCCCTGTATAGAGTTTCTGAGGAGTGGCTGGTGGATTTGAACCGCCAACTTTTCACTTATCCTACAGCGTCACACCAGCATTTGTTTGTGTTAAACTCTTTATGTATGTCGTGTTTGGATGGTGATGCTGTGGGATGACGTGGGGACACTGAGAGAGGAGTAGGCTACACCTGGGAACGGCCGCAGCACCCCATGGGAGGATGAAAGTGCCGCTTAGAGGTGTATGGAAGATAAGGCAGCAGGACTTGTAAGGCTTGTGCTCACAGGGAGTTAACAGAAAGTGGGAGGTAGTCATTTGCAGGAACAATAAAACCAACTGTGCCTTGAATGATCTAATGGAACTAGGAAGTTTCTGTGGAATTCTTTGAGGAAGGCTCACAGTGATGAGTACCCTGACTCCAGATCTCCTGCCATAGACCAGTGCCACTCACAATGCAGAAACTCATCAGATAGATTTGGACCATTTACTACTGGACTGAAAACAGTGCTCATTGTGTCTGTTTCTCAGGAAGCTGTGGGCCTCCTCTACTCCTTTTGGATCTTGGATTCCTTCCTTGGCTTGGAGAAAATTTCCAGTGTAGGCAGGAGCTGGCTTGCTCAGCTTTGACTCTGGGTGATGGAGAAGGGTTGTCTCTGAAAGGCTAGGAGCTAGAGGACTGAGCTGCCCCATTCCACAGTGGGGTTAATGTTGGATGGCCCTTCATTTACTCATCTAACATACATACATTCACCAACTCTGCTGCTTGTGTTCTAGGCTCTGTGCCCGGGCTATCCTGGGGCCTGAGTCTCAGAGGTAAAGCATACCGACTCCTTGCCTCCAAGGAGATTAGAGTCTGGTGAGAGAGAAAGACATGTCACCAAGTAGTTGTGACACATTCTTGAGCTGCACTATAATAGAGTGATGTTCAGGCATAGAAGTAGGGATATGTATGGCATGCAGACAATGTGAGTCCCAAAACTGCACCTGTACAGGATGGGGGCCATACAATTTTAGGCAAATGAATGATATTTAATTATTAATAATTAGAGTAACAATCATAGTCCTAGAGTGGCACTGCAGGATAATGTGCTGGACCACAAGGTCAGTTTGAACTGCAAGGTTGAATAGTAACAATAATAGTAAGTAATAATCAGAGTAAATGTGTATTGTGTAAAACTCGACATACTTTAATATCATTTAATTCTCATAGTGGCCCTATGGAGTAGGTACTAATATTATCTCCCTTTTATAGAGAACAAAAGTGAGGAGGAGATAATTTGCTCAAATTACACAGCTAGTGAAGTGAGGATATGGTTCATCTAACTGCAAAGTCCTCAACCACAGCTCTATAGTTAACTGGAAGCTAAGTGGCATTACCTTCAATGCTAATGGCGGGGGAATAGTTCATCATACAGTCCAGAAACAGAGTACCCGAGGACCATCAAGGGAGAAGTGCACAAGAAGAATGCAGGACCCTATCCAGAGAAGCAGCGACACCACAGATGGAGGCAGAGATGAGGACATGGAGAGAGGGAGCAGCTGAGGACTCTGGACTCATTTAAAGAGAGGCACTGAGTATTGGCAGGCAGGAGGCAGGCTTGTAGAATATGCCCTCTGGTTGTTTAAATTATTATATATGCCTGAGTGTCTTTGTATACACCCCTCACCCCCCAAAAAAACAGAGGGAATGGAAGCAAATGCTACTGAATGGTGATACACAGAGGAGATTGTAATCATTGCAGTGAAACGGTGGTGTAAAACCGATGTTCTCCCATGTAAACTATCACTCAGTTCACAATAAAAATTAAAAAGAAAAAAAAAAAAGCTAATGGGATTTTAGGCTGTATTAATCGAGGCTTGATATCTAGAATGATGGAGGTGAGAATCCTGGGTACAGCTCTTCTGAATATCTAATTCTGGATCTTGTGCTGCCAGTAGGCACAGGGTTAATCTGGAGCCCATCCAGGAAGGAAGTGAGGGAACAGGATGCCCCAGTCTGAGGGAGAGTTGGAAGAATGGGAGTGCACAGTTTGTAGAAGAGAAGACTTGAAGGGGCTAGGACCACTGTCTTCAAGTCTCTAAGGAGTCACTGGGAAGCAGAGGATGGCGCTCTTCTGGTGACCAGAGGGAAAAGCTAGGACAGCAGTACTGGATATTAGTGTATCCCAAGGACAATTCTTCTAACCAGCCAGACTGTCTAACAGACGGCCTTGTAGCCATGGAGGTGTGCCAGCAGGGGCTGTATGGTCCTTGTTGGGTGAGGGAACGAGTTGAAAGCACCAAATGGGGATTTTACCAGATCACTTTTAACCCCATGACACTGTGATTCTTGGGGTCTTGTTTACAGGTGGTGCTGAAAACTCCCCTCCATACAGTGCTCCAGCCTTGGCCAAGCACCTCCCACGAAATAGCTCTTCTCACCTGCACTTCCTAAGAGGTAAGTAGAGCAATGTAGACAAAACATGTGTCCTCTGAAACCTAGACTTAGCTGCCCTTGGAGCCTGGAGGCGACAGTGGACGCTGTCATTGTTTTCAGTGAGGTTTCAAAGGATTCCTTAGGCTTTCCTTATAAGGATCTGAGTGTGCTTTATATCCATTACCTTATCCGATTCTCACCCATATTTGAGAGGGGTCTGTAGAGAAGTGTCAAGAACTGGGCTGGGTGCCTGGACACCTGGGCTCCCACCCTGCCTGCTGCCTGCTGCTTCCTTTCCTTGGAGGACTCTAGTAACTCGCCAGCAGAAGGGTAGAATCCCTTGGAGGAGGAGTTGCAGGAATTCTCCCTGGAGGCTTTGGAGAGGTGAGAAAAGCCAGGGTGTGGCTTGTTGTGGAGTCTAGCTTGTTGACTGTAGGAGGAGTACCTGAGAACAGTGAGTCATGGGGAAGGTGGATGAGTCACAACCACCTGGGGACAGCTGGCTAGGTGAGGTCCACCTGACTATCAGATTTACTGGTATTGTATTTTTACGCAAATAGCAGATTATATGTTTTTGCATACTTCACAATATCATGCTTTATTTTGTAAATGTACCTTGGTTTTGTGCCTTGGAGTCTATTCTGACTCATAGCAACTGTATAGGGTTCCCAAAGCTGTGGTTCTTTGTGGAAGCAGAAAGCCGCATCTTTCTCTTGTGACACAGCTGGTAGATTCAAACCGATGACCTTGAGGTTAGCAGCCCAACTTGTAATCCACCACGCTCCTAAGTGCAGTTATTGTTGTTAGGTGCTGTCGAATCGGTTCTGATTCATAGTGGTTTCTGAGGAACAGCTGGTGAGTTTGAACTGCTGACCTTGCAGTTCAAACCTACCTTGTGGTCCAGTGTTTATCCTATAGTGCCACACCAGGACTATTTGCTGTTGTTATGTGTCGTGGAGTCGGTTCCGACTCATAGTGACCCTGTACAGGGTTTCCAAGGCTGTAAATCTTTACGGGAGCAGAAAGCCTCATCTTTCTCCCACAAAACAGCTAGTAGCTTTGAACTGCTGACCTTGAGGTTCGCAGCCCGATTCATAACCACTACGCTACCAGAACTCCTGTCTATAGCAGTATTTAAAAAGACATGTTGATAACTTCAATTTTAACTTTCTTTTCCTGTCCAACAAATGTAATGTTATATCTTCACGTTGGTACCTGATGACATGGAAGTGTGATCCACACTAGTAGACCCAGCAGTGTACCCTTGAGTTTCTAAAGTGGCCCCTCTCCTGTCTGGACTCTTTCCCTGCTCTATAAAACACTGTTTCCAATGCAGGGAGAAATCACTTCTTCTGGCTCAGAAATAGCCTTCGCCAGGGCAGCTGGCCCCAGCCCAGGAGGTTTGAGGGTCAGCACATCTCTGGTCAGATAGACCATTCTGGTGGGTGAGGTGCTGTACTGGGGTATGCATGAAGGCCGAGCGCACAGAGCAGTCCCGCGTCTCCTGTTGGACTTGATCGTGAGAGGTCCCGTGGGCCCCATGGGATGGGGCAGTGTGCTGCTGAACCTGCATTATCCTGCTGCCTGGCTTACTGGGGCCCTGTGGACAGCCTTCCACCTGACTCTTTGCCAGTCTCGGGCACAGTGTAGTTGGACGCAGATCGGCTATAAGGAATGCCACTGCTCTCAGGCCTGGCTGCATACCGTCCCAGAGCAAACACAGTTTCAGTGGTTTATTTTTGGATTCTTGAGGTACTCTCAAACTTGATCCTTGACTTCTTCCTTTTTTTAAATTGCATTTTGGGAGCGGGGGAAGTTTTCCATTTAATTATCGATACACAGTTTGTTTCCTGACATGAGTTGCAATTTGATCCATGCCTTCTTGACCATGGTTTATACCTTTATTCTATAAATATGATCAAAAGTAACATTTCAGGATGACTGAATGAGGGTGAATGAGGTGGAAATTTACTTCTGGAAATGTCATAAGACATCTTTGATGTGTCCATGAGCACACGAAGCCAGAACTTTTTATATAACTTTTATCATTTCCATCCATCATGTTTATTAATTTATATTAACATATTCAATTCTGTGCGAGTTATTTACATAGAAGTAGTAGTTGCAAATAAAATTAAAAAAAAAAAAATACAGGTAATCTACCAACAAAGGTTGGAAAGCATGGCAGAGTGCAGTCTTCTACTAGAATTCAGGGGACCTGGGTTCTTGTCCAGCTCAGCCCTCGGTTACCCCATCTGTAAAACAGGTGCATTAGTCTCTCCTCCTGCCCACCTCACAAGGTTGTCATGAGTATTCAGCTGTGGCATTGTAGAATGAGCACTGAACTGCTAACTAAGAGGTCAGTGGTTCCAATTCATAGCCCATTCCTTGGAAATCCTATATAGGGTCCCTATGAGTCAGAACCGACTCGATGGCATTTAATAACAACAATGTCGCCTCCTACTCATCTCACAAGGTTGTCATGAGATTTCGGGAAACGTGTGAACTATGAAATATAAAGGATCACAACTAGGGAACTAACCTAGTTTCCAACCCTAGAACAGATGTGAATTCCTAATTAACAATTCTGAGAGGAGTCTTTAAAACACCCCTCGGGGCTCTTGACATCACCCTTGGTGGCAGTAAGGAGAAGGGTCAGTCGCACGCAAGCCTTCCTCATCTGCTGCAGCCCAGCTGGCTTCCAGGTGGTGACTTGAGCTGACCATAGTCCGAGCTGTTCCTCTTTCCCAAAGCCAAGATGAAAGGGCCCTTTGATGCTCTCCACAGTGCTTTGACAACAAAGCTAGGTCTTCTGGGTCTGGGGGTAGGGGCATGTCCCACTTGAGGGTTCTGCTGATGCTGCCAGGTAGAAGACACTGAGGGCTGTGTCTTGGTTCAGATGTTCCTGCTTTTGAAACTGAGTCTGACAACTCCAAAATTGGAATTGCCTCAAAGTTATCTGTCACCCAAAAGGGGCCCTGCTGAAACTTTTGGTGACAGCAGCAAAGGGACCTTGTCTTCTGTTTTTCCTCCTCTGCTGGCCCTGGCGAGCCAGACTGACTTTCCTGTGTCCTCTGCAGTGTGGTCTGCTTCACGCTTTCCTCCACTGAATTCGGGCATCAGCTGCACCAGCACTTTCATTTTTAAAATATATTTTATTTGTAGAGCAGTTTTAGGTTTACAGAATATTTTGCACAGAAAGCACAGTTTTCATTGCCTCCTATTATGAATGTCTTGTATTCTTAAAGATCTGGTGTTGCACTGGTGAAAGCACTCAGCTGCTAACTGAAAGGTTGACAGTTCAAACTCACTAGCTGTTGCTCCTTAGGAGAAAGATGTAGCAGTCTGTTTCTGTTAAGATTACAGCCTTGGAAACCCAAAAGGGCAGTTCTCTTCCATCCTTTTGTTATTGTTAAGTGCGGTTGAGTCGGTTTCAACTCATAGCGACCCTGTATAGGGTTTCTGAGGAGCTGCTGTTGAGTTTTAACTGCCAACTTTGCAGTTCATATGACCTATAGGGTGACATTCTTGTGTGGTGCTATGATGTGGCACTGTGGGATAAAGCACTGGACCACAAGGTCGGTTTGAACCACAAGGACCGCAGTTCAAACTCACCAGCTGCTACTTGGAAACCCAATGCAAGGTCACTTTGAATCAGAGGGACTCCTAGTGTGGTGCTGTAGGATAAGCACTTGACTGCAAGGTTGGTTTGAACCGCAGGGTTGGTGGCTTCTTGGAAGCTCTATACAGGGCCGCTGTGAACCAGAATGGACTCAACGGCACTTAACAACAACAACATGAATCGGAACAAACTCGACTGTACTGAACAACAAACAACAACAACACAGGGTGACTATTTGCTGTGAACTGGAATTGACTTGATGGCAAAAAACTTTGTTTTGTTTGGTATTCCTATCTTGCATTTGTTAAGAAGTCCTGATGTGGTATAGGGTTACTCCTTGGGCTGCAAACCACAAGGTCGGCAGTTCTAATCCACCAAATGCTCCACAGGAGAAAGATGAAGTGTTCTGCTTCCATAAAGATTTACAGCCTCGGAAACCCTATGTAGGGTCACTATGAATCAGAAGTGACTCGAGGTCACATAACCTCCACCACCATTTTACATTTGTTACCATTGATGAACCAGTGTTGTTAGTTATAACATAATTATAGCTAAAGTCCATAACAAATCCAAACTGCCAAGTGTCTTCCAACTCACAGTGAGCGTATAGGACAGAGTAGACCTGCTCCGTAGGGTTTCCAAAGCTATAAATGTAAATCTTTATGGAAGAAGACTGCCTCAATCTTTCTCTCGTGAAGCAGTTGGTGGGTTCAGATCACCAAGCTTTTTGGTTAGCAGTCCAATGCTTAACCTACTGCACCATCATTAATATTTGACTTGTGTGTTGTACAGTCTTAAAGGTTTTGGCAAATGCATGATGTCACATTTCCACCATTACACTCTCATACAGAATATCATACAAAATAGATTTGCTGCCCTAAACATGCCCTGTGCGTCACCTGTTCCTACTCTCTCCCCTGGACTCTGGCAACCACTGTTTTCACTGTTTCTATAGGGTTGCCTTTTCCAGAAGGTTGTATGATAGGCATCATACAATATGCAGTTTTTTTAGACTAGTTTCCAGTACCTTCATTTTATGGCCAAGGAATTGGGGATGCAGAGAGGGACAATGGCTCATCTAAGGTCACCTAACCCTCCAGTGACAGTACTTGCACCTTCTCTTCTCTGCCTAGGTCAAATATCTATTGCAATTCAAAATTTTAAAATGCTGGTAACTAAAAAAATTTCCCAAGTTGAGTGGAGGAGTAACAATGAAATGGACATTTTGGAGGCAGAGGCTCCCCTCTGACAACTCCAGGGAGTGTCCTGGCTAGAAGAGCCTCTGACATCTCATCTTAGCTCCTTTGTTTACATTTGTTGAAACTGAGGTCCCGACCCTTAACAATCAACCTTTGTAAATAATCTAAAGCAAAAGGCAGTGGAACTATTTCCACCCCCAGCCCACTGCCTTTTGCTTTAGAAAGTGAAGCAGAGTGTGAACAATGGTTTCCTGAGGAAGTTTGGTTTTTAATTGTGTTGAGAATAACTGTTTTCTGGACTTTGCGAGCCTGTGATGGCTGTGGGCCTGATACAGCTATTTCAGACTTGGCTATTATGTCCTATTTATAGGCTAATGTGATTAGGTTGGCAGGGGTCAGGAGAGGCCCTCCCTAGTTCCAGCCAGCCATGGCCGAGGAAGAGGCCCTCGGGGGTGGGGATTCTGACCTGTGGGTGAGTAGTAAGGGATGTAGGGTAGTCCTCACAGCCTGCTCAGACAAGGGGTTAGGGAAATGGGGTGGGGGAAAGAGCTTAGGTGAAGTCCTACTACTGACTCTGTTTAGCTGCCAGCCTAGACCTCTGGGGAGATGAAACCAATTCCCATCCTATTGGTATCTCTGCTTAATCTTCCACCACCTCAGGCCAGGCCTTAGCAGCGGCCCCTTCCCCATTCTGTGTCCACTGTCTCAAAGCCCAGTCCCGCCAGGCCTCTCCAAACTGCTTGCATTTCCTGGTGCGGCCACACCTCTGAGCCCTTGCTCCTGCTGCTGCCTCCACTGTAGGCTGCTCCTTCTCCTACAGACAGAACTCCATAGATCCTCCATGATTCTGTGCAAATGACCCTGCTTCCTAGCTCCACCATAAGTCGGTGGGACTTATTGCTGTATAGTGCTCCCACTGACCACAGCCACCAGACCTGACACAGAGCAGGAAAGAAAGGAGAAGAGCATTTGTGATTGTGTGCCTACCGGGGCCACTCACTTACTACATGTTGGATGGGATGTGATCTTCACACAAGGCTAAACAGTCGGTGTTTTCTAGAATAAGGTGTGTGGGAGTGAGAGCAGACTGCAGTCAGACAGTCCAAGCTGTGTAACCATGGCTGAACCTCTCCAAGCCTCAGTTTCCCCATCTACATAGTGTGACTGGGCAGCCATGTTTTGAAGGAGGATTCAACAAGGCAGTGCTTATAATGTACTTACCATGTTTCTGCTCCACAATGAGCATCAGGGACACTTACTGTTAAAAGTGACGCTGAATCAGTTTCCACTCCTTGCAGTCCTTTATAGGGTTTTCCAGAAGCGGCTGGTGGGTTTGAACTGCCAACCTTGTGGTTAGCAGTCCATTACATCAGCACACCAGGTGTTGTTTACAGGTGGAGAAAGTGAGGCTCAAAAGGTGAGAGCTCCCTGCCCTCCCTCCTCCCTTGCACATATCTGTGGTCAAGAGGAGAAATGCCGGCCTTGGCAGTCCTCCCTGGGACTCCACCTCTTGTTCCTCCTCCCTGCCCTCTCTCAGCCCCTGGGTAGGCTGGGTGGGGCCCCCATGGCCTATTCTGTTTCCCAGATCTGGGAAAGCTTTGTTTGGATTTTGTTTTTCCTAAGGAGCTTTCCTCTGTGGTGCCACTGTGACTCAGAGTCCTTAGTCATCTTTGGGAGGCTGAGGCCTGGGGGAGTAATGTGGAAGGAAAGGGAGGGAGCGAGGCCCCAATTCCAGACCTGCTCTCAGGGTGCCTGACTGAGTCTGGGACTAACAAGTTCTGGGACCCCCTGGCCTCAGTTTCCATGGGTGTGGCAGGAGGGTGTTGAATGCTTCCTAGTTCTGGCTGAGCCTCAGAATGACAGATTCCCTGGGCCTCTCCTCAGGCCTACAGGCTCAGAATCTGGGAATCTTTGGTTTTTGGAAACTCACCAGATGATTTTGATGTTCACCTGGTCTACAGAAGTATTTGGGAGCCACGGGACTCAAGGCTACTCCCAACTGGGCCTTAAGTGGTTGTTGCTCAGCCTTTACTTGGACATCTGCCTTGAAGGAGAGCAAATGTCTGTTGCTCCATTCTTACAGTACAGTACATGGGCTTTTTAAAAAAAAGAAACCAGCTACTGAGGCATAGTTTACATAAAATTACCATATAATTTACTAAATTTTAATAAATTTAGAGTTTACCACCACCACCACAGGTCAGTTTTAGGACTCATCCCCCTCCCCCCATACCCCTGTGCCTGTTTGCAGTCAGTCCCCACACCCACCCCAGCTACGACTAGTCTGCTTTCTGGCTCTTTGGGTTCCCAGACCTGAGTCCAACTCTAAGTTTCACCTTTTTCTAGCCTTGTGATCTCCTATAAATGACTGCTCTTCTCTGAACCTTGGATTTTTTCCTCTGGGTGTGTGGGTTGCCATTTGCTCTGATGGCGCAGTGGTTAGGTATTTGGCTGCTAACTGAAAGATCAATGATTTGAACTCATCAGTTGTTCTGAGGGAGAAAGAGATTTGACAATCTGCGCCCCTCACAAAGATTTCAGCTTTGGAAACGCTGTGGGACAGTTCTACCCTGTCTTAGAGGGTCACTATGAATTAGAATTGACTCAATGGCATACAATAATAACAATGTCTGAGGTGCCATTCAGTTGGCCCTGACTCATAGCGACCCTATGCCCAACAGAAAAAAACACTGCCTGGTCCTGCGCTATCCTCACAATTGTTAGGTTTGAGCCCATTGCTGCTGCCACAGTATCAGTCCATCTTGTTGGGGGTCCTCCTGTTTTGCGCTGACCCTCCCCTTTACCAAGCATAATGTCTTCTCCAGAGACTGGTCCCTCCTAATAGTATGTCTGAAGTATGAGAGATGAAGTCTCACCATCCTTGCCTTCAGGGAGCATTGTAACTGTATTCCATAGTACTTTCAATGTTCTTTTCCAACACCACTACTCAAATGCTTAAATTCTTCTACAGTCTTTCTTATTCATTGTCCAACTTTCACATGCATCTGAGGCTTTTTGATGCTGAATGCTACCCCACCCCTCTTGAATTTGTCATTTCAAGCATAGTAAGCCATATGATTGTCAGATTCAAAATGTTCACTACAAAATGTTGTTTTCAGTTCACCTTGGATGGAGTTCTCGTGTGGTGCTGTAGGTTAATGCTCTGAACTGCAAACTTGGTTTGAACCGCAAGGTCTGCTGTTCAAGCTTATCAGCTGCTCCTTGGAAACTCTAGACAGGGTCGCTATGGGTGGGAACCAACCCAATGACACTTCACAACAACAACAACATACCTAGAATATCGATCTTTATGCATGCCATTTCATTTTTGACAACTTCCAATTTTACTAGATTTTTTTTTTTGTTTGTGTATGTATGTAGATTCTTGCTTTGTACATTCCATGTTCCAATTATTGATGGATATTTGCAGCTGTTTCTCCTCATTTTGACTTGTGCCCCATCAACAAATGAAGGTCCTGGAAGCTTTATTCCATTCGTGTCATTATGGTCAGCTCTACTGTGAGGAGACAGCTCTTCCCCAGTCGCATTTTAATTGCCTTCCAACCTGAGGAACTCATTTTCCAGAACTATATCTGACAACAAAAAGAGATCTGATAGCTTAGTGGTTACGAGTCAGCCTGCTAACCTGAAGGTCAGCAATTTGAAACTACCAGCTGTTCCGCGGGGAGAAATGTGAGGCTTTCTACTCCTGTAAGGATTTACAACCTCAGAAACCCTGTACAGGGTTGTTATGAGTCAGATCCGACCCCATGACATACTACCACCACAACACCGCCATATGTGCTATTCAAGTTCTGGCACTCTATTTGACAATTTTCCACTGCTATTCATAAGGTTTTCAGTGGCTGAACATTCAGAAGCCGTCTGCCTCTCCTTCTTCCTAGTCTGTCTTAGTCTGGAAGCTCCACTGAAACCTGTCCACCATGGGTGGCTGTTTTGGTATTCAAGATATTGGTGACATAGCTTCCAGCATCACAGTAACACAAAAGCCACCACAGTACAACAAACTGACAAATTATTGGTAGACAGTCATAAATGCTATCGAGTCGGTTCCAACTCATAGTGACCCTGTAAAGGGTTTACAAGGAGTGGCTAGTGGGTTTGAACCATTGACCTGTGGTTAACAGTCCAGTGCTTATCCTATAGCACCACACCAATTGTAATAGTAGGAGCAAATGTCAGACACTGAGCTAAGCACATTAAATGTATTCTCTTTTTTGATTCCCCACAACAGCCCTATTAATCCACTGCCATCGAGTCAATTCCGACTCACAGTGACCCTATTTGTTGTTATTAAGTGCGGTCGAGTAGGTTCTGCTTCATAATGATCCTGTATAGGGTTTCCAAGAAGTGGCTAGTATGTTTGAGCTGCTGACCTTGTGGTTAGCAGCCCAGTACTTATTCTATAGTACCACATCAGATTTCATAGTAACCCTATAGATGGGTTTAATATTTCCATTTTATAGCTGAAGAAACTGAGGCACTACAATGAAAATACTTCTCCAAGGTCCCATAGTTAGTAGTTGGTAAGGCTGGGAGTCTGTCCCAGAACCTGCCTTCTGTTACCATCAAACTGTACTGTTTCTTGCCCCAGAATATGCTTATGAGCATGAGAATGAGCTGATGGCTTCAGGACAAGGTTTATGGCTCACACCACCAAGCGACAAGACCTGGTACAATGGACATGGGATTTGAAAGATGGTACATAATTACATCATGCCTCTGACATGGTATAAGTGACATGGTACATTGGACATGGAACATGATCCTTATACATGCTAATGGTATGCTCCCAGGACAGTGTATGAGGAAAAAGGGCCTGGCACATGGCATTAAAAACATAGTACTGTAACACTGGACATGGGACAAAGTATATGAAACAGGACATAGTACCCAGGGCACGCTACTTTAGATATAGCAACTAGGACTCTAGGCCATGGGGGGGACCCTTTTTCATCTAGCTCCCTGACTCATGCTCAGTGCCTGAGGTTCTAGAAGGCCCTGGCAGGAGCCAATTTTCTCCTCTCCCTAATGGCCTGTCTGTTTTGTTTTTTCTTCCCTCCGCCTCCCTGTCTCTTTGGATGCCAGAGTGGGAGTGTCCTAGTAGAGTGACGGGGCCCAGAGTGCCCCCACTCATCACATAAGCTCAGACAGGGGTCAAGACTTGTAGCCAAGTCCATGGCTCAGGTAGAGCCTGCCAGACCCCCAGGTCCCTTCTCTCAGCAGCAGCTGTGAGCACCAGTGTTGACTGGGACCAGAGCCAGGTAATTTTCCTCTAAGCCGCCCTCTCCCTGCTCCCTGGCTGCTGTTGGGAGCTTGTGTGTCTGCATTCCAGAGCTAAGTGAGAGAGCAAGAGAGCCACAGTGCTCTAGATGCTGATTGCTGACAGCTGCTGTGGTAGGCCTGGAGGCGCAGGGGAGAAGGCAGTGGAATGTTGACCCTGGCCTTCACTGCCTTATGTTGTCTCATCTACACCCGGGCCTTGCTACCCTGACAGGAGACCAAGGCTTAGAGAGGCAAAGAGTTTGTCCAAAGCCACACACGGTCATAGGCAAAGCCCCAGTTAGATCCCAGGTCTGCTTATTCCTAGCCTTTACATTCTGTCGAGAGTGGAAGCAGAAAATGAGGTCACAAAGAGGAAAGGTTGTATGGCGCAGAGGATGTGGTTGGGAAGTCAGTGGTGTATGAGATTGCGCAGGCATGTTTTGGGCACCAGACCCTAACCCCTGAACCAAACCCATTGTTTCTGAGTCGCTTCTGACTCATAGTAGTTGTATAGGACAGTGTAGAACTAACCAATAAGATCGCTGTAGGATCAGACCACTAGGTTGGCAGTTCAAACCCATCATCTGCATCTCGGAAATCCTATATGTGATTGATATAAATCAGTACCGACTTCACGGCACTTAACAACAGTAACAATCTTTATAGAAGTTGACTGCCACATTTCTCCCTTGGAGCAGCTGTGGATCAGTTAGCTGAGCATCGGGGCTCACAGTAAATCTGTAGGACAAAGTAGAACTGCTCCGGAGAGTTTCCTAGGCTGTAATGAAGCAGTTGGCCTCATCTTACTCCTGTGAATCTTCTGGGGGGCTCCACCTACAGACCTTTTCCAGTGCTTAATGCGCTGTGCCACGAGGGCTTCTTTCACCAGACCATAGAGGACCTTAACTGCCAAGTTAGGAGTCCTGACTTTGTTCTCTCTGCACTGGGAGCCATCAAGGGTGTTGAGCAGGGAATGATGCCATCTCTCTGGATAATAATCTAGGTGAGGGGAGAATCTGAGGCAGTGAGGAAGTGGGAAGATGATGACATAAAATGATAGCAGTGAGGAGAAAGGGAAGGAAGCCAGCATAGTTTTCAATATCATTTTTGGCAATGCGTAGTCCTAAATCTTTCGTATTGGGGTTTCATGTAATCATCTCAACAACTCCTCAAGAAAAACATATTTGTATATATTTTACACATGAGAAAATTGAGACTCAGAGAGATACTGACTTACCAAAGCCACCCAGCTAACAACAATAACAGCTTCCTTTGTAAGTCTCTGTGCCAGGCACGGTATTAAACCCCTGACCTATTCTGCCTTATTAAATTCTCACAATAACCCTAGGAAGCAGATAGAACCCCCATATTGCAGATGAAGACATTTCAGAGATCTGAAATGACTTGCTCAAGGTCATACCTTTAGTAAGTGGTAGATCAGGAATTTAAATGCAGATTTTCTGGTGGGAACTCTTACCATGGTCGCACACAGAAGCTGTTTGTTTTGTTTTCCCTTCCCTATCTTAGAAAGCCCTTCCTCTGAGACACGGGAAGCTGCCTACTGTGGCTTCTCGTGCTCTCTCTAACCCTAGCTCGGGCATCATAGACTCTGCCTGCTTCCTTCTCCAGGAGATTTGCAGATGGAGATTGGGTGTCTCCAGACCTTCCACCTGCCACAAGGCCTCTATTTCTTGCTGCTGATTGTGTCTGTGCTGGAGCACCCTCAGGGTTGTAGATACTGGAGGAACTAGTTGTTTGCAGATATTTGCAGCTCCAACTGGTGACCTGGCCAGCCTCCCAGGACCAACCCCTCTGAAGGACGGGGGACAAACTGCTAAGTGGGCACTGCCAGGAAGGCTCAAGTTGTTGTACCCATGGCAGAATCTGACCACTTCCATGCCAAGGGACCAGGAAGTGGCAGGGCCAGGACCCTTCCCAATGTCTTGTCCTGGCTTTTGACAAGAGGTGGGGTTGGCTCCGGAGGCTAGGAAAGAGCCAGTGGCTTTGGTCCTGGGAGAGTTGGCCTCCTAGAGGTGTCTTCAGCCAAGCCCCACTGGTCACTGTCCCCAACAGCTGTCCACACCCAGGATGGACTTTTGGCCATCTTTTTCATGTCATGGAGAGCTAAACCCCTGCTGTGACTGGAGAGCACGTGATCTGTGTTCTGAACCTGGCCATGTGACCCAGAGACATCCCTGTCTTGCTCTTGGTGTCATCATCTATAGAATAGGGGATACACAAAGAACGCCACACCCAGTTCTATTCTGTGCTGCCCACTCCCTCCCCTCATAGAGTAGCAGTAGCTCTCCAGTAATCCTACAACTGGGCATCACTGCCCCTATTTACAGAGGAGCCCTGGTGCTGTAGGATAAGCACTGGACTGCTATCCCCAAGGTCAGCAGTTCAAGCCACCAGCCGCTCTGAGGGAGAAAGATGCAGCTATCTGCTCCTAGAAGATTCATAGTTTCAGAAACCCTTTATATGGTTGTCCTGGGTTGGAATTGCTTCAATGGCAGGAGGCTTGACTTGTAGTTTAACCTGAAGCTCAGAGAGGGGAAGTAACTTGCTCCAAGTCCACAGCCCAGACTGAAGACAGAATTCTTACTGTGACATTTGTACCCTTTCCCTGCACCACACTGCTCTCACTTGGTGTTGACATGTGGAACAAGGGCCGTTGGGTCAAAGAAGCCTGTTTCTGTTCATGGAAGCAGTGTGCCAGGTTTGGGGAACTCCTGCTATTGCATGGGGCCTTAGGTCCCTTTACTATTTCATGAAGCAGGTACTATTTTCCACAGTTTATAGATGGGGAAACTGAGGCCCTTATCATAGAAACTGAATCTGTGAAATTCTCAAACACGTGGCTCCCCAGACTTCACTGAGCCATGTCCAGTTTCTCTGGGTTTCATAACTGACTTCTCTGTTTACTGACCATTGTCCTAATTAGCAGAACCCTAGGCCAGAGGGCGGGTGTCCCCAGGAGGGCTCCAGGAGCACTAGTGAGCCAGAAAGTAAACAAGCTGTGAGAGGGATTCCTGGGAAATCAAGGAAGTGGCCAGCTGCCTGGGAAATAAAGAACAACAGTGTTTGGGGTGAAAAAGAACAGAACAGGGTGGTGTCGTCTAGGCCTGAGCCAAGCCATTTTTATGTTTGGTGGGGGCAAGACAAGGGAGGCCACCTCCTCTGGTTTCTGGTCACTGCCTGCGAGCTCCAGAGAGACAGAGGGAGCCCAGGGCCTGTGAGGGCTGGGGATCTGACTACAGGGGAGGAAGGATGGGGGCTGTACAGCTTCCTCTTGTGTCAGTTGCTGATGTACTGTGTGTGTGTTTCTGGGCAAGACAGAGCGCACCTAAGGTCAGAGGTCAAGGGGAACTTCAAGAGCCTGAGTGCTAAGTGGCATGAGGTGTGGGTGCACATCCATCCTCTCTCAGTGGCCACAAACTAGGGAACTTCCTAGGACATGCCTGTGTCTCAAGCACACCTATGGTTTCTGGGGAGAGGGAAAAGGCTTTACTGCTCTGGGCTGGGGGTGTTCTAGGGACTGCCACCCCACAGACTCCTGGATGACCCTTAACCTGGAAAGGACACTGTTGCTCCCACCCAGGCTGACTGGTGTCAGGAGACCCTTAGCATGTCCCCAGACAGAGTATGGACTGGGAGCCAGCCAGACTGGAGTTTGATTCTCATAATGCCTCTTCACACTGAGCCACCCAGAGCAAACGACTTAACCCCCTGAGCCTCAGTTTCCTTGTTCATAAAAGGCAAACTTTAATATTTCACCTGGCAGTTGTGAGGAGAAGATGAGCAGCATGGGGCTCAATATAGGATTCCCCTTTCCTCTCTTCTCTCTCTTCTCCCAGAGATGCCTGGGCCCAGAGGTGAGGTGGCATGTGGTGACTACGATGGCTCCTTCATCAGGATGAGGGCCCTGGACTCTCTGGTTCCTGTAGGAGCCCTTTGTGGTGACCTGGTATAGCTTACAGATGGGAACATTGAAGCTCAGAAACTTGGGGTACTGGGTATGATTGCACGGGGAGCCAGTGTCCCAAGAACTGGGGCTCGGAATGAAGCTCAGAGACAGAGCATCAGAGCTACCCAGTCTTTTCCGTACAGAGACACTATATTGACTTACTCAGTAATTCCCAGGAAACCAAGCCTAGTACTTTGGCTTTTCCTAGCCCCTGCTTATGAGTGTACCCCAATCCTACCACCCCTCTGAACTCTTGCATCCTCTTCCAGGCAGGGAGCAAAGTAAGATAAGTTTTCCCCATCATAGACTCTACATAGGTGTGCCCATGAATGAAGGTTTCTAGGCTACGCTATCCCAGAAGGCCAAGCCCAGGCTCCAGACCCTAAGCTGCAGGGTCTTTGTGATCATTAACCCAGGGGTCAGTGACCTTGGGCGGTGGTCATTGACCCCTGGGACAAAGGCCAAGCCCCCTATTAATCACTTACTGGATAGGTGGGGACCATGGCACTCAAGAAGGAGCTGTTCATCAGGACTGCCTGCTGGTTCCTGTTGACTCTGGGGCCTGGGATGATGAGGAATGAGGAATTTCTTCTACTTACCTACTTGGATTTTCCAGACTGTCTAATGAGTAAGCATCACTATAAACATATTTTTACATCATTTTGTGTCCAGATTAGTGTTTTGTTTTTAAAAAATGATAAAAACAAATCTCTGGTAGTGTAGTGGTTACGAATCAGGCTGCTAACCTCAGAGTCAGCAGTTCAAAACTACCAGCTGTTACTGGAGAAAGATGAGGCGTTCTGCTCCCATAAAGATTTACAGTCTCGGAAACCCTGTACAGGGTCGCTATGAGTCGGAACCGACTCCACGGCACATAACAACAACAACATATTGGATATATACTCATAGATAGTTTCAAACCATACAGCAATTAAAACAAAAGATTTTTAACAGTTGTGCTGAGATATAATTTTCATGTAATAAAAATCCAGTCATTGTAAGTTTAGAAGTCTATAATTTTTAGTAGATGTAATCAATTGTGTGTACTCCGGGTGTTGTGCTATAGGATCAGCACTGGACTGGGTACCACAAGGGCAGTAGTTCAACTCCATCAGCTACTCCTTGGAAACTATATACAGGGTCTTTATGAGTCGGAAGCGACTCGACAGAATTTAGCAACTTCAACACTCAATTGTGCATTCATCACCATAATCCAACATCAGAGCTTTTTCATCACCCCCCAAGTAGTTACTCCCTGCCTGTTGCAGCCATCTGGGTGCTTAACCCAACCCCCAGGTAACCACAGCCATGTTTAAAGTCTACCTCTTCATACAAACTGCACCTACAGTTTAGTGTAACATCCTTGACTTTTAGGGAACTATGAATCCTGGTGTGGCACTGTAAGGTTGGCACTGGACTATGAACTTCAAGGTCAGGAATTCAAACCCACCAGCTGCTCCTTGGAAACCCCATACAAGGTCGCTATGAGTCATAACTGACTAGATGGTACTTAACAACAACAACATGAGTTCTGGTTTGGTTCTGTAGGAGGAAGCTCTGGACTGCTAATCACGAGATTGGCGATTCAAACCCACCAGCTGCTCTTCAGAAACCCTATAGAGAGTTGCTACGAGTCAGTACTGACTCAATGGCACTTAACAATAAACCAAAACCACACATTTTATTTAAAAAAAAAAAAAAGAGGAAGTCATACTATATACATGGTTGATACTCTGCTTTTAGTACTGGGGTCTCTTTCTATGGTTTTTGAGTGCCTACTGTGTGCCAGGCACAAATGGATCTAGTCCATTCTTTCTTCATAGTTGTATAGTGGCCCCTTGTATGGTGGCTTCGTAATTTATTTAACCAGAATGTTTGGGCCCGGTCCAGTTTTCTTCAAACAATGATTCAGTGAACATCCTTGTCCTTAATTCTTTGTGTTGTCTGTAAGTGATTCTCTAGGAAAGGAACTGATGTTACATTGTGTTTTAGTTAAAAGAACAAAACAAGATACAAACAGCAAAACAAGTCTATATTGGATAGTTAGAGTCAAATTTGTATCTAGTGTGGTGTAAACAATTTATGTTTCCATCAGAAGCATATGAGAGCTGTCCAAATGACTGAGGACAGACCTGAACTGATCCACTGAGAGCTCCTGGACCCAGGATGAGAATTACCATGACACTGAGTCCTGAGAACTCAGGATTCCCTCTCTGTGTCCCCATGGACACTAGGATAAACTCATATTGTGTGGTACTAAAGGTCCCTATATCCCCTGCCCCCTTCTCCAGCCACATCTACTCTTGCCCCCTGTATTTTAGACTGGACTTTTCTCTGTTCCCTGAATGCAGGCTTCCACTTAAACTTGCCCTTTGCCCATGCTGTTCCCGCCTCTTCCTTTCCTTCCCATTCTCCATATGTCAGAATCCTCTCTGTCCTTCAAAGCCCTGGTCTTAAGTCTCTTGCTCTGTGAAAGACGTTTTATAATCTTACAACCTGGATTGTCTTCTCCTTCTCTCTGTGTTCCCTTTAGTCCTTCATCTGACCTACATACCCCCTCCAGTGGGAGGGAGTTGGGGGTGGAAGAGGGTACATTTCAGCCTGAAAGGATTGAAGCTGGGTGCTGAGAGGAGCAGTGGTAGGTGATTGTTGATTTTGAGGAGGGGAGGAGAACTCCCATTAACCTAGGTTCAGGCCCTGGCCATTTTCATACACATCAATGTGTAATCCTCATTAGTGTGGCGCTAGCTGTGGGTTAATGCGCCAGACTGCAAAGCCGTTGGAACTGCAAGGTTGGCAGTTCAACCTCACCAGCTGCTCCTCGGAAACCCTATGCATGGTCACTATGAGTCAGAATTGACTCGATGGCACTTAACAACAACAACAATGCCATATATATATATGTAGGAGCTCTGGTAGCGTAGTGGTTACAAGTTGGGCTGCTAACCTCAGGGTCAGCAGTTTGAAACTACCAGCTGTGCAACATGAGAAAGATGAGGCTTTCTGCTCCCATAAAGATTTACAGGCTCGGAAACCCTGTGCAGGGTCACTGTGAGTTGGAACCGACACCACTACCACCACCAATGCTATTTGTAACCTGCTTAGCAGATGAGGAAACGTAAACTGCGCACACAATCACAGAGTCAAGAAGATGTGGAGGAGGGGGTCAAACCCACCTCTCCAAACTCCAGCTCCCCACTTCCCTTTCCTGTCACTGCACCAGGTTGCTGAAGGAAGGAGGTCCTAGAGATAGAGAATTTGGGGCATGCAGAATGGTGGAAGGGAGAAAAGAGGAGTCAGAGGAGATGGGAGGTAGTAGGAAGCTGGCCTTGGTAGTCTGAATAGGACTTCTGAACCCACATGTCTGTGTGTTTCTAGTGGGAGGGTTGGAGGACTGGGCAAGGAAGTGTGGAGTAGGGTAAGAGTAAAATCCTCACCTTCCCCGAGAAAGTGAATGTTGTTGTTGTTAAGTGCCATTGAGTTGGTTCCTACCCACAGCGACCCTGTATAGAGTTTCCAAGGGGCAGCTGGTGAGTTTGAACTGCCAACCTTATAATTCAAACTGAACTTGCGGTCCAGTGCATTAAACCCACAGCGCTGCACCAGGACTCCATAGTGAAGTCAATAGATACAGCTTAAAACAGATAAGACAAAAACACCTCTAAGAAGCAGGATAAACTTGTTATGTAGAGACATGAAGGTAAATCCTGAATTAATGGTCAGCTGAGGGAGGTTGCCAGAAGGGGTTGTTGCTTCTGGGAAGAGAGAAGTGGGACTGTGAGGAAACAACTTTGTACAAGTATGTGACTTTAAGCACTGATAAAATAAAAGTTTTATAAAATAAACACTGCAAAAGTAAAACAGCAAACCCCAGCAATCTCAGAGGTTGAGTTCCACCTTTCTCTGCTTCACCAATCAGGTTGGGACAGAGCTACCTTAGGTGGGGGATCCGCTGGGACAGATTGCCTGGGTTCAAACCTGCCAGTATCATTTACTAGTTTGTGGAAGTTCCTTAACAGCTCTGAGGCTCATTTTTCCCTCCTGCTAAGGTGTTACGATGTGTCAATTAATGGGAAATCTTCAATCGATGTTCAGTTCTGTCATTTTCTTGTGGAAGTTACATTTGGAGAGGGATACGGGCTTTGCATGTGTCACACAGCAGAAGGAGGCTGAACAGTGCTCCTTGTGCGTGCATGGAGTCAGCGTGCCTTGAGTTAGCGCCTGTTGTATGCTAGGTCTAGAGCTGGGTCTTCGCTGAAGCTGGGGTCCAGGGGCGGCCGCGCCCAGTCCGGTCGGTCCCGTTGGGAACCGATGTCGCCAAGATCCAAGCCAGATTCCCGCCCTTACACGCCCTCGGGGCCCAGCCCTGCCCCGAGTCCTAGCTGCGGGGCGGTCCCTCTCTTGGGAGGGATGGGAGGGAGGCTACTTAAGACTGCCGACCAGGAGGCCCGTGCTGCCGACTGGGTCCTTTTCTGCAGTCGCCACCATGGCTCCACACTGCTCCGCGTCGGCGCTGTTCCGCGGCGCTCTGGTCCTGGCTCTGTGCGCTCTGTTGTCGCCTACTCGCGGGGCTAGTGCTCCGCGGGGAGCTGTCCGGGCCTCGGCGCCCCAAGCACCCCAGGAGCGGGTGAGTGCCTCAGGTGTCGGGGGTTTCTGGAGTAACTCTTTATTCTAAGTTCTTGCAGATACAGCGCTAGGAAAAGGGGAGTAATTCAGGTCTAGAATGGAAAAACTGTTTTGTTGCTTTGTAAGTATTTCCAGCTGTTTGCCTGGCTCCTCTGGATGGGGGTGGGAGCCTGGGGTCCTGACTGTTTCCCATTCTAGAAGCTAACCTCTTCTGGGCCGGATTTCTTTTCCTTCACACCATCTGAGTTCTTCCTCTCCACCGTCTGATTTCTCGCTTTGTGTCTAATTTCTCCTCTCTGTCCCATTTCCCCTGCCCTCTATATTATTTCTTCTCTCCTGATTTCTTTCTTTTCCTCTTCTGATTTCTTCTTCCATTGCAGATTCCTCCCCATCTGACTTCTGTCTTCCTGTCTAATCCTTACTCTGAAGTTTGTATGTTATCACCTCTGCCTGATTATCCTCATTACTCTGGTCTCTGAGTTCTCCTCCACCCCATCTCCTTTCTCCTCCTCTCTTCTGTTTCCTTTCTGGAGCTCTCCACTGCTTTGCCTGAGTTTTTCTCCCTGTCTGGTTTCCCCTACTCCTTCCTTTTGATTTTTACTCCTTCCAGAGCTCTCTTCCTCCCGAGGTGACCAGTGCCTGCTGATTTCAGCTCTCTGCTCCAGGCTAACCTTGCTGCAAGAGCTTGGTCTCCATACCGAGTGCATGTCTGACAAATCTTCCACTCCACCCTTGACCACTTCTCCCCCAACAGGCTCCTGCAGACCCCTGCTGTGTCCGCTACCTTTCCCAGAAATGGGATTTGGGGGAAGGGTGTTAGGGGGCAGGAGGGAGGAGGCAGACAGCTCAGGACACCACTTGGGCTCAATAACCTAGGCCCAGCTTGGGAGTATGATGGGTGGATGAGTGGAGCATGGGAAAGTGTTCCCATTTCCAAAAAGCAAACAGGCTATGAGACCTTGGACCAGTCCTCTCCCCTCTTTGGACTTCCGTTTCCCCATCTGTGGTGGTAGGGTTGGATTGTGAGCTCTCTGAGGGTACTTCTAGTTCTAAGAGCCACTGGAGATGCTGGGACAGGCTAAAGCCTCATGCCCTCAGATTTATTACAGTATCTAAGGGCTCTCCTCATGGTCCCCTAGCTGGTGCTCTTAGAGTCTGGTATGATTCCTGCTACACCCTTTCCTGGCTGAGGTTTCCTGATGGGGTCGCTTTACCTCTCTGTGCCTCAGTTGTCATATCCAGCTGGCACTTAGAACTGAAAGGAGAAAAGTAGAGCTCTCTGTCACCCCACCCCTGGGGACAAATGTAAAGTTGAGTAGAGATCCAAATGCCATTCAAGGTACAGGGTTTGGAGCTTAAACTCTAGCCTTTTTGATAATTCATCGAGACAGAGGGACTTTGAAAGGGGTAGCTTATCTCAGGAGTGAGGAGAGCCCGAGGCTCAAGTGAGATGCTCTTGGTGCTGGAACCCACCCTCCCTCGCGCCCCGGGGTCTGCCGCTGCACTGTGTCTCCAAGCCAAGCTCTCTGCTCATACCTTGCCCTGTCTCACCCTCAGCCCAGCAGTATGGTAGTGGAACACCCTGAGTTCCTCAAGGCAGGCAAGGAGCCTGGCCTGCAGATCTGGCGTGTGGAGAAGTTCGACCTGGTACCTGTGCCCCCCAACCTTTATGGAGACTTCTTCACTGGTGATGCCTATGTCATTCTGAAGACAGTGCAGCTGAGAAATGGGAATCTGCAGTACGACCTCCACTACTGGCTAGGTGAGGCCAGCCCCTGCTCCAACCCATATCCCACCCCTGCCCTATACCCCTGCCCTTGTAAAGCTCAGATCATGCTCAGGCATGATGCCCAGGAAGGGCCCCAAAGTGACCAACTGATTACTGGGCACCAGGCACATGCCAGGCTCTTGGTTAGTGGTTAGGCTTCCAGGCTTTGGAGTCTAAATTCAATCCCCAGCTCTGCCCCTTACCACCGTCTGCCCTTCAGCAAGTTCCTCATTGTCTTTGTAAAGTGGAGATGATGATTCTGTGAGTTACTGTGGCTGACCCAGAGACCTTGGACCCCTCCATAGCTTCCCTGGCTCAGCTCCAGCCAGCCCTCTTCCCCTTCAGAGTTTCTGCTGTATAAACCTATACATCCTGCCCCCTGTGTGAAATGAACTGATGCTCCAATCCTTACCTTTGAGGGTAAGTCCTTACCTTTGAGGGTAAGTAAGACTCTGGTAAGAGAGGTGAATGTAGGATAACATGTACTGCAGATGAGAGGACCTTTATAGACCATGCAGTCCAGCTCCTCTACCTCCCCCATTATATAGGTGGATTAACTGAGGCTCACAGAAGGCAGACACTTGCCAGGTTCTCAACATCCCATAGTTTGAAGAAACTAGGCTCATGCTTCTCTGATGTCTCTTAGGCAATGAATGCAGCCAGGATGAGAGCGGGGCGGCCGCCATCTTCACTGTGCAGCTGGATGACTACCTGAACGGCCGGGCTGTGCAGCACCGTGAGGTCCAGGGTTTCGAGTCAGCCACCTTTCTTGGCTACTTCAAGTCTGGTCTCAAATATAAGGTGGGTCACTTCCCACTTGCTCAGATGCCCCAATGGCAGGACTCACTGGCATCCACTTGTCTCTCCACCTTGTGTGGGTAGTTTCAGAGCTCAGCTTTGTGGAGTGGGCCAGTTCTGGGTTTATGTTCTGAGCTATTCCTAGCTGTATGATCTTGGACAAGCCACACTCCCTCTTTGGCTTCTGGTTTCTTAAGTTAAAATGGGCAGAAGAAAATCCCCCATAAGGTCACAAGACCCAGTTGCCAGATAGAAACCCAGTCCTTCTCATAGGCCTGATGGCTTGGGCCCAGTTCTGCTTCTATGTCCTTTAGTTCTTAGGACCCTGCTAACAGTGGGGCTTGTGCTAGGTCCTTGAAAGGTTACCCTTGGCCACATCCCTCTTCTGTTCTTTAGAATCCCCTTGAACTTGACCTCTTGAGCATCTGGGAGGTCACAGAGCTCTTTACCCTAAGTTCTCTGCTAGGCGGGTCTGAGCAAAGCCAAGTAGGCTAGGCACCCTGAAAGGCTGTGTTCAATATGCTGTGTGACCACTCCTCACCCCCACCAAATATACCTGTTGGCTTTCCTGAGCCTCCCTTTCCTCTCTTTTACACAAGGATCAGTTAGTCGTACCTGCGATACAGGGCAGGGGAGAAGATTTGGTGGCGGGGTAGCTGGAAGCTACCTTGAATGGGGTTTGCTCTTTAGAAAAGTGTTATCAGTATATAGTGGCTTCCACAAACTTTCGTAGCCTGAGATCCTCTGTGTTAGAATCCAAAGCCTTCATTTTACAGATTGAAAACTGAGGTCCAGAGAGGTTTAGCAAGTGGCCAGAGTCACACAGTATGTTGCTGTCAGAGCTAGGTCTAGAACCCAGATTTCTTTACTCTTCGCATTCTTTCCACTATACCAATCTGCCTTTCATGAGCAGGGTTCTAGGGTAAGGTTCAAGCCATGACTGAGCTGCTTGATGTTCCCTGTGGACTTGAAGAAGAGGTCACTTACTCTCTTGGGCCCCAGGGTGCAGTCAGTGGGCCCAGTGACCCTGTTTACTGAGGTATGGCACAGGGGATAGGATGATGGGAAAGTGAGACTGAGATAATGAAGGCAGGGTGTGGCCTGGGAACCCGGCCTGAGTTCTGGGAGGGTGAGGCCAGGCTGGATTACCTGAAAGCCTACCCATCCTCTTTCTATTAGTCTGTGTCTCCAGAACTCCTACTAGCTGCCCAGTCTCACGTCTGGGACCTTGGTTCCTTAAAGAAGGAGCGGTGAGGAAGTTGGGAGCCAGGATGCTGGCATGGAGAAGGACCAGGTTTGTTTGCAAGTCCAGGGACAGGGAGTGGAAAGAGCACTTAACCAACATATGGGGGGGTCAGCTCCCACAGCACAGTCTCTAACTGCTGGGAGACTTTGGGCAAGTCCAGTGCCTCTGCATGTTTGTACTCGCCCTCCCATTCTTTATTCGTTTAGACAATACTTAACTGAGCTCCTCTAACCACAGCCCTGCTTATTGTAGCTGCTGTATGGCAGGCACTGTATCAGGCACACACATCTCCCCACTGAAGCCTCACAGCAGTCCTGGGAGATGGGTAGTTAGGGTTCATAACCAGTAAGCAGTGGCAAGAGCATTCCAGTGCAGACCCGTGTTCCCCCACTCTGTGCTGGGATGCTCCGATGAAGGAGTTGGGTCTCTTTGAAGGCTCCCCAAATGTGAGGGAGCCTAATGGGATCACAAAGAATCTCAATCCAGTGCATCAGAGGGTGACAGGTGGAAGTCTAGGGATAGCGGTCAACTCTGCGCTCTGTTCAGGCCTGGACAGGTGAGAAGAAGCTTGTCTGCCTGTTTCTTTGGGGATAGTCTGATGATCAAACTTTGATCACAAATAGGACTCTTCTCACATATTCAAGAAGGACAATATCATCAGCTGCAGAACAGGTACACTAGTGTTGCAGAACAGATTTTTAGAAATAAATAAGGATAAGCAGAACTGCTACTGAACAGTGGGCTTTTACTACATGATCTCATTTAGTTCTGAGTCTTTAAAGTTGGTATTGTTAAGTGCCGTTGAGTCGGTTCTGACCCATAGCGACTCTGTATAGGATTTCTGAGGAGCAGTTGGTGAGTTTGAACCACTGACCTTGCAGTTAAAATGGCTTTGCAGTCTGGCGCATTCACCCCTGTTTCACAGATGAAGAAGCTGAGGCTCAGAGGGTTGAACTCGCTTGCTTAATCTCATACAACTAACTAGCAGATGGTGCCTATCACTTAGCACTCATATACTACTTCCTATGTGTCCAGCTGGGCCTCTTCCTTTTCCCATAGAACTTCTTTTACCCTGTCAGATACTTTGTAGTATTGGTCCTGTTTTATAAAGGAGAAAGTTGGAGCACAGAGAAGTTAAGCAACTGACCCAAAGTCCCACAGTTAGTGAAGATAAAACTGGGATGCAAGCTGACTCTGCCGATTCTGAAGCCCCTGTGTATAGAGGGTCTAGCACAGAGCTGGGTTCAGAGTAAACGTCTCAAGAATCCCTGGTCTTTGACCTTAGCTTAGGTGTGGGGTGCATAGGAATCTGCATGTTTAGCAAGTCTCCACCCAGCTAACCCCAGGTGATTTTTGCCAGGTGTTTCTAGACTACACTCTGAGAAACATCCCAGAGTGAGATCCCCACCTGACCCTAGACTCGGGGTTTCAGTTCCAAACGACTCTGACTTGTAGTAGAAATTGAGGTCCAAGGCGGGTCCTGTTTTCTACCTTCTGCAAATCCTCCAGCTGCCCCCGCACTTGGCAAGCCTAGCCTAAGGTTCTCAGCCTGGTGCCCTCATCAATTATAGATCCCTGAGGAGCAGGGCTTGTTATGCAAGACTTGTTTCTGTGAAAGCCTCCTCCTCAGAGCTGGTTTTGTCCTGTGTGTCAAGGGAGTCTGGGAGGAGAAGGAAGGGCCAGGCAGGGAGGGGCTGCAGTACCTCCCCAAAGGGCTGTCATGGGGCCTGGCCTAGCTGGCTTTTATCCCCAAACCCTCAAGTAAAGCTCAATGCATGGCAGTTCAGGTCCATCTGATAAAGGCATTGAGTCTCAGACGGAATCCTCGAGACCCCTGGGATTGGGTTATTTGAAGCCCTTTTATCAAATGAAATCAGGACCAGGCAGAAACCGAGGAGCCCCTAGACCCAAGGAATACAATCTGAAAATGACAGATTCACTAGAACCTCCCCTCCCTTCCTTCCTCCCATTTCTTAGATATGGTACCCTGAGTTTATAGGGTGGAGAGGACCAGTGTTGGTGTGTTTGTTTTATAACTATTGTTGTTGTTGTAGTTGTTAAGTGCCATCGAGTCAGTACCGAGTCATAGCAACCCTATGCACAACAGAATGAAACACTGCCCAGTCCTGGGCCAACCTCATAATTGTTGCTATGTTTGAGCCCATTAATGCCGCCACTTTGCCATTCCATCTCGCTGGGGGTCTTCCTCTTTTTCTCTGATCCTCCTCCTTACCAAACATGATATCCTTCTCCAGTGACTGGTCATTATTTTCCATATAGTTTTCTTCCCCTTTTTCTTTTTCTGGTTATAGGAATAATATAAGCAATATAAACTATTTTAAAAGAAAAAAAAATCTAACATTGCTAAGTATGTTGTTGTTAGGTGCCATCAAGTCGGTACTGACGCATAGTGACTGTGTACAACAGAACGAAACACTGCCCAATCCTGGGCGAACCTCAGTACTGTTGCCACGCTTGAGCCTATAGATGCTGCCACTTTGCCAGTCCATCTCTTTGGGGGTCTTCCTCTTTTTCTCTGACCCTCACCTTATCAAACATGATATCCTTCTCCAGGGACTGGTCCCTCCTCACAATATGTCCAAAATATGAGAGACAAAGTTGGGTCGTCCTGGCCTCCAAGAAGCACTCTGGCTGCACTTCTTCCAACACAGATCTGTTGGTTCTTTTGGCAGCCCATGGCACTTTCAATATTCTCTTCCGACACCATAACTCAAAAGCATCGATTCTTCTACGGTCTTTCCTATTCACTGTCCAGCTTTCGCATGCATGTGAGCTTATTGAAAATACCGTGGCTTGGGTCAGGCACACCTTAGTCCTCAAGCTGACATCTTTGCTCTTCAACACTTTAAAAAGGTCTTTTGCAGCAGATTTGCCTAATGCAATACATTGTTTGATTTCTTGACTGCTGCTTCCACGAGTGTTGATAGTTGATCCAAGAAGAATGAAGTTCTTGACAACTTGCTAAGTATAGGTTTTAGAAAAAAAAATTTAGAAGTATAATTCTACCCCTGAAGATAATCCCCATCCTGGTGTGATGCTGCACAGTAAACACTCGATCATAAGATTAGGTTGAATGGCAAGGTCAGTGGTTCAAATCCACCAGCTGCTCCTTGGAAACTATGCAGGGTTCACTATGAGCCAGGACCAACTTGAGTACTCTTATCAGCAACAATGCGACAGTGTACCATTTCTCTCTCCACTCTCGCTTTCAACATTACGTTCATTTGAAAAGTGAAATTTTGTTAAAAAATGTAATACCAGTCTCTACTCAGCTAATGATCAGACACTTAAAGGCAACAATCAAATAATCATAAAGATTATAGTAACAATAGTATATAAAAAAAGGATTAATTAAATTCTTGCTCCTGGCTTGTGTAGATCCACTAAAAGCTTGCCTTTATTTATTTATTTTTAAAATGTTTATTGTGAATTATGTGGTAGTTTACATGGGAGAACATTAGCTTTACATTCATCCTATCATATATCATTTCATTGCCATGGTTACAAACCCCTCCATGTATCATCAGTCAACCAAAGGGTATACCCTGCAAGCCTTCCCCCCACCGGTTTTCAGCACACAGTCCTTCTCCCTCTCTGGGTCTAGAGTCCCAGCTGCTCCATCTCTCCACGTTATCGTCTCTGCCTCTATCTCTGGCGTCACTGTTTCTCTGGGTAGGGTCCTGCACTCCGCTCTTCTTCCTTGATGGTTCCAGGGACCTCCGCTCCTGGACTGCAAAGTCAATCACTGTTCTCTTTCTGCTACAAAATGTCCACCTTTACATTTCCAACCCTCACAATCATTCCTGATAACAGTTTTTCATTATTGTATCACAAGAGTCCTATCCCCATCTCCTTTCATCAGCCACGTCCAGACAGATTGGATACTACTCAGTGGAGATTCTACCTTCCTCCACACCCTCTGGATCTAGGCTCCTCCTTGAAAGCTTGCAAGCCAGTCACTTCTTGCCGTTGTAGCCCCCTCATTTTGGGTAGCCAATGTCCAAGTTGCCCATCCTGTCTACTCTGTGTATGGACGGGTGGGAATGATCCTAAGTTTGTCTTTATTTTTGTTAATGAACTTTTTTGGCACTGTAGGATAATGCGCTGGACCACAGTCAGTTTGAACCACAAGGTCTACGTTTCAAACCCTATCTGCTCCTCGGAAACCCTATACAGGGTTGCTATAGATCTGAACTGACTTGATTGTTGTTGTTAAGTGCTGTCGAGTCGATTCCAACCCATAGCGACCCTGTATAGGGTTTCCAAGGAGAAGATGGTGAGCTTGAACCAACGACATTGCAGTTCAAATGACTTTGAATTCTGGCATATTAGCCTACTCGATAGCATTTAACAAAAAAACAGCTTTTTAAAAAAAACGAATGTAGTTTTTGTTAACTCTATTTGTTAACTAATCTTTTCCAGTCCAATGTCTTAAATTGATAGCACTTAAAGTAAGTAGTTAATTAACCAGAAACTCCTGGCAACAATCATTAGAATTTCAGTATTCTTAAAAAAAAAATAAATTCACATAGAGAGCGTTCATATAGTTGAGATTTACTTCATAAAACAGCCCTTTTGTTTGTTTGTTTGTTTTGAACATTTCTACTTATTAAAAACAAAATTAAAAGGTAGGCTTGAACAAGTAAAGTATTTGAAAGGCATTGAAAAAAATTAATGGTCTTTTTTTGTCTGCCATTTCCTCATCTCTGAGAAATCAGTGGAAACCGCTGGTGTTCCCTGCCAGCACCTTTTGGAAAAGCTGTTCAATCCTCTGCCTTTTTACCTGCAGCTAAATGAAGTCCATGGGCACACAGACTTGGGTGAGGCTGAGGGACCTTGGAATGGCAGACTTGGGGTTAAACCCAACCTTGCTGTCAACTGAGTCACCCTGGGCACTGTGCTTACCCACTGTGAACCTCAGTTTCCTCACATGTGAAGTGGTGTAATGAGCCCCTAATTGGTGAGCTAGTTGCAAGGACTACATATATGTAAAGCATGTGTCCTGCTCCAGACACAGGGTCTCAGTAAGTGTCCGCTGTTGCTGTCATTACTAATTCAGTCCAGGCTGCCCTTCCCCAGCTGCTCCTCCGAGTAATTGGCTCCCAGGACCCCGTGTCTCTCCTCCCATCCCTCTGTACCTCCCATTACCAGCCCATTGATGTCCTTTGCCCTCTGTTCTGTTTATTCATCCCAGGCCTCAGTGGCCTCTCAGACCTGATGTATGTATGCAGATATATGCATACATAGAACAGGCACTCTATTTAAATTGGCTCCCTTTGCCTCTTGCTCTCGTTGAGCCTGTGATATGAAAATCGGATGTAGCTTTCCTCTGCAAAGAGGGGCTGGATTGTGTGGCTGCATTTCTGCCCTAGAGGAAACCATTCTGCCTCCCCCTGCCCAGCCCTCATGATGCATGGAGCAGGGAGATGAGCACTGAGTGGGAGCAGGAGCCGAGGTGTTGAGCTTTGGCTCTGCCCCACCCTTGATGGAATCCTGGAATAAACCACTTCTCTGTGCTTCAGTTCATCCGTGAGTCCAATGAGGAACTCCTGAAGGACCTTGTCAGCTCTGATTTGACAGCCCTGGGGTCTAGGGGCTGGGGAGCAGTGTTGAGAAAACCCCTCCTTTGTCTTGGTGGCAGGTGCAGAGGTGGCAGAGTAGAGGATTGTGTCTTCTTCATTTCACAAAGGAGAGCCCTAAGGCTTAGAGACTGGAAAGAAAGTTAGCCAAGGTCACCGACATTACAGTGACAGGAAGTCCTTGAGTCCTAGGCTGATGCTCTGTCCCTTACCCACCAGACCAATTGTCATTGAGTTGTTCCCAACTCAGGGCAACCCTAAGTGTGTCAGAGCAAAACTGTATTACATATCATTTTTAATGGCTCAGGTTACGAGAAATAGATTGCTAGGACTTTCTTCTGGGATACCCTGGGGTGGACTTGAACCTCCAATGTTTTGGTTAGCAGCTGAGTTTATGAACTCTTTGTACCACCCATGAGTCCAGCTGCTGCTTCTAAGACACAGTTGGGTGGGGCTGATGTGGTATCATGGGAGGATGAAGAGACATGGTGTGGGTTGGAGCAGTCTGAGAAGACTTCCTAGAGGAGGACTAGAGCCTGGAAAGATGGAAAGATTTGGATGAGCACTTTTCAAGGTGGATTCTACTGAACTCCAGAGCTGCAGATTGGGCGTGATTGGGAAAGTGGTTTCTTACCCAGTAAATTGGGAAAATGCTGTGTAAAACAAAGACAAACAGATTTAGTCAAAGAGATTTCCTGAATCTTCATTATGTTCATGCGCACTGTGTATCAGTCAGGAGTGGTGAGTAAAACACGTTCTCTGTGCTTATTTGGTCACGGAACCCTTGGCTTATGAAATATTTTGGAGAACAATGCTTTGAGAAAACGCTTGTTTTGAGATAGGGATGCTTGCAGTTCTTGGGCCCAGGAAAGTGGCTCTGGAGGTCTTTATGAGTGAAGTGGGAATGCGTGGGAACCTGTGGTTCTGTCACTAACTAACTATGTGAGCCTGTTAAAATGTGTTCCTTTTTTCAATATCAGTCACCATCTCTGAAATGGGGATATGACTATTCTAAGCTCCAACAAGTTAATGAGTGAAAGTCTGGTGTTGACTGGAATCAGTGAGTTGCCAGAATGCCTCTGGTCTAGAGGGCAGGGTTACCTTCTGTGTAGTCCTGTCTCTCTCCCTCCTATTTGCCTCCCTGGACTGACTCTGTCTTTTTGATCTTACAGAAAGGAGGTGTGGCATCAGGATTCAAGCACGTGGTACCCAATGAAGTGGTGGTGCAGAGACTCTTCCAGGTTAAAGGGCGACGTGTGGTCCGTGCCACGGAGGTGCCAGTATCATGGGAGAGCTTCAACAGTGGTGACTGCTTCATCCTGGACCTGGGCAACGTGAGTCCTGCCCTTTCCCTGATGGATACAGCCACATATGTGTATGGTACATATATGTTCACACATGCACAGTTTTACAGGACTGTCTACAGATGTTTGACATTTTATATGCATTCCCCTCACAAATTCACGAATTCGCATCTGCTAATGTACATGGCTAAACGTTCCACCCCAAATGTCATGTGCATATGCACATAGAGCATAAACTGTGTAAACATGCATGAGGCAGACACATCTGCAAGGACCCCTACACAGATGTGCTCAGCATGCTTGTTAGACTCAAGTGCATCATACACATAATGCACAGACTTCAGGTACTCACCATGTGCTCAGTGAATCCAATTAGCATACAGGTTCCCTGACATCTTGAGTTCCTAGACCTGTTGTGTACCAGTTGACATTTATAAATGTGTCACTGGCATAAGCAAAAACTGTAGGCTTTTAGCCACCATGAATGGACCATGTGAACCACAATAAGTGCATAAACACATAGACTTAGGTGTGTTTAGGGATCCAAACATGTATATGGTACACCGATAATTGTCACACACACACATTTGTACATGACCCACTTCACAGATGCTTGATGCTGTATACTCATTCACCTCACAAATTCATATGAATGTCCACCTGCAAATATACATGGCCAAACATTCCACCCCAAACGTCATGAGCATATATACATGTAGCAAAAATGCTATGTAAATATAAACGCATATTTCTAGTGTTAGCTTTTTGCTTAAGAAAAGTAGACATGCAGAAAAGTTCATGAATCTTGAGCATACAGCTCAATAGATTTTACAAAATAACCACACTCGGTGTGTATATACAGACATAAAGGGCTAGCCCTCACCTAAGGAAACAGAATAAGAGATACTTACATACACCCATCCTCACTGTCTTCTCTTTCTGTTATGACACTAGGGGGCTTAGATGATATTTGTGGCACTGCCTAAATGGGATCTTTGTTTTACAGGATATTTACCAATGGTGTGGCACCAGCAGCAACCGATTTGAGAGACTGAAGGCAACACAGGTGTCTAAGGGCATCCGGGACAATGAGCGCAGTGGCCGGGCTCGAGTGCATGTGTTTGAGGAGGATGCTGAGCCCGAGGCAATGCTCCAGGTACTAATTAATGGTCACACCCAGGGGTGTGGGGTGGGGCTGTGCACAGGGACAGGATGTGCACAGCTGTCTTCCAGCAACAAGTAATTCTGAGGCCAATAGTAAGTGTTTCTTCTCTTCTTTAAGACAGTTGTGTTGGAGGTTGTTTTTGTCCTTTGAGGCATTTTATTTGCATGCATGTATTACATTCCTAGAAAAAGAATCCCAAGATGTTCCCTCCTGTGTGTTTTTATCTTCTTTCCTTGTGGCCCCGCTGCCAACTGAGATCATCAGTACCATAAATCGAAACTGACTAGACAGGAACAGAATACTCTGCCACTTTCCTTGATGAATTTCACATCCAATTTGGGGCTGATCACTCCACACTTATCTAACCTGCTGTCAAGTCTGGGTTCCCTAGAAGAGCAAAGACAGAAATATAGATATAGATATAGATAGATATATATTATACTGTCATCGAGTACTGGTGAATCGGTTCTGACTCATGGTGACCCTAAATAGCGTTTCCGAGGACTGGCTGGTGGATTTGAACTGCTGTCTTGTAGTTCAAACCAACCTTGTGGTCCAGTACTTATCCTCCAACCCTACACCAGGATTCTCTTTCTCTCTGTCTATACATCTATGTGTGTGTGTGTGACCCTGTATAGGGTTTCCAAGGAGCAGCTGGTGAGCTTGAACTACCGCCCTTGCAGTTCAGATGATTTTGCAGTCTGATGCATTAACCCACAGCGCCACACCAAGACTCCATAGATGGATATGTATGTATCTATATAGAGACACAAAGAGAGAGATTTACTTCAAGGAAATGGCTTTCCCAGTTGTGGGCCATGGAATGTCCCAAATCTGTGTGTTCTGTGGTAGGCTGGAGACCTCTGCTGACTTACAAGCCTCCAAGGGCTGGTGAATCCAAAATTTGCATGTCAGGCAGTAAACTGAAGACTACTGCAGGAGTCCTGGTGTGGCACTGTAGGAGAAGTACTGGACTGCTAACCACAAAATATCGGCAGTTAAAACCCACCAGCTGCTCCTTTAAAACTCTAGGCAGTGTCACTATGAGTTGGAACTGATTCCTCAGCACTTAACAACAACACTCCAAGAATCAGAGGCTAGAGGACATGAAGAGTGCAGGTCAAGGAGAGAGCAAGCTACACCATACAGTTATACAGCAGCAGTGGAGGCAGGCCACACCCCCAAAGAAACTCCCCTTTCAATTGGATCACTAAATCGAAGGCAGCTATGCTATGGAACTTAACAACAACATAGTATTGAAGACCTTCTGCCAAACTCCTTGAGAATCATAGCCTAGCCAAGGTGACACATCACATTCACCATCACACCTGCCTGTGGCTTGTCACAATTTCCCCAACTCTGATCATCAGTGATTTCAAATTTGCCAGTGTCGCCATGCTTCATCGTCAGAGTTAGAAACCAGATGATGTAGGACCACGGCCAGATAAGAACGGGGCATTTGCCTCTCCTCTCTGTATTACTGATGCCCTTAGAGCATTGGCCAGTATGTTTATTTGCCTGCTCACCATTATGGCTGCACAGAAAGATGGACAGTTTGTTGTTTTGTTTTTTTACTAAGTGGGAATTATTTAAGAATTGGAGAGAGCAGTTTCCTGGGCAACTCCCAGACTCCCCTGAGATTTGGGCTGGATCTGAGGACCCAGGTGTGTGCTGGGACTTGTGAGCCACATCCTCCAGTTGGGAGGGAAGGCCAGATCCTGTGGCAGGAGCTGAGAAGGAAGGTCTCAGCATTCCCTGAGGGTAAGCCAGTTCAGAAAGAGACAGCTGAGACCCAGACTGCTCTTCTTCTCTCACCAGTCCTGATAGTTTGTGGCCCACTTAGTTAACTCCCAGGCATTTTGCTTTGACCCGTATCAGTAAAGAAGACCATCAACTCACCACCTTGCCACTTGGATTCCATTTGTTTGGTTTTTAGGAAGAACTGAAATAAACCATGTATTTGGAGAGAGGTGAAGATAATGGCATGGAGATTGGACACCAAGAATGGCCTGGGAGGGGCAATAGTTGGGGCTGTGAAGGCTGGAGGCAGCCCAGAGTAAAGAAGTAAAGAGAGGCTCTGAAGTTACAGGGATATGAGTTCAAATTCTGACTTAGTCACCCAATAGCTGTGCAATTTTTTTCAAGTGACTTCATCTTTTGGGCTTCAGTTTCCTCTTCTGTAAAATGGGCATGGTAATCTGTTCTTTCTTTTGGGGGAATGAGGATTAAATGAGGTCTTTTAAGGGCATGTGGAGTCCTGGTGTGACACTGTAGGATAAGCACTGGACTACTAACCTCAGGGTCATTGGTTCAAACCCACCAGTTGATCCTCAAAAATCCTATACAGGGTCGCTATGAGTCAGAACTAACTTAATGACACTTTGCAACAACAACAAGGGCATGGGTAGAAGGTGTTAATTAAGTATTTATAGTTACCATTGTCATTATAATTGTTTTTAGAAGGCCAAAGAGGAAATAAATACCTTAAGTGCCCTGGGTGGTACCATCAGTGTGCTTTCTACTACTAACCTAAAGGTTCACCAGCCTTCAAACTCACCCAGATGCGCTGTGGAGGAAAGGCCTGGTAACTGCTGGCACACAGATTGCAGGCAATAAAACCTGTGGAGCAGTTCTCCTCTGTAGCACAGTGGGTAGCTGTGACTCAGAATGGATTCAGTGACAACAGGGTTTCTCTTCTTTTACTGCCTGATGACAGAGGCGCTTCAGTGTCCTCTCAGAGCTCCTGAGACAGGGAGAGTGACAGGGAAGATAGACCTAGTTGAGCTCCCACAACAGGGGCCGTAGGAGCTGAAGAAGCATCCTGCCCCACTTGGAGGATGCTTTAGGTACCCAAGTGGCCTCTGCCTGCTTGAGCTCCCCATGGGTTGGGGAGGTTGTTGGGGCTCACACCACCCCTTCTCACCACCCTCCATCTCTCTCTCTCGCAGGTGCTGGGTACTAAGCCGGCTCTACCTCCAGGGACTGAGGACACAGCCAAGGAGGATGCAGCCAACCGTAAGCTGGCCAAGCTCTACAAGGTGAGTGTTGGATGCTGTGTCCCGCTGGAGCGTGGGGCTCCACTCCTGTGGGTCCTTGAGCAAAGCATCCCTGGGTGGGTGGGCCAGGAAGGAGAGCACTGATTGGATTCCTCATTCATTGGTGGACACTCATGGGCGTCTTTTGGCTTCCTTCACTAAGAATAAGACAGCATGATAAACTACAGACACAACTTGAGTCATGTTCCTCTGTGGGGTCTTGAGCAATGCTTATTCCCATTCACGTCTCAGCTTCCTACTTTGTAAAGTGGGGGAGAAGAGAAAGATACCAAGTTTGTCTGATTTCTGAAGTTTAAAGAGAGATAATTAGGGAGTACTATGGCTCTATAAGGAGCTCTGGTACCGTACTGGTTATGAACCAGGCTGCTAATCTCACGGTCAGCAGTTTGAAACTACCAGCTGTTCCATGGGAGAAAGATGAGGCTTTCTGCTTCCGTAAAGATTTACAGCCTCAGAAACCGTATGCAGGCTCGCTATGAGTCAGAACTGACTCCATGGCACATAATAACAACAAGAACAACATGGCTTTATAGGATAAGAACTGGACTGCTAACCACAAGGTCAGTGGTTCAAGCCCAGCAATCCACAGGAAAAAGATGGCGTTTTCTGCTCCCTTAAAGATTTACAGCCTTGGAACCCTATACAGGGTGGCTATGAGTAGAAATTGACTCGACTACACTTAACAACACCACAAAGGTAATTGGTGGGAATATGTCTTAGGAAATCATGGGAGAAATACTATAGAAAGGAGGGTGTGTATGGGACGGGTGTATAATTTCTTCCCTATGATGTTTAAAATTGACTTGTGGCTTATCTTCAGCTAGGAAAGTTTAGAACTATCCTATTACTATTCCCATTTTACCTATGAGGAAATCAAATCACAGAAAGGGTCATTTGTATCCTAGGAGTCCTGGTGTGGTGCTATAGGATAAACACTGGATCACAATGTCAGTTTGAACCTCATGGTTGGTGGTTCATACCCATCAGTCACTCCTCGGAGACTATACGGGTTCTCCCGGGTTACCATCACCAGAGGTAGGAAAGTGCCTCCTCACTCAGAGTCACCTGGGTAACGTCAGTCTCAGATTTTGGACATACCTTTTTTTTTTCCTTTTTAAAGTTTTTTAAAAAAAAATTTAAATGAGCTTTTATTTTTGAATACTCTCTAGGAGTAAAGAAATTTGAAAACATTGTACAGAGTTTCCTTTAAAAAAATTTTTTTTTTTACCAACTTCTTAACATCTTCACATAATGATGAAACTCAGAAACCAACAATGGTCAATACAGTCAACTGAAAAATGGCTGCAACTCTACATTGACACGGAACTGCCAGAGGTTTAAGCCAGATTCAGACGAGGACCTGTAATGGGGAATATCATTGCTGACACCAGATGGATATTAGCTGAAAGCAGAGAATACCAAAAAGATGTTTACCTGTGCTTTATTGACTATGCAAAGGCTTTCAACTGTTTGGATCATGGCAAGCTACAGACCACATTGCAGAAAATGAGTAATACAGACACCTAAGTGTGCTCATGAGGAACCTGTACATAGACCAAGAGATAGTCATTTGAACAGAACAAGGAGACACTGAATGGTTTAAAATTAGGAAAGGTGTGCGCCAAGGTTGCATTCTTTCACTATACTTATTCAACCTGTACCCTGAGCAAATAATCTGAGAGTCTGAATTACATGAAGGAGAATGTGGCATCAGTATTGGAGGATGACTCATTAACAACCTGTGATATGCACATGATACAACCTTGCTTGCTGAGAGCAAAGAGGGCTTAAAATACTTACTGATGAAAATGTAAGACTACAGCCTTCAATATGGGTTGCACCTTAATGTAGAGAAAACAAAAATCCTCACCACTGAACCAATAAATAGCATGATAAATGGAGAAAAGACTGAAGTTGTCAAATACTTCATTTTGCTCAGATTGACCATCAACACTCATGGAAGCTGCAATCAAGAAATGAAAAGGCATATTGCACTAGGCATATTTGCCGCACAAGAGCTCTTTAAAGTGTTAAGGAACAAAGATACTAGTTTAAGGACTGAAATGTGCCTGATCCAAGCCATAATATTTTCAATATCCTTATGTGCATGTGAAAGTTGGGCAGTGAATAAGAGAAGAATTGATGCATTTGAGTTACGGGTGTTGAAGAAGAATATTGAAAGTACCATGGAGTTCCAGAACAAAAGAATCTGTGTTGGAAGAAGTGCAGCCAGAATGTTCCTTAGAAATCAGGATGGCCAGACTTCATCTCTCATACTAGCAGGAGAGACCAGTGCCTGGAGAAGGACATCATGCTAGGTAAAGTGAAGGGTCATCGTTAAAGAAGAAAACCCTCAATGAGATGGATTGGCACAGTGGCAGCAGCAATGGGCTCATGCCTAACAGTGATTGTGAGGATGTTGCAGGACTGGCCAGTGGTTCGTTCTGTTGTACATAAGGTCGCTGTGAGTTCAAACAGACTCGACAGCACCTGATTATTCCAATTTCTCTTGTTCTTTTTTCCAGGATCCAATTCAAGATACCACATTGCATTCAGCTCTTTTAATTTTATTTTTTATTTTTACTAATGAGGTTGATACC
>NW_006408599.1:2047190-2077583 GCF_000296735.1 Chrysochloris asiatica | reverse complement strand
TTCCAATGTGTGCACCTTACATTACCCTGACTACCAAGAGTGGGTCAGTAGATATAGCTTGACAAAGCAGAAAAGGATAAAAGAAAGCCTAAATGTGGCTTAGCACTTGAGGGTGAGAAAGTCCAGGTGTTATTCAAAAAAGCGTCCTTTGGGGTAGAGGATTATGTGGCTGACTCGACAGCACGTAACAACAACAACATTTATGGAGAAGTCATTGGACAGGCAGAGATGATGGACATCCCACAAGGAGGTGACGACGGTCACTCAGGGACTGGGCTTCTCTCTCCCTCTCCCTTTAGGTCTCCAATGGTGCGGGCACCATGTCGGTCTCCCTCGTGGCTGATGAGAACCCCTTTGCCCAGGGGGCCCTCAGATCAGAGGACTGCTTCATCTTGGACCATGGCACTGATGGGAAGATCTTTGTCTGGAAAGGTACTGAGATCAGGGGTTCCCAACCAACTTTCAGAACTTGGGTGGTGTATTCATTTCCTAGGGCTTCCCAACAGTGCACCACACACTGGTGGCTTTTAGGACCTGGAATGTAGTGTCTCACAGATCTGGAGGCTAGAAGACTGAATTCAGTGTGTGGGCAGGGCCATGTTCTCACCAAAGACTCTAGGGGAGCCATTCTTGTCTTCTCTCTCAGCTTCTGGTAGCCCTGGCATCCCGTGACTTGCAGCCTAACCCCATCTTCAAAAGACAGTCCTCTCTATGTATCAGCATGCCTTTTCTGTTTTGTAAAGAATCCACTCAAATTGGATTAGTTCCCATCCTACCCCAGTATGACCTCATATGAATATAATTGATAACATTTCAAAGACCCTATGTCCAAGCAAGGTCACAATGGCGGGTATTGGGATTTGGACTTTGTTATCTCCTGGTAGGGGACACAGCTCAATCTGTAGTGTCTTTCAGGCACTCGGCTCAGCAGGGAGGGTAGAGTGTGTGTGTTCAAGGGTCCCTAGTGCAGGGGAGGAGTTCTAAATGGAAAGCAGTGGACTCTCCGCGTGATCTGGGACAATTTGCGTTCCTTCTTTGGATCGCTGATTTCCTGTTTGGGCTAAAACTAGTGTTTCCCAAGTGTGTCATAAGACCAGTTCTCTGAGAGGTTAATTGTTGTCATATAAACAAAAAATTTCTGGTCAAATAAGTTCATGGACAACACTGGGTTAAATAATGTTAAACAGGTTTGTTCCTTGCAGGACATTTCAGAGCCTTTACTTTGTTAATGTAGGGACTATCCAGGAGGATGATCTGGTTTCTGTTTAAGAGGCCATGGAAGTCTTATGGAGTGTTTTGGGGACTGGTTGTTGGATGCTTTTGGAAAATGTTGGCCATTCTCTGAGGATCTTTCTCACCTAATGGCTCTACTGCTAGTCCAGGGAAGAGGTCAGAAAGGGAAGGCTATATCAGGTGGGCAGAGAATGAGAGAGAGCTCATGGCTGTTATTACTGGTACTGGTCCACCCAGGTCCTGGGCCAGCTGTCCATAAGAAGCCTGGGACTGAGGGCTGGCCCTGACTGGCTGAAAGCCCGCTTGGCCCAGGAAGGTGCTCATGGTTGGGACAGTCTCCTCAGGATGGGCAGACAACCCAGGGACAGGAGGGAGGCCTGAATATATAGTGCTTTGGAATTGATGGGAACAGAATCTTAACCCCAGTTTTCCCATTTGTTGCATGGCCTTGGCCAAGTCCCTTAAACTAAGCCCCGATGTTTCCTTATAGATAAAATGGAGGTAGTGTACTCTTTGTCACATAAGGTTGTTGCTACAGCCTATGTGTAGTTCTGAGCACAAGTCCATCCTCATCCTCAGTAAACAGATGCAGCTGTGATTGTGACCATTGTGGTTGTTGCCCTCAGCCAAGACATCTAGCTGGACCCCCCATAACTCTACAACCAGTCAGCTCTGGGGGTGTCTGGCTGGCTTTCACTGTGTGATCTAAGAAGTGGCAGGAGTGAGACTTGATTTTCAACAGTGTGGAAATCTAGGGCCCAGGAGCAGACGTCCCTGGACCATGATCACAGGCCTCTAACCCTCCATCACCCTCTCTCTGCTGCCCATAGGCAGGCAGGCCAACACAGAGGAGAGGAAGGCAGCCCTCAAAACAGCATCTGACTTCATCTCCAAGATGGGTTACCCCAAGCAGACCCAGGTGAGTCTTAAAGGCCAGTTGAAGGATGGGCCGAGTTTGGATGGGGATGGATTGGTGTGGGGATCTAAGGGTGGCCTTTGTCCTCAGGGAGGCTCAAGCTCTGATGCATTCTACTCCTCCCTCTCTCCCTCCCAGGTCTCGATTCTTCCCGAGGGTGGTGAGACCCCATTGTTCAAGCAGTTCTTCAAGAACTGGCGGGACCCAGACCAGACAGACGGCCTAGGCCTGGCCTACCTCTCCAGCCACATTGCCAATGTGGAGCGGGTGCCCTTCGATGCTGCCACCCTGCACACATCCACCTCCATGGCTGCCCAACATGGCATGGATGATGATGGCACAGGCCAGAAACAGGTACCTCCAGGCCTGGTGGGGGAGAGCACGAGGGGGGCGTGGGGGCAGGCGGCCCAAGCCTCACTACTGCTCCCTCCTTAGCACTCTGGCCAGGTGTTACCTCCTGCTTCCCTGAGGGTGTTTCTCTGAGGTGTGAGCCACAGTTTTGGTGGTTGAGGCTCTTTCGTTTTGCTTAATATTTTCAACTCGTCATGGGGAGGATTATTGAATAAACAAAGTAAGTCCAAGCTTACTTCTGCCTACTTAGTAATCTGCAGTGAACAGTTTCACTTGTGTTTCTATCTTTAATAGACGTGGTAAAAACCCATGTGAAAGTATTCACTACAGATTAGTAAATAATCCTTTGGAATTTTCAAATACCAGAGATTCTGAGACTCAATGTCTCTGCAGAACCACTAGGTGGCAGTGCAGTCCCTCGTAACTTTGCCAAACTGTTACCAGAGCTTTCCAATAAGACTGGCGGCAGGGGTCATTCTGAGGTTATCTAGGGATGACCCTGCCTCTGCAAGTTGCCTATCAAATCCAGGTGCTCCAATAAGAATAATGGCAGACACTTCAATAAGAATAATAATTTGAGGGGCCTTCGAAAACTTTGTGGAGAACTGGAAAGACAAGATAATGGGATTTTCCCACGAGCTGTTTGAAGCCCCCTCCTGTATTGCCTTTTGCTAGGCACTGTGCTAGACTTTCATGAACCATCTCATTCAATGCTCATAAAAACCCCTTGAGATGGGTATTCTTATTATCCCCATCTTTCAGATAATGAAACTGAGACTTAGAGAGGTGAAACAAGTTGTCCAAGATCACAAATGTTTAAGGCAGAGGAAGCCTGGTAGGTTCCAGGTCTGGGTGACTCAGACCCTTTGCTCCTTACTCTTACTGCATTACTCACTATGTATGTCCTAGTCCGTGTGATATAAGGATGTGGAGAAGGAGACAAGGGTTTGAATCCCAGCCTGGCCATTTAGTGGCTCTGTGATTTGGGCAAATCATTTAGCTGTATAGCTGTAGTCTGAGCCAGAGCAGAGTGAGGTCATGGATCAAAAGTTTGTCCACGCTGGCCTCAGAGGAGGGGTGAGGGTGCTGGATGGATACTGACCCGGCTTTGCCCTGGCAGATCTGGAGAATTGAAGGGTCCAGCAAAGTGCCTGTGGACCCTGCCACGTATGGGCAGTTCTACGGTGGTGACAGCTACATCATTCTGTACAACTACCGCCATGGCAGCCGCCAGGGACAGATCATCTACAACTGGTGAGGGCCAGGAGCCATCTGGTGTGTGAGGGGGGTAGGGGGGTGAAGGGTGGGACTCACTGGGCCATGAGTCTGGCAACATGGGGAGGGAGGTACAGTGAGGGAGCAGTTCTGAGGGAAGTCTGAAGGTGTGTGGGTCTGAGGTGGGACAGCCACACTCCCGTCCACAGGGCCAGGGCAACACAGTGTTTTCTCTCTCACAACAACTTTAGAATTATTCTTACACAAATGTTACAAGTCCATGGTAGGAGGTGTGGTGACTAGGGAGAAACATATGGATCTCTTCACAATCTAAAATTAAAAAAAAAAAAATTGTTTTCAATTATTTTAAAATAGATGATACATGGTTCAAAAGTTTATACTGAATAAAAAGTTACTTATTGAGAAATTGTTTCCCACTCCTGCCCCATTCTACCTACTCATTAACCCCTATTCCTCCATGGGTGACTCTTTTCAATAGTTTCTTTTATCCTTTTTAGTAATTCTTTATGTAAACATAAGCAAATATGATTATTCCTGGTTTTCTCATGTTCTTACACTATGTATAGTATCCAGTGTCTTGCTTTTTTCATTTAATATACTTCCTGGAGATCCTTTGAGCAAGCACATAGAGAGCTTCCTCATTCTTGTAAACAGCTGCATGAGATGAAGGTTCCAGTTCATGTATGTATGGGCTTATTCCAGGCAGAAACAAAATATGTTTAAACATGTTTTTGCAATCACCCACAGGCAAGTTCTCTCAGCAATACACTTGTCTTTGTCTCATTTGTTGTTGTTGTTAAGTGCTGTCGAGTCGATTCCGACCCATAGTGACCCTGTATAGGGTTTCCAAAGAGCAGCTGGTGAGCTTGAACCACCGACCTTGCAGTTCAAATGACTTTGCAGTCTGATGCATTAGTTCACATCACCACACAAGGACTCCTTAGTCTCATTAGAGTTCCTTTAAAACAAAGGACCGGTCAAAACAGTAGCTTCCAAGGGCATCTGCTGGCCCAGTTAAGTTCAAGACAGAAAGGTCAACTTGGAAGGTTATAGCAGTGTTTTCTGGGGATTCCAAAGGAACAATCTTGACAGATTTTTTTCAGAGAACATATGACCACAGGGGCTTAAAACGAAGAAGTTTTAAGAAAGTTAAAAACTGCATTGATAAAAAAGAAGCCAGTAAAGTTGAACTGAGGAACTTTTTTTTCTAACATGCCAGTCCACTTGCTCACTCTTTGAGGTCAGCAAAGGCTATCCTGTGAGAATTTTGTTGGAAACTTTATCCCATACACCCTAAAGCCCTGATCTTGCCCCTCAGACTTCTTTTTGTTCCCCAAGTGCAAAGAATATTTAAAAGGAAGATGGTTTGGGTCTCTCAATGGTGACAAAACTGCCATTTTTAATGTGGTTTAAATTGCAGAGTGCAGAATTTTTCAGGAAATGGTCAGAGAGATGGAAATAATGCCTTTAAAAGTGTATATATCTAGATGGGAGATATATTGAGAAATAATAACCTTATGTTTAGATATTTTTGCTTAATAAAAGTTTCTATGATTTTATAGCCGTACTTTTTTATGTACCGTCATATTGTGTTACATGGCTATACTGTACTTTATGTAGCAAATTCCATGTTGATACATACTTCAGTTGATTCCAAACTTTTCCTGTTGCAAGATTCTGTGATTAGTAACGTTAAACAAATGCCCTTGAGTGTGTGCAGAAGTATCTGTAAGTTAAGTTCCCAGAAGTGGATTGGTCAAAGAGTAAGTACACTGATCTGTTTCTGATAGATAGTGTCTAATTTCACTTGATAGGGTTTGTAGCATGTTGCATTCCCTGTCCGCCCCCCCCCACACACACACGCACTTGTCTGCCCACAGCCTCATCAGTAGAATGTATTGTTATTGTCAGACTTTTAGATGTTTGTCAGTCTTATGCATAGTTTACTCAATGGTCTTTTGGTATACTTTTCATTTTTATTTTTCTTGTTAAACAGTCGTTAACCTGATTTTGTTGTTGTTGTTGCCTATTAGATTATTGTCCTGTAAACTTCTTATTTGAAATAATTTGAGACTTGCTGAAAATGTCAAAACAGTTTGGAGAGCTTTCCTATACCCATTGCACAATTTTCCTTTGTTAAGATCTTAAGTAACCACAGTACAATGATCAAACCTGGAAATTGACACGGACACAGTCGTCTTTCCTGGTCTGTGGAGTTTATTTGAATGCTCCCAGTTTTCCACTCATGCTCCTTTCCTGGTCTAGTTTGAGTCCAGGTCCACATTGTAGTTAGTCATAATGCCCTCTTAGTCTCCTGCAATCAACTGAAGACAATTCTTCAGGCTTGCCTTTTCGTTCTTGACCTTGACACTTTGGAAGGATGTTGGCAAGTTATTTTGTAGAATGTTTCTCAACTTGAAAGCCTCAGAGATTTAAAAGCAGGTAATACATGAACATGGAACAAAATGCTAAAGAAGGCATTTTTGATATTTGTTGCACCCTCACATTGATTTTTCAGATTGTGTATCTTGTCGTTGTTAAGTGCCATTGAGTTGGTTGTGACTCATAGTGACCCTATGTAGGAGTGGCTGGTGAGTTTGAGCCACCAACCTCTCAGTTATATTGAAGCACCACACCAGATAACATATTGGTTATGGAAAATTGACATGGGGTAAACAGCCAGCATCTCCTAAAGTCCACTACACAGAGCAATCACCACTGACCTTTTGGAGACTATCCCTTCAGAGCTCTCTACCTGGACCCTATGAGGTTACATCCACTTTCTTTTCCCACAAATGGGCACCTGTCATACTGCTGTTCCCTGAACTGCTTTTCTACTCTGGCCACCATTCCTCATCTTGGACTTGAGTCTCAGGGCTATGCAAGATGGGATTGCCCATTCATTCCCCAGTGTGTGTGTATGTGTGTGTGGGGGGGCATTTAGGATAAGTGAATCCATTCTCTATACTCAGATCCATGTAAGAAAAAAAACAATCTGAAAGTGTGGGGTTTTAGCTAGCTTCTTGGCTTTAGCTACTCTAGAGAGAGTCTCTTTCCCTTTCTGTGTTAGGGTTTTATTACCTGTAATGTGGAGATTTAAGAGTTTCTCAGTTCTTGGGAATGAAGAGGCTGAATATCACTTCCTATTTTAGGCAGGGTGCCCAGTCTACTCAGGATGAAGTTGCTGCATCTGCTATTCTGACTGCTCAGCTGGATGAGGAACTTGGAGGTACACCTGTCCAGGTGAGCCTGACTCACTACTGCCTCTCTGAGCCTTGTCTGTTTGTTAGCTGTCTGTCCATCCATCTCTTCATCTGTCCATCCATCCATTCATCCATCTATCCATCCATCCATCCATCCATCCATCTCCCTCCATCTGTCTTTCTATTCATCCACTATCAGGTCATGCAACCTAGGTCTTTCATGTGCCTGACACTGCAGCAGTGAACTCAAGATACTGCCCTGCCTAATAGAATTTATAACCAAGGGGGGCTGTAGTCATTCAGCAAACGTGCCCATACATACATGTCTAGTCACACACTCTTGTATGCAGTGAATGAAAATGAGACTCAGTGACAGAGAGTAGCAGGACAGGCAGAATGCAGGTGTAGTACATAAACCCCAGGTAGCATCCAATTAGGGAACGCTCTAGTGGGAAAGGATCTCTTCATCTAGGGCCTAAAGGATGAGTAGGAGCTGGCCAGACCAAGAATGCGGGAAATCACATTTAAGGCAGAAGGAACTATCTACACAAGGGCCCTTCAGTGGGAGAGAGTGTGGGGCACTGCAGGGAGGGAGAAAGTGCCATGACATGAGTCCACAGAGATACTCAAGAGGCCAGAACACCCAGAGGTCAGATCACAGTGAAGATGTTGACATTTGTTCTGAGAACAGTGTGGAATTTTGTAGTGGTGAGTATGACAGTATTTATGGGTTTAAATAGTCACTCTGGCTGTATAATGTGAAGCCCTGCAGGGCAGCAGAGCTGGGTCATGGATCATAGGAGAAGAAGGCAAGAATTCTGCTTCTTCCATACCACCATTGGAGTAGGATGGATCAAGATTTTGGATTCAGAGTTAGAACCTTGACCTTTGTTTCTGCTAATAGTATCCCTTAAGGGTGGAGGACAGTAAGTGAAATGTTTGATGTCTTACCTCTTTGTATCCCAACAGCCACCTTGTGAGTAGCATTCTTGGGCCTGTTTTACAGAGGAGGAACCTGAGATGTTGAGTCACATCTCTAAGTTCTCACTGGGGAGCTGGAGCTGGGATTTGACCCAGACAGTGGTGGGTCAAGGTGGGAAGGTGAGGGTCTCTGTTTCATTAGCCAGGGCCACAAATCTTGTCTGAACCTAGGTGGGCACACAGCACAGGAGTAGATATAATGTATCCAGGTGTGGATCTTCTTGGCCTTCCTTCCACTACCCGGGGATCCAGGATGGGGTCTCCCCAAGTCTAGAAAGCTTGACTCTGACTCCTCCCCTGGCTTTCATCCCCAGGGCTGACGTCACCATCTCAGAAGAATGTCCACGAACTATTCCTGTACTTACATTTAAGGGAATATTTGAAAACATGGGCTTTCCAGGTTCTTGAACCAGACTCAGGATCATGAAAACAGGTCCCCAGGGGATGGGAAGGACAGACCAGATAGTACTCAAGGGATCTCTGGCAATAGTGCTGTCTTCAGCCTTCCTGGAACTCTTATATCCCTGAGCAGTGTATGTGTCTCATGTCCCAAACCACAGAGAATGTGTGATGGCCTCATATGGGGGATGTGGGAGCCTGAGACACACTGGCCAGGGGTGATGTGGAGCCTAGTACCTCACCAATGAGTAATGCCTTCTCCTCCTTTCTGACTCTACTTCCTGTCTCCATGCAGAGCCGTGTGGTACAAGGCAAGGAGCCTGCCCACCTCATGAGCCTGTTTGGTGGGAAACCCATGATTATCTACAAGGGTGGCACTTCTCGGGATGGCGGGCAGACTGCCCCTGCCAGCACGCGCCTCTTCCAGGTCCGCGCCAGCAGTTCTGGAGCCACCCGAGCCGTTGAGGTAATGTCCAGGCCTGAACCACAGTGAGGGATTGACCTCCCTGAACCTTTAGGGCTTCATGAGCCAATCTCTGTTAGGGTGAGGAAGTTTTGTGTTTTCTTGCCCTACCAGCAGAGCTGTATGTCTTAGACTTCTCCCTGTTTCAAAGATGCTGAGGTCCCCTTGCACACTACCTTCTAGGTAGTTCATTCTAAATCATCTGGAAATGGTTCCTGGTGCCTACCATCATTTTCATGGTGGAATGTGCAGATCATGATCTAATCCTCCAGGATGGTCATTGAAGCTAAGAGGAAAACAAGACTATCACTTCTTTGTTCTGGAATCTCAACTTCTGTTAATGCCATCCAGAATTTTAGAATCCTCTTGGTTAGCCTCAGTACATGGGAGTCACCTTAGAGCTTCAGTGTTCAAAATCTGTGCCCTCTGCTCTGGTGGGGTATTCCTCCAAGGTCCCACCTAAGAGCTAATCCTGCTGCAGGGTCTCCTTGGTCATGCGGAGGGGACTGAGGGCTTTTTATCTGGTTCCTGATTTATTGAGTTCCGTCTCTCTCAGGTGATCCCTAAGGCTGGTGCACTGAACTCCAATGATGCCTTTGTCCTAAAAACCCCCTCAGCCGCCTATCTGTGGGTGGGCACAGGAGCCAGTGAGGCTGAGAAGACAGGTGCTCAGGAGCTGCTCAGGGTTCTGCGGGCCCAGCCTGTGCAGGTGACAGAAGGCAGTGAACCAGGTAGGAGTCAGGGGTGGAAGGCCTGTTGCTTTCTTGGGGCCCCAGCTGTTGTGTTTCCTTCTGCCCTGTGAAGCTCTGTGTTCTTTCCCTCCTTAGTGTCTGCCCCTAGTGGATTAAATTGAGGGCTGTGGTCAGTGAGAAGGTGACCTGAAGTAATTAGAAAAAGGAGAGCTCCATGTGGGGCTGGACAGGCAGGGAAGGCTGTTCTAGGATGCCCGGAAAGACTGTGGGCTGGGGTAGCAGAGGGGTTTAGAATCTCTGTGTTCAGAAGTGCCACAGGCTTGTTGTATCTCCTGAACATAAGGTCCTTAGTCTTTATAGCAGTCCTTAGTCTTCTTGCTGTTAATTTGAGCACATCCCCTCTAGCCTGATGTTTAGCAGAAATGAGGAAGAAATGATCTAGGAGAACCCTGAGTGGTGCAGACATTTAACGAATTTGTTGCTAACTGAAAAGTCATAGGTTTGAGTTCTTGTATAAATACCTCCTTCCAAAAAGTCAGCCATTGAAAGAAACCCCATGGAGCACTATTCTATGTCACACATGCAATCACAGTGTTGGAACTGACCCAGTAGAAGCTTATATGAAGATGGATGTGTTTTACATCTACCAGGTCCAATTTGGTAGCCATCAACATATGTGAAGGGGCCCTGGTGGTGCTGTGGTTAAATATTTGACTGCAAATCGAAAGGTCTGTGGTTCGAACGCAACTGCCACTCTGTAGAGAAAGATGTAGCAATCTGTTTCTGTAAAGATGACAGCTTTGGAAACTAGATGGACCACTTATACTCTGTTTGTAGGGTCATTGACTTATCAGTGACAATAGATTTTAGCCATATATTGCTTTTCAGCACTTGAAATGTGACCAATATAAACCAAGTGATTGAGTCGCTGAATTTTAAAATTAATTTTAATTAATTTACATTTAAATAGCCACATGGTACTAATAGTTATAATCTTGAACCAAACAGATATAGTGGAAAGGATATAGGGGTTGGGTTCAAGCAAGTCTGGCATATCCCGGTTTTACCTCTGAAGTTTGGTTCTGATGCGCTGGAGCAATGGAGTCCAATTTACAAACGTGAAATACACAAAGAAAGGGAAATGCCTTTATTATCAAGAAGCTGGCTCCTGAGACACCAGCAATAAAGAGGGCATGTGTCCCCAGAAATATTCTGTGCAACAATATTTATACATCCAGATGAGCCACAGTCTTATCACTCTGGTATCCTCAACAATTCACAAGGTGATCCGATGCTGTCCTGATAAACATGTCAAAAGGGTTAATTCTTCTGGGGCCTGGTGGTGTGCATGGAGGGGGTGGGGTGGGGTTGTGGGTGTTAATCTTTCAGAAGCCACACAAAGAATGACCAGGCTTCAGGCCTAAGAGAACAATGGGAGAAGGGTGTGTGTGTGTATGTGTGTGTGTGTGTGAGTGAGTGAGAGAGAGAGAGCCGTCTCAGGCATTGTCTTGTTAAATTCTCAAAATGGCTACAGTCATGCATTCCACCCCTCTTTTGAGACTTTGGGCAGCTGTTAACAGGCATTAAGACTCACTGTATTTAAATTGGAAGAAATAGCACTTTCCTGCCATCTACTCAGGACATTGTGTGGTTTGTGGCTGCACAGTATGAGCTAAAACATGGGCACATTGAACACAATATATAACAATGCCCAAAAGAATTAGCAACACAGTAACAAATAAAGCTCTCAGTCAGGAAAAACTGGGGAGCCAAGAGGTGAGCAATGAAATATCTAGTCCAAAAAAAACCTTTTCCCACTTTAACCTTATGTAGTTCTACCCAAACTTGATCCATTTGGTGTTTGAGTAATTTGGAATTGCCAGTCATGTTGAAACACCACATTCTTTTACATTATGAACAGCAGTGATTGTGTCTTAGCAGGAGATGGTAAGCTGGTTTTCTAAAACTGTTTTTTTAATCTGGTCTCACTCTGGCTGATAGATTTTCTGTACCCATGTGGACCAAATGCCTCTGAATTTAGACTCTCCTCGTTTTTCCTCTTGTTTACAGATTTATTGAAAAAACCTTTTGATCACACTTACGTTGGTGTGGTCACTCTTAGGCTGACTGTTCTTTTCAGATGGCAGCTTGTTTTAGGACAAAACTTCACTTCAGTTTCTTTACCGTGCATTACTATAGCATCCAATTTTCAGTGATCCTTTTAGGAAATGTCAGTTTGGAATAAGATCACATTAGAAGATTGTTATGTTCTTAAAGCAGGGGCTAAAGTCCATTCACAATAACTATAAATATTAGTAATAACTCCAATTATTCTTTCATGGTGGCAGATGAATTTCGTGGTATATACTCTGTATGGAGGAGAGAATGACTCTTAAAAAGAAATAGATTATTATTTTGAAAACATGACAATATCTCTAATCCTTAACTATGTAGAGAAGCTAAAATTACAGACTTGTAAAATTTCATATCATGTAGTAATGTGGTGTAAGCACTAGACTGGGAATCACAAGGTTGGCAGTTTGAGCCCACCAGCCACTTCATGAGAGAAAGACGAGGCTTTCTGCTGCCATAAAGATGCACAGCTTCGGAAGTCTTATATAAGGACCACTATGAGTAGAACCACCTCCAAGGCACTTACCAATAACAACAGTTACACAGTAACATTATAGCAACCATATGAAAAGCAATGTATAAAGTCCAATGCTTTTGTCTCTACTCATGTGATCTTGTGATGAGATATCTAGTTCTAATGCATTCACCTACTTCTGACCAGCAGGGTAAAGTTAAGTTTAATAGCCACTGATGTCCCTCTGAGTTGGAGATGAATTGGTCTAGAGCAGATGGAGCTAAAGAGATGCTAACAAAATGCATTAACCAGGTCTAACAGAGCATATTTGTCAGGTGTCTATTAATAATTTTTAACAGAAGTGTTACATTTGTGACTGCTTTCATTACTAAACAAACAGTTGGGATCCTCTTATAGAGAATCTACACTTGGACTATATTCTGTCAGAGGGAATGGCCTTAAAACTACTTCTTGTTACTAAATGCCATTAAGTCAGTTCCAATTCATAGCGACCCTGTTTAGGGTCTCCAAGGAGCAGCTGGTGGGTTTAAACTGACGAAACTCCAGTTCAGTGCTTATCCTACAGCTTCTCAATAGAAAAAGAAATGCAAAGCCAACCAGTCAGTTAAAAAAAAAGTTTTAGACAGAAATAACTGCAAATATAAAAATTAACATTATTTTCTGAAAAACGTTATATATACCACATAACAGTTTTAAAATAATCTCTCTAGTTTAAAAATAACAACTCATAAGCACACATGTGAAAAGAAATTGAGCTCAAAAATAAAAATAGTCCTAATTTAATAATACCATTTGCAGGCAAAAAAAAAATCATATTTTGTGAGTTGCTACTTTGTTGCTGTTGTTCTTGTTGTAATTAAGTGCTGTCCAGTTGGTCCCAAAGGAGCTCTGGTAGCGTAGTGGGTATGAATGGGGCTGTGAACCTCAAGGTCAGCAGTTCGAAACTACCAGCTGTTCCATGGGAGAAAGATGAGGCTTTCTGCTCCCGTAAAGATTTACAGCCTCGGAAACCCTGTACAGGGTCGCTATGAGTCGGAACTGACTCCTCGGCACTTAACAACAACAGTTGGTCCCAAGTCATAGTTGACCCTCTGTAGGTTTCTGAGGAATAACTGGTGAGATCACACCAGCAACCTTTGCTTAGCAATCCAATGCTTATCCTTTCTGTGCCAAACCAGGACTCCTTTAGAAAGGTGTTAATTATATATGAATAATAATTTTTAAAGAGATCTTTTTTTCTATGGAACAGTCTGTAAGTGACCAGGCCATTTAAAAGTAACCTTTTTCTTAGCTAAAACACATCTTCTAATATTTTAATATGTTACTTAGAAAGTTTTTGAATTTGAAGTTGTTAAAAACACATGTACCTTTATTAAAATGAATTCACTTCATCAATTCTTTACAATAGTCAGCCTTTTTTACCTGCAAGCACTCATTTGTCCTTGAATCAAGCCAGGTACAAGAAGCAGTTTTATTTTATTGATTTTTCCCTATAAGCAAGAATTGAGATTTTTTAGATTGCCTTACAAAGATCATTAGCTATGTCCTTCAACATGCTATAAAAACAGAAGCTTAGACGCAACAAACTCAGAATGGAATGAAACAAACATTTTACCTAGCTTAGAATTCAAGTTTATGCCATACTAGGCAACAGACATATGGGAACCCAGATTTTATTCATACATTAATTCTGGTATTATCAACCCAATTGATATTGTGGCCACACAGCATTTTAGGGAAACTTTATTTTGTTTTTCCCCATAGGATTCTATCTAAAAAGTCTCATTTGGGATGCTTGTCTATTATCACTTCATAGCTGGCATTCACACACACACATAAACACACACACACACACACACACAAATAAACTTAGATCAAAGTTACATAAACAGGACTAAACCAGGTCATTCATGAGCTTTGACAATTAAAAAATTTATTAGAGCGTACATTATAGTTGTTTCTATAACAGCATGATGAATCACAATAGAAACCAGAACCAGAATTAAGTTTATCTGTCAGTTTATACTGCAGCAAAACCTGCTTACATAGTCTCTTGAACGTCACTTTTCCTCGAATGCTGGAGCATCTGGAAAGCACTCCTGTAGCCTTTGGTAAACTGCTGTCTGCTCTGTTGTCAGGGTGCCTGACAAATACTTCTAGACACTTGACTTTTATAAACTGGCTAGTCCTAGGAATTGACCCTCAGGTCAATTTAGAGTCTCTGGTGCCCCTGATGTGAAACAAGAAGTGAAATACTCAAGTCCTCCAAATGGAGTTTAGAATGTAATAGAGTTTAGAATGAAAGTCTTGATAGAAAAGCCTCAGAGAGGATAAAAAGAGTCAGAAAAGCATTATAGTAAAAACAAATTTCCTGGGCCAAGTCCTTGGTGCCAGCCTGACCACGTCTCTGGCTGACCCTCCAGATCAGCTCCCCGGCCATTTTACAGGACTATCAACTATCCGTGGACCAGAGTTGGTCTTCTTCTCGGAAATTAGCATTTTTGTCGGACTTTCTTCAGGGGACTTTCACCCATTCTTAGATTGTCTTATGGGCCTTACTACCTGTTCTTCGGAGGGAACCCAAGGCCCCATTTGGTTTTACAGGGGACTTATAATCCTGGAGCTAACAATTGATGCATGTACTTAACTGGTCAGAGATAATCTTTTTCTCTGTTTGCTCCATCACCAGTTCCAGAGAAACAAAAGAGATGCTAACAAAATGCATTAACAGCATATTTGTCAAGGGTGTATTAACAATTTCTGTTGCAGGAGGGGTGCACCATCTCTCCTTCACTGGTGTCACCAGAACCAGGCACCCAGTGATAAGAGTCAGGGTGGGGCTCCACATCTGGGTGCCAAAATTGTTAACTCTGAAGCTTAGAACCAAATGCCCTGATTGAGTCCAATTCACAAACATGTCAGATAAACAAAGAGAAATTTCTTTATTGTTAGGAAGCTGCCTCCCAGGACATTTGCAATAAAAAGGAGTAGTGTCTGCAGGAATATCTTTTGCAAGCAATATTTATATATGCAGGTGGGCCACAATCTTAACACTGTAGCATTCACACCGATTCACAAGGTGTCCTGATAAACATATCAAAAGTTTTAACTGTCCTGGTGCTTGTTTGCCTTGGGATTACTCTTTCAGAAGCCACAGAAAGCGGGACTAAGCGTATGTTACCATTATTAACATTGTTGTTGTTGTTGTTGTTAAGTGCCGTCGAGTCGGTTCCGACCCATAGCGACCCTGTACAGGGTTTCCGAGGGTGTAAATCCTTACGGGAGTAGAAAGCCTCATCTTTCTCCCGCGGAGTGGCTGGTAGTTTCGAACCGCTGACCTTAACGTTTGCAGCCCGATTCGTAACCACTACGCTACCAGAGCTCCTTATTATTAACATTAGACCATTAATATTATAAACAAGGAAAAAAAGGGTGTGTGTATGTGTGGCTGGGGATCTCTCAAGCTGTGCTTGATTACTTTAAGTTCTGAAAATTGCCACATTCATGCTCTTGATGGTTGTACTGCTTGCTAGCTGTATGATCTTGAGCAAGTTGCTTAACTTCTCTGAGCCTCAATCACCTCATTTGTTGACTGGGAATAATTATCCCTGCCCTGTAGTATGGTTGTCAGTCTTAAGCTAGAAGTAGTCCTGGCTGTGTGCCTACAGTCAGGTGTGCCCTCTCTGGTCTGTTTCATCACCTTTAATTCTCTCAGGTCTCTTCTCTGACTCCTGGGGATTTAAGGTGGGGGGTGGGGATTTGGTTGGACTTGAGCAGAGTTTTCCTGGTTTATGATGAGAAATGCAAGGGAGGTGGTGACATCTGCCAGACACTGCCCTGTCCTCCCCTCACAGACAGCTTCTGGGAGGCCCTGGGAGGAAAGGCGGCCTATCGCACATCCCCACGACTGAAGGACAAAAAGATGGATGCCCACCCTCCTCGTCTCTTTGCCTGCTCCAACAAGATTGGGCGTTTTGTGGTGAGACCTCTGCTTTCCTTTTCAGGGGGTAGTTTCCAAGGTGGTGGCAGGAGGTAGGGAAAATAGTTCAGATGGCACAACAAAGAGGAAGGAAGGCAGGTGCCCCCTGCAGGCCAGAATTAGCTTTGCAACATCCTCATTTGGGTGAGAAGTGGGGATAGAGTAGGAACCCAAGGGGAGGGGAGATGTCTTCCTGATGTTCTTGCATTAAGCACGTTTATTCCTCTCCAGATCGAAGAGGTTCCAGGAGAACTCATGCAGGAAGACCTGGCCACTGATGATGTCATGCTCCTGGACACCTGGGACCAGGTAGGTGGAGGACAGAGGTGAAAGCTTTCTGGACCTGAGGAATAGGAACAGCTGGACTTCCAGCTCTAGGATCAGTTGCCAGAAACACTAAAGGGAGGCAGCACAAGCATGGCTGGAAAAGTCTCTTGGCTACTGAACATTCATTCCTAAGTTTACATTTCCATCTGAAAATGGTACCTATCTTGTCTAATCCCAGAAGATGAGATTTAGGCCAAAGCACTTTGTAAATGACTACGTACCATGTGTGCAAATCAATCAGCCTTTTCTCTAGTCCCAGGAATGATGAAAAGTATGCCCACCCACTGTTGGCTTCTACTCTATTCACTTCCCACCAGGATCTTCAACTTGCTCAGTTATATAGGGGCCCCTTTATCATTACTTGACCTTGTCCCTGGAAGGGAGTGTGCACTCTTAACCTTCAGTCTACTGGTGAAGAAAAGTTGGATTTGGCAGCGTCTCAGATGCAGGTATTAACTATATCCTCTGGAGGTTTGGGGATGTTGGGCTCTCGGCCTTGTCTCCTAGGAGGGGAACTCACGTAGTACTTGGCAAAGGAAATGTCATCCATTCATTCCCCTAATATTAGTTGGAGACCTGGTGTGGCACTGGAGGATAAGCACTAGACTGTTAACTGCAAGGTTAGTGCTTCAAGCCCACCAGCAGCTCTTTGGGAACACTATACAGGGTCACTGTGACTCAGAATCTACTCAAAGGCACTTAATAACTACAATATGAATTAAGCACCTGGTTTGTGCCAGGCCTGGTTTTAGGTGATGGAGACAGAGCAGGGCTTACATTCTCGTAGAAGTAAGCCATCAGTAACCTGTTCCTATCAAGTTGACTTCTCCCAGAGTTGTCAGGACTACAGATACTGGTCCCAAAGCATGAAACTCCCCTCTACACTCAGAGCTGCTTCTTGGGATGCCCTGGTGAACAATCAGTGCCAACATGTTTGCAGCTTGAGCCCTGCAGCTGTTGTTAGCGACTGATCCATTTGGCTAATTAATTTGTTTGATCATCTGTTTATTCATCATCAGCAAACCTTAATTAAGTACCACTGTCTTCCAAGCAAAGTGCTAAATGCTAGGAATCGTATGATGAGCAAGACTGACACAATAGCTACCTTGGAGGGGCTTCCAGGTAATAGGCACACATTAATAAGTAAATAAAACAAGAAAGTCTGGCATGAATGTCTGTTGTTGTTAGGTGCTATCGAGTTGGTACGGACTCATAGCGACCCTATGCACAACAGAATGAAACACTGCCCGATCCTGGGCCAACCTCACAATTATTGCCACGCTTGAGGCCCACTGATGCTACCACTTTGCCAATCCATCTCCCTGGGGGTCTTCCTCTTTTTCTCTGACCCTCCACCTTACCAAACATGATCTCCTACTCCAGTGACTGGTCCCTCCTGACAATATGTCCAAAGTATGAGGACCAAGTCTGGCCATCCTGGCCTCCAAGGAGCACTCTGGCTGCACTTCTTCCAACACAGATCTGTTGATTCCTTTGGCAGCCTATGGCACTTTGAATATTCTCCTCTAACACCATAATCAAAAGCATCAATTCTTCTATGGTCTTCCTTATTCACTGTCCAGCTTTCACATGCATATGAGGTTATTGAAAATACCATGGCTTGGGTCAGGTGCAATTTAGTCCTCAAACTGACATCTTTGCTTTTCAACACTTTAAAAAAGTTCTCGTGCAGCAGATTTGCCTAATGCAATACATCTTTGATTTCTTGATTGTTTCTTCCGTGAGTGTTGATAGTTGATCCAAGAAGAATGAAGTCCTTGACAACTTCAATCTTTTCTCCATTGATCAGAATGTTTATTGGTCCAGTGGTGAGGATTTTTGTTTTCTTTACATTGAAATGCAATTCATAGCGAAGGCTGTGCTCTTTGATCTTCATCAGTAAATATTTTAAGTCCTCTTTACTTTCAGCAAGCAAGGTTGTATCATCTGCATATCACAGGTTGTTAATGAGTCTTCTTCCAGTTCTGATGCCACGTTTTTCTTCATATAACCCAGCTTCTCGTGTTATTTGCTCAGCATACAAGTTGAATAAGTATGGTGAAAGAATACAACCCTGTCGCATACCTTTCTTAATTTTAAACCATTCATCACAGATGCTCTCTAAATATGTAAAAATTGATAATACATAAAAATCAGTTTCATAGATTTCTATAATAAAACTTGTAATAAGGCCCAAAATGGTGGTGGTGTTGAGTTCAATTTTAAGACCAATTCTCAGACCCATGTTGATCTACCTACACAGAGATGACACCTAGTGGCCTCTCATTGTACATTATTTGAATTAACAAGTAAGTGAGCAAAAGTTGGCCCTTAATGGTTTGAACAAACAAATACCTTTATAATGTTGATTCAGTAATTCTTAGAGTGAATCTCAAACTCAGTGCCGTGACATTGGTAATGTCTGTGAGTGAAGCAGGTTGGGATGGGGAAAAATGAAGGAGTAGTGTGGCCTCAGGAAAACTGAAACTGCTCATCTAAACAGGCAGCTAATTCTCAGGGTCATCCAAGTAAGGATGAAGGCCCCGGGTTGCCGGACCCTTCTGTTTCATCAAGAAATGTTGAAAATGAGAAATTCTTATGTAGTCGGTTGTTAACTCAGTTTGTTTAAAATTGCAAGCCAACATTGGCTTGTGAGTGAGCAAACAAAACTTGTTTGTAGGTCGTCAGTTTGCAGTTTGTTCTAACTGATCCCAGATATCTTCTGGATGAGGGCTTCATCCAGTCAAGCACTTGGATCCCACCATTCTCCTTCCAGCAGCAAATTGGGTCCCTTCACCTCATGCACCTTTTCTTTGTTTCTCATCTCACCTCAAGGTCTTTGTCTGGGTTGGAAAGGATTCTCAAGAAGAGGAAAAGACAGAAGCCTTGACATCTGGTGAGGCCCTGAGTCTGTCGGTGGGTCTGTTTCACGCCATGTGGTTGGAGCCACTTCCTGTAAAGTGCTGGGAGTCACATCTATGGGTTGGGAACTTCTGATGTATAGAAAGTCCCTCATAAGGCTGCCTGGGGTGATGCAAAGAACAATTTGGATCCTTCAGAAAGCTGCAGGGCATAACAGGGAAGGGTTCAGCAGCCTGGAGTTCAGATGTTGGAATTCAGATCCCTGCTAACTGAATAGATCTGCTGTGGGAGCAGAGACCCCCAAACAGTAAGAGAAAAATGACATATTTAAACTGGGTAAGAGCTATGAAAAGAGCGAACTTAAGCTGTGATCCCTGTCCCTTCCTGGGCTTGGTGGTGGAAGACTCCTAAGTGGCATTGACAGTGAGGGTGTCCAGTCCAGGGGTGTGGCAGCTAATAGGAACATTAGGAACAAACACTACATTTGGGAACCCCTGCCCTCTACCTGGTGAGGGGGACACTAAGAAACCTTGGGGTTTCCTTTCCTTCTCGTTTGTCTGCAGCCAAGCGGTATATCGAGACGGACCCAGCTAATCGGGATAGGCGGACTCCCATCACGGTCGTGAAGCAAGGCTTTGAGCCTCCCTCCTTTGTGGGCTGGTTCCTCGGCTGGGATGACAACTACTGGTCTGTGGACCCCTTGGACAGGGCCATTGCTGAGTTGGGAGCCTGAGGAAGCGCAGGACCAACCACTTCACTGGTCAGTGCCTTTTAGAACTGTCCATTCCTCAAAGAGATCCTACAGCAGGCAGGGCAACTCAAATGTGTGTGTTTGTTTTTTTACACTAGCCAAAAACAGCCCTGCAAAAATTCAGGGTCCTAGCATATTGTCATAAATATCTGTACTTTGGAGATTTAACTCATTAAAAACTTTTGAATTGTGTTACCGAGTCTGCCTTAATGATTTCTTCACTCAAATACCTCTACTCACCTATTGGTAATAAGTCACTTGTACTCTACCAGACTATGCCCCTGATAATTCTGAGAATAACCAGAAATGCTTTGTATGGCCTGTGAAGCTATAAATCAGCTACATTAACCCTGTGTTTTAATCTTGGTCCACAAGAAACAAATGCCAAGTTACGATGAAATCAGGGCTTCGAACCATTCTTCCCAATTCAGTCACATCTGTTTAAGCAAACCTGGGACAGACTGGAATTCATGAAGCATGGGTGCCCTTGAATGATAACCAGAACATGAAAAATTACTAGTCGAAGTCCTGGAATGGGTGACTCGTAAGAGGTGTATTGAGTCCTTTGTTGTTGTTGTTGTTGTTAAGTACTGTGGAGTCGGTTCTGACTAATAGCAACCCTGTGCAAGGTTTCTGAGGCTATAAATCTTTATGGGAGCAGAAAGCCTTATCTTTCTCCCATGGAACAGCTGGTAGTTTTGAACTGCTGACCTTGCAGTTAGCGGTCTGATTCGTAACTATTACGCTACCAGAGCTCCTTAATGCAGGAGACTGGGTTATGGTGAGGACCATGCAGAGCAACACACATTCAAAGCAGTAAGGTCAGCTGCCACGTTTGAACAGGGCACCACGTGCTCTTCAAGAGATTTGGTTGCTATAGGACACACAGTCTGCTCTTGTTTACTAAAACAGAGATTGTTTTTTTAGGTGTGGGTCAGCCTATAATTTCCCTCTTCATTCTGGTTATTATTCCAGGCACTCACATTGTACAAATCTAGTCCATCTGATTCATCAGCCATAACTGCACTGGGAAGACCTAATTAAAACTCCTGGATGAAATGTGTTGTTGTTGTTGTAAAATGCCATTAAGTTGGTTCCGATCCATGGTGACCCTGTATACAGTTTCTGAGGAGCGACTGGTGAGCTTTATCTGCAGATCTTATGGTTTGAATCAACTTGCAGTCCAGCACATTAACCCACAGCACCACACCAGGATTCTTAATAGGGAAAATGCTTGTGTGAATGGAGATCCTGACCCCATGTGAAGGAGAGAAAGGAATTGCACTAGACAGTGTTACAATCTAGAAATGTTCAGAAAGTTGTCAGGTAGTCTTTGAGCCAAAACCAAAGTGTTCTTGAGCAAAAGTCAAAGTCTGATAACAAAGGAGCAGGTGTGTTCCCCAGCTGTAGTCAGTCATCAGTGGGTGTGACCTTGGAGCACAGGTGGGATGGATTTCAGAGCAGCAGCTGAGGACCTGCTTACATTCTCTGTTTAGAAAGTAGCTTCCGCACCCACTCATATCTGCCTAGACTTTCCTCTCTTCCTCTGGTTCCCATGAGTTCATATCTGTTTCTCCAAAGCTAAGTGGCTAAAGTTTCCCCTGCTGTCATTGTCTTCTCTCCAAGTTTACAACTTTGAACAGGCACTTCCTCTCTGCTCCCCTTAGTCGCTTGGACTCTGAATCCCTGATCATTCCCAAGCGTTGCCAAGTCCTTGTTAGACATTTCCATAGATTTCTGTTTCTATACATTTATATATACTGTTTTTGTTGTTTTTTAAATGTCGTTAACTTGGTTTGGATTTAAAGTGATACTGTAAAGATTTCCAAGGAGCAGCTGGTGAGTTTGAACTGATGATCTTATAGTTCAAACTGACCTTGAGTCCAGTGTTTATCCTGCAGTGTCACACCAGGATGCTCCAAATCATTTCAAGGAACCTTCTAGGAGTTGGGCCATATTCCCTTGCCTCTATCCTTCTGGTCTCTTCTCACCTGGTTCTCCCCATTTTGTTCCATGCCACCCAGCCCTGAGTCTCTCCCAAGTCATGGAGTGAAAGCTCCCATGCAAATGACTGTATAGGAGGACAAAAGTCAGCCATGATGATTTATATTGTGGGAACGGATTATGTGTGTGTGTGTGTTTACAGTACTGTTTCCAAAGCTGCCGATCACCTCAGTTACCCAGGAAGCTCTTTAAAGTACACATTTCCAGAGTCCCTATCTGCAGAGATTTCGACTCATTCCACATATCATACAGGTTGGTGGAAAAGGAATTTTCCAGGTGAACAGTGCTGTAAGATGTGCATTCATGGTAGGCAGAGGGAGCAGCAAGGCAGAAGGCAGGAGGTATGAGGGAGAAGACTATGCTCCACAACTGACATCGGCCCAGGGTGGCTGGAGCAGAGGGAGGGGAGTGCAGGGCCTGGACTGTGAGAGGTAAGCATGGTCGTTTCATGAAGGGCCGGCCTTGAATGTCATACTAAGGAGTTAGACTTAATCCTCTAATGTTTGACCTTCTTGACCTCAAAAGACTGCTTTCATAAGCAAAGCAATCAGCTTGAAAAATACAGAGACCTGAAATATAAGTAGCATTTACCAAACATAGCTTCTAGGGCCTTGCTAGAAGAGGTCTAGTCAAAGCAAGTTCACATCCCAGAAGCCAGTGGGAGGTTGAATTGCAGGTGGGCCTGCTGATGAGGTCTCCATAAGACTCTGCAGTGCCCCCACCCCCCAAAAAAGAAAGAAATTGCATGGAGCAACTGAGTTACTGATTTCTTGTTTTTCTCTAAAAGGCAAAATAGTTAATCAGGAACATTTTAACCACATATTTTCTTTTAGAAAGACATTGGTTGAACTTCATTACCTCCTGGAATGGAGAAGTCATTATAAAATGTTAGAACACATACCGAAGAGGTTAGCCAGGACTTGGACCCTGTGTCTGATCATGCACAGTTGCATTCAGTTTAAAAAATGTTTATTGTGTACTCAGGTCATGTCAAGCAGGATGAAAGTATTGGAGACATAACACTTTTAAAAGATGATCCTAAACCTCAGTTTCCCCACTTGCAAAATGACAATTGTATCTAGCAGGAAGTAGCAAAACATAATGGTTAAAAGCAGGATTAGCAGCTATTTTTCATAATAGCTAAGAATTGAAAGCAACCAAGGTGTCCTTAAATAGGTGAATGGATAAACAAACTGTGGTGGTGGTGGTGGTGTGCCGTGGAGTCGATTTCGACTCATAGCTACCCTGCACAGGGTTTCCGAGGATGTAAATCTTCACCAGAGCAGAAAGCCTTATCTTTCTCCCGTGGAACTGCTGGTAGTTTCAAACTTCTGACCATAAAGTTAGCAGCCCAACTCATAACCACTATGCTACCAGAGCTAGCTCCTTAAACTGTAGTACATTCAAATAATGGAATGCTGTTATTGATGTTAAGTGCCATGGAGTCAGTTTTGAATCATAGTGACCCTGTATAGGGTTTCCAAGGCTTTAAATCTTACTGGCAGCAGAAAGTCTCTTCTTTCTCCCATTGAGTGAATTCAAACTGCTGACCTTGTGATTAGCAGCCTAACAGTAACTCATGACACCAGGGCTCATGCCATATATAACTCTGAGAAAACTATTATTATCAATCTGAACAGTATATATCATTTATTTCTCTGAAATTACTCCTGCTGAATCTGCAACACGTCTGTTTCCAGTAAACTGAAGTAGGAATGGAGCTGGAAGAACCTTTGGTTTTCTTATGCAAACCTGGAAGGCAGGACTAAAGTAATGTCAGGAAGACTGCCAGCAAGGACTGTGCAGCCCTTCACTCCATGGGTCAGGCCACCTCACTGTCCCAGGAGGAGGAGAAGAGAGTGTGTACTGCTGAGTGGTCAACATCAAGAGCAGAGGACGAGGGTGGGGGTGTTGTGACCCTAAGGAGTTGCCTCTTTTCCAAAGACCAAGTTCAGCTCCAAGGTTATAGAGCTCATCTCTGAATTTGGCAGTGAGGGGTCAATTTCCATCTCATATCCAAGTCACAAATCTCCAGGTGTCAAACCGCTCAGCCCAGCTGATTTTTACCAGAATTTTGTAGAGAAGATTCCCAACTATCATATGGCGTCTAAGTTTTTAAGAGATTTCTAAAACCTCAGCTCTGCTCATGGTTTCCATCTCCTTTCTCACTTTTTGTAGTCACTCTTCTGACTACAGGTGGAATGAATAGGGTGAGGTTTTATTAGAAAGGTGGCTCCTTCAGGCAAATTCTGCCTCATCTGAGCCTCCAGCTGCTGCAGATGTGATCAGCATCACAATAAGAGACATCATTGTTGTTGTTGTTGTTATGTGCCATGGAGTCAGAACCGACTCATAGCGACCCTGTACAGGGTTTCCGAGGGTGTAAATCTTTACGGGAGTAGAAAGCCTCATTTTTATCCCGCGGAGCAGCTGGTAGTTTCGAACTGCTGACCTTGCGGTTCACAGCCCGAGTCGTAACCACTACGCTACCAGAGCTCCTAAGAGACGTCATTAGTGATCCCCAAATAATCCAGGGACTTCCCCATGGACTGGGGAATACAAACAACTGGGAATGGAAATGAAATGAAAAGGGTCTAAAGTCCCTTGTACAGTGTCTGGCACTCTATGTCCTGGTTCTCTTTGCCTTCTCCTTAGTTCCCTCTTTGAAATTAGAGGGGGGGAAAAATCTAGATTTTCTAGCCCAGTGGTTTGTAAGTTTTGGAGCTTGCTTGGTGTGGTGGTCAGTGTAGCCTCTAAAATTGTGTGCACGCCACTATATTAAATTATCAAAGACAAAGTTCTGTCACTTTCAAAACATTCTCAAAAGGTCTGAAATCAAAACAGTGGAGTACAACCTCCTCATTTTACAGGCCAGGAAAAGTGAAGGGCAGAAAGGGAGGAAAACTTATCTGAGGTCAAATTTCAAGTTCAACAGGAAACTTCTTGTTAGGTGCTATGGTGTTAGCTCTGACTCATAGTGACCTTATGCACAACAGAACAAAACATTGCACCATCCTTACAACTGTTAAGCTTGACCGCATTGCTGCTGTCATTATGCCAATCCATCTCATTAGGGGTCTTACACTTTTTCACAAACTTTCCACTTTACCTAGCATGATGTTCTTGACCAGGGACTGGTCCCTCCTGATGCTATTTCCAGAGTATGAGAGACAAAGTCTTGTCATCCTAAGTTCTTAGGAGCATCCTGGCTGTGTTGCTGTTGTTCTTAAGTGCCGTCAACTCGATTCCAACCCAAAGCAACCCTGTATAGGGTTTCCAAGGAGCAGCTGGTGAGCTTGAACCACCGACCTTGCAGTTCAAACGAACAATGACTTTGCAGTCAGACACATTAGCGCACAGTGCCACATCAGGACTCCATTCTGGCTGTACTGCTTCTAAAATACATGTTCTTCTAGCAGTCCATGGTACTTTTAATATTGTTTAATATTCTTCTCCAGTACCATAACTCAAGTATATCCAAGAGGATTATTCTGCAGAGCACACATGAGGTAGCTGTCGGGCATTTAGAGAGCTCTTCAATAGGGAAACAAGTTTTTGAAGTGCAATTATAGACAGAATTGGAAGTTTATTGATTTATGAGCTATATTGTGATCCTTTTTTATCCTCAGGCTAGTGTGATCCAGGGTAAAAAAATTCAGTGTCTAATCAAGAACAGAGAATCAAGAACAGTGTCTAATCAAGAAAGCCTCCTTATCAGGCAAAAGAAAGCCAAGGGATAGAGTGATGTGTTGTTGCTATTGCTGTAAGGTGTGGTGGAGAGAATTTTCAACTCACATGACAGAGCAAAACTGCCCCATAGGGTTTTCTAGGCTGTAATTTTTGTGGAGTCCTGGTGTGGCGCTGCAGGTTAATGCACTGGACTGCAAGGTTGGCTTGAAGTACCAGGTGGGCAGATCAAGCTCACCAGCTCTACAGCACTTAACAACCCCACCACCATAAAGTTAACAATGGTGCCAGAGGGGAGCATATGCCTCAGTACAATCCATCATGTTGTTAGGTGCCATCGAGTTGGTTCTGACTCATTATGTCCCTGTATAGGATTTCCAAGGATTGGCTGGTGTGCTTGAACCGCCAATCTTGCAGTTCAAACTGACTTTGCAGTCAAGCGCATTAACCCACAGTGCCGCATAGAACTCCTATTTTAAAGAATCACAGACTAATGTGGTTTCAAACACCCCATTTACTCTCTTCACTTGTATTGAATTTCAGCTTAGATAATATGGCTCACAGCTAAAATTTAGGACCCGCTGTGATGAGGATGCAAAGTTCTACTAGTCAAATGAGCTTTGACAGTTTTGAAAAGGTTGTGATATACACGTAAAATGATTAGTGGAGCAGTGGAGGCAACCAGCATGATAACAGCTGGTGAGATATTATCTCTTTTTTTTTTAAGAGATAATATATCATTGTCTTTTTAAAGTTTGTATGTGAACTGAATGAAAGTTTACAGCTCATATTAACAGTTTTACATTCAATAAAACATATCTTATTTCATTGCAATGATTACAATTCCCTCCATGTACCATTCCACCACTTGTCTGTCAGTCTGTCATACTGTGGTGGCTTGTGAGTTGCTGAGATTCTGGAAGCTATGCCATGGGTATTTTCAATACCAGCAGGGTCACTCACTGTGGACAGTTTTCAGCTGGGCTTCCAGATGAAGACAGACTAGGAAGAAGGAGAGACTATTTCTGAAATATTTTGTCACTGAAAACCTTATGAATAGCAGTGGCACACTGTCAGCACCAGATTATTGAATACTGAAACATGATGAAGAGCACCAGAATATTGTCAGATATAATGCCAGAAGATGATCCCCTCAGGTTGGAAGGCACTCAAAATGCGACTGGAAAAGACCTGCCTCCTTAAAGTAGAGTTGACCGTGATGATGCAAATGGAGTAAATCCTACAGGCGGGCCCTTCATTTGCTGATGGGCCGCAGCCTCAGAATGAAGAGAAACAGCTGTTAATATCCATTAGTAATTGGAACATGGAATGAACAAAGTATGAATCTAGGAAAATTGGGAATTGTCAAAAATGAAATCAAATGCACAAACATTGATATTCTAGGCATTAGTGAGCTGTGGCACTGTGGCACTGTGGCAACAGCAATGGGCTTAAACACAGCAATGATTTTGAGGTTGACACAGAACCAGTCAGTGTTTCGTTTTGTTGTGCATAGAGTTACTATAAGTCAGTTCTGACTCGATGGCACCTAACAACAACAAAAACTATCATTTTCCTGAATTCTTTCTCTGGTAGTTGCAGTGCCTCTTCTTCCTTGAAAAGATTTTCTGGCTCTTTCTTTTAGTTGTTTGCTCTAGTCTGTGTTGTTTCTGTATGTGAACAGAATTTTCTGCTGCTTTTTAGACATTATGGTGTTGTAATACTTGTATTAAGTTGACGAATGTATATTGGTGTGTTCTTAGTCATGTAACAATTGCCTCTTGGTAGGTGTGATCAGGAGATAAGCTTCACTGTTCGTACTGTTCAGCTCAGAGTAATTTCAACAGATGTTGGTTGTCATTGATGCTCTTATGTTTAGCAGCTGGTATTGGATCTTGCCCATCTGGTGGGGTGTAGAGGTTACATCTGTGATAGGGCTGTGTGGCTGCAATTGCTGTATTCTGTTGTGCGATACAAGAAGAAAAAAACCCTAGAAACAAAGAAACAAAAAACAGCCCTTACAGTGGGAGAAAAAATATGCAAAACTGAAAGTCAGTGGCTTTTTCTCCACCAATAGATGGTGTGCTCTGCTACCTACTGGTCTCTTGTCTTCACAGCCTGATATTATGTGTCCAATATATTGTGAATTCTTGATTATTTAATGAATTAAATGTTAACTAGGGCATTTTACAGTGTACAATAGTTAATAGCGTGCAGTCAGAAAAATATAATGGTTTTCTGTAGATATTAAAGAGTCGTGTGATGCTGTGGGTTAATGTGCTGGACTGCAAAGTTGGTTTGAACTGCAAGGTTGGTGGTTCAAGCTCACCAGCCGCTCCTTGGAAACCCTATACAGGGTCGCTATGGGTCGGAACCAACTCGATGGCACTCAACAACAATATTAATTCTTATGCTTCCAAATGTGTTTACAAACAATTGCTTGTAGAAATCTAAAAACCTTTGTTTTAAAAAATCAAAACCTGATACATGAAAATAGGAAAGAGTGAGAAACAAGTGCTTTTGGGACAAAATATTTAGCTGATGTGAAAGACATACCCCAGAAAAATCATTTATTAAAAAAAGTTTAGAAGTAAAATATAAAGAAACATATATGTATTATTTTCTAAAGGACCTGTATAACAGTATGTTAGAAGACAAGAAGACGTTTGAAGGGATAGAGTAAATTTTTTGTTGAGTCTTAACCAGAAAATGCCTACCCTTAAGTGAGGATTATTCTGAAACATAATTTCAGTTTAAAAAGTAAATAGACATTTAGGACATTTCTGTCAATTAAGGTTTCATGGAAGTAAGGCACATATGGTTTAGAGAAGCTTTTAGTAGAAGGTGATTGCTTTCTGCAAAGCATCTATGCAGCCTGGGGGCATCAAGTGGTGTTTATAACCTCTGTTCCTACCATTGGCCTGGATGCTGGTAGAGGGCGCAGAATGGCTCAATGGAAGCCAGAAGAAAAGGGATTTGATCTACCACTTAAGGATCTACAAATGAGAATTTTTCAATATTTTAAAGAGTAAGAGATGTCTTATATAAGCCATCATGCGATTTCTCTCTCAGTATGCTTTACAAGCTAAAAATTCTTTCATCTGTTTTTATGATCACTAGTAATAGGAGCTCTGGTAGCGTAGTGGTTACGAATTGGACTGCGAATCGCAAGGTCAGCAGTTCGAAACTACCAGCAGTTCCGCGCGAGAAAGATGAGGCGGTCTGCTCCCGTAAAGATTTACAGCCTCGGAAACCCTGTACAGGGTCGCTATGAGTTGGACCCGTCTCCAGGGCACATAACAACAACAATGCATTCTAAAACAGCCTGCTCAACATCTGTAAAAAGGAAAGGGAGGGAGAAAGTCCAAGTTTCCCTGCCCTCCTCTCTCTTCTGGGTTAAAGGCAAATTTGGTCCCCTATTTCATCCTTTGCAGGGGAAAGCTCATCTCTGCCTTGGCCTCTGCTGTGGTTCAGTGTTTTGCCCCCACGATGCCTTGCAGCATATCTATGGGCAGAGGGAAGACAATGGTTGAGTTTTTCTCAGCAGCAATGGTGGTCAGTGTTTGAAGGTACCGGAGCTGAAGGGCTGCCGGAGATTCAGTGATGACTATAGAAGCTTCTTTCAGAGCTCTGGATGCATTCATTTCTCCCTCAGCAGCAATGACCTATGGGACAGTGGAAAAGAGAAGTGAAATTGGAGAAAGTCGCATGGTGCTGATGCAGTGCAGCAGTCTTTAAACGGGAGTATGTACACGTTAGTTGGTCCTCAGTTTCCTTCTGTTCTTTTTCGTACATTTGGTTTGTCTGTATATGTGCCTGAAGTCTAAACATCCTCTTTTTCTATGGCCCTTCTCCCACATGCTATGGTACCCAACAAAAGAGAATTCAAAATAGGTGCTGAGGAAGTGAATGAAACTAACCACTGGACACACATCCTTTTGAAGTCAGTTCTTTGAAAGAAATGTGTTGTTGTTAAGTACTGTGGAGTTGGTTCCGACTCATAGTGACCCTGCACAGGGTTTCTTAGGCTGTAAATATTTGTGGGAGCAGAAAGTCTCATCTTCCTCCCGCAGAACTGCTGGTAGTTTTGAACTGCCGACCTTTAGGTTAGCAGCCCAATTTGTAACCACTATGCTAAGGTAAGAGGACCTTATTGAACTGAAAGCTGACAGACAGTTAAAACTACTTGCTGATGAAGGATCACTATATTATTTATTAGCACATAAATTTAGAGTGTTAAGAATTACTTAATATTACTTTAACCCAAAGTTCCTTTTCCATCTACTATTTATGGAGATAAGGTTTCTTAGTTCTTATTTTGAAAAAGTGAAAGACAAGAATTAGATTTTGAATCCTGTCTCATTCTAGCAATCCTACTACATGATTTAATTCTTCATTCATTTCATTGAGAAGCCTTAAAAAAAACAAAAAACCTTTTATAGTGAATTAAGTAAATGCTTATAGACAAGATTGTCAGCTTTACATTCAACAAATCCTACATTTTGTTTCATCTCCACATATACAATCCCCTCCATGCAACAACAGTTATCCTGCTTCCTCCCTGTAGGTCCTGTTCGCATTCCACCCACCTTCACATCCCTTCTTAACTTTGTACTTAAGAAAACGTTGCCCTTTTGATTTTGGATGATTGACCTTTCTGTGGTGAGTGTGCCTTGTTAGTGTTTTTGTTCTTCTGGTAGC
>NW_006408599.1:2043034-2046578 GCF_000296735.1 Chrysochloris asiatica | reverse complement strand
TGTAAACAAAACAAAAACCTATTGCCAGTGAGTTGGTTCCTACTTATACTGACTTTAGAGACAAGAGCAGATCTGCCCCCATGGTACTCCCAAGGTTGAAATCTTTGTCACAGATGCAGACAGCCACATTTCGCCCCCATGGAGCAGCAGGTAGGTTTGAACCATGACCTTTCCGTTAGCAGTTGATACTTAACCATTGCACTACCAGGGGTTTTCTTTGTACTCATAGGAAATGAAAATGAATTTTAATTCATAATAAATGTCTCACATTAGGGCAATAAAGTAATTCATAACAAAATAGATGGCATTTCTGTTATAAAAGACCTAGTTCATGTATTTTAAAATAGATGATTTTAAATAATTGTTATTTTGATTTCACTGGATATATTTAAAAGACTGATGTTAATAGTTTTATCTAAAAATTTAATATGTATGAACTCACCCCCAAGACTCAACTTTCAACCAAACAATACACAGGCCTATAGGTGTACAAGAATACCAGGAAGGTACTGATTCCTTAGAACAACCAACCATGCAAAATCAAAGAGGCAGCATTTGCCTGGGATCAACCTCAGAAGGCAGGAATGATTAGGGGAGAAGGATGAATGAAAGTGATGAACACAGGAAGGAAGTGGGAAGACTGCTGTTACCCTGTGGGAACAGCTATGTCATGAAGCAAAATGTGTAAAATTAATTTTTGAATGGAAACTAATTTGCTTGGTAAAGTTTCACTCAAATCACAATAAAACATTTAAAAAGAGATCCTTAAAAAGAAATCAATATAATATGCCAGGAATTATATACTTTGCAAGTATATAAATTCATGATAAAAAATTTACATGTTAACTTTTTATACATTCTTCTATGGGTTTACATGGGCGAAAAAAAAAAAAAGTCTGAAGATCACTAGAGTGGTAGAGAAACAGGCTCAGAGATATTAAATTCTTTGGGAATATTGAGCTAGTGTTAGATTTGAAGTTTGAATTTAAGATCTTGTCATTTCAAAACCTCTCCTCTCTGCCAATCTAATGTGGTTGTTAATGAGTGCCACTGAGCTGGTTCCAACTCATGGTGAACCTGTTTAGGGTTTCTGAGGAGTGGCAACCTTGCGGTTCAAAATTGACCTTGAGGTCCAGTGCTTATCCTACAGCACCACACCAGGACTCCTGAGAGCTATGTTGTTGTTATGAAGTGCCGTTGAGTTGATCCCGACCCGTAGTGACCCTGTATAGGGTTTCCAAGGAGCAGCTGGTGAGCTTGAACCACTGACCTTGCAGTTCAAACGACTTTGCAGTCTGACGCATTAGCCCACAGTGCCACACCAGGACTCTAGGCACTGCTTTTTTCCATGTCAACCAATTAGGCACTTTTTTATCTGGTCAATGACCAACAACACAGATAGTTCATCTCTCCCTACTAATCAATACATAATCTCTTGACTGGGAAGCCATACCCGCCAGCTGGGCACATGTTTTCTTACCAGAAAAGCTTCTCTGAACCAGCTGCCAAAGAGGTGAAAACACCACCACTGGCTTTGTCTAAATATAGGCCAAGTAAGTCTAGTCCATTGATAGAATCTTAGAAAGCAAAGCAAGCTATTTGTGGGTGTGCAGAGATTTTGCCAAATGTCCAGAAATCACATGTCAATCAGCACTGCTTGTGTTTACAGACCTTCATCTTTAATCAGGTCTTTTCATGTATGTGAGACTGTATTCACATCAGCCCCTCTTCTTCTGCAGACTGTATGCTCTGGTCAGAGAGAAGAGCAGAGAAAGATGAGCTTTTGCTTTTTTTTTTTTTTGCACTATGCCCTCTCAGTGAATGGAAGACTAGGTCTAGAACTATGAATCTGAAAGCATGTGGTTATGTGCTATGAAGTCGGTTCTGACTCACAGAGACCATGCATAGGGTGTCTGAGGCTGTAAATCTTTATGGAAATGGAAAGCCTCGTATTTCTTCTGTGGTTAGCAGCCCAACTCATAACCCACTAGTGTACCAGAACTCCTTCTGAATGGGAGGAGAAAGCCTCATCTTTCTCTCGTATTCTGAGAAGCAAACCTAATTTTTTTTCTTTTACTAGTTTTCAGTTTTGTTCTACATTTTTTTCCACTCCATCTGGGCCCTTCTAATGTGATCCCTTTCAGAGCACTTGGTCGTGGTAGATATGGACCATCTAGTTCTCCTTGTTTCAGAATTGTGGAGACTGATGTTCACGTTCTATTAGTCTATTGCAAGCATCTTCAAGTTTTATTTTTCTTCTTTCTTCTGCATAGGGAGAGAAAATAGTTGCACCTTAGATGACTGATCATGTGCTTTTAAGATCTAAATTGCTACTCACCAAAGTAGAATGTAGAACATTGTCTTTGCAGACTATGTGTGCCAACAGACATGGTTTCCCCTGAGGGTATGGTCCTGAACCCCAAGGCCCATAAACTCATTGCCTTAAGATGTTTAATAACTTAAACATTAAGAAGTTTTCATTATTTTATTCTATGTTTGTCCTAGTGTGGTGCTGTAAGACAAGCACTGGACTGCTGTCTAAAAGGTTGGTGGTTCAGACTCACCAGCCAATCCTTGGAAATCACCAGAAACATCTCGGAATTTACTTACCCTCTCTTACCAACAACATGCTTCACCACACTTATAGATGTGTTTGCAGAAACAGTAAATACACATGTACAAATATCCTCTGTCAAATCCTTATATGAACTGAAAGCCTTCTTTTGTGAACAAAAACAAGACAAGGATGCCCTTTGTCAACACTTCTAATCATTATTGTGTTGGAAATCTTAGCCAGAGCTATACAGCAAGATAGGGAAATTAAAGGCATTCAAATTGACAAAGAGGAAGTAAAATTCTTATCTATTTGGAGATGATATGATACTAACATAGAAAACCCCAAAGACTCAGTAGAAAAGCCACTAGACCTCACTGGAAGATTCAGAAACGTGGAAGGTTGTAAGATTAACATACAAAAATCAGTTGGATTCCTCTACACTAATAATGGCAGCACTGAAAAGGACGTTAGGAAAGCAATACCATTTACATTAGCCGCCCAAAGGATGAAATATCTAGGAATAAATGTAATCAGAGAAACAAAGGTCCTATACAAAGAAAGCTACAAAACACTACTACAAGAAACCAAAAGAGACTTACAAAAATAGAAGAATATACCATGCTCCTGGGTTGGAAAACTTAACATTGTGAAAATATCAATACTGCCCAAAGCAATCTACACATATAAAGCAATCCTGATGCAGATTCCAATGACATTCTTCAAAGAGATGGAAAAAAACCATTACAAACTTTATATGGAAAGGAAAGTGACCCAGGATGAGCAAAACACTGCTTAAGAAGAATAAAGTTGGAAGCTTCTCATTCCCTGATTTCAAATTTACTACACAGCTACAGTGGTCAAAATAGCTTGGTACCGGTGCAATGAAAGATACATAGGTCAATGGAACAGAATGGAGAATCCAGAAATTAGCCCATCCACATACAGCCAACTGATTTTTGACAAAGGGCCTTATTATATTGCATGGGG
>NW_006408599.1:2039960-2041149 GCF_000296735.1 Chrysochloris asiatica | reverse complement strand
GATGGTACATGGAGGGGATTATAATCATTGTAATGATTTTTTTAAAATATAAAACTGATGATCTGCCCTGTAAATTTTCACTCAATCCACAATAAAAACCTTAAAAAAAGAAAGAAAGAAATACGAGCCATATCACTATTAGATATACGCACACCAATGTTCATAGTAGCACTATTTACTAACAACAAAAAGATGGAGACAGCCTAAGTGCCCATCAATGGAAGGATGGATAAACAAACTTTGATACATATACACAATGGAAAAATTATGCTACCTTGAAGAATAACAAGGAAGCTGCAAGCTACCGCATAGCATGGATGGACATTGAGGACATAATGCTGAGTGAAATTAGTCAGTCATCACAAAAGGAGAAATACTGCATAAGGCCATTATTGAAAAAGCTTAAGAAAAAATATCCACACTAAAAGGAAAAAAAAAGAAAAATTCTTTGTTGGTTACCAGGATATAGGGGGTGGGAAAGGGGAAGAGGTGAAGGTGGAGCACAGGGTAGGGAATAGATACAGAAGAACTTGGGTATTGTGGGGGGAGGGGGAGCAATACACAAGAAGAGGAGGGGAATGGAAGAACAAGGCGGATGGGAGAACATTTAGGCAGGTTTGTGTGGGTTAAGTGGGACAGAAGTAAATAATCTATGCTCAACCTTGGAATAACAGGGCTCTGAGATACAGGGATTGAGGCATGGTTTAAATGGGTAAAAGAGGGGAAATAATGTTAAGATGCTTGACTGTCTTATGAATCTTGGTTTTCCTTGCCTACTATTATAAAATAGACACTCTAGGGGGAGATAAAGGAATAGCCAGAAACATCACTATAGAAAGATTATAAGTCTGTCTTCACCTTATAACTGATTGTAATACCTAAAATGGGGCTAGAACTTCCCCCAATAAAGGTGGCTTCCTGCAGAGCCTTTGCACTGTGTAAGACCATAGGTGGAATCCTGATCACCATCTAGAATCCTCTGAGGTGGGAAATTTCCAGTTGAAAAGACAAGCAGACCAGCCTGGAGCAGCTAGAGAAACAGAAGATACTTCTTGAAAGAAAGACCAGCAGGAAAAATACAAAACAACAGCAATCTGATTGACTACTACAAGAGCAAGTAAGTTGTTCACTAGGAGCCATTAAGGCAAGCCATCAAGTCCCCTCAGGACAAACCCCCTTCCAAGACTGA